>NC_054371.1:197986990-198334490 GCF_017654675.1 Xenopus laevis
TTAATCATGAATGAATCCTTTTAAGACTCTCATGCAGATTTGATAACACATGTGCGGTGATGTACCACAGTCCCAATCTTTTTCTTTGTCCTTTTTTTTTTTTACATACTCATACTAAGACCCCTTTGCTTTCCTCCCTGTCCCCCTGCCTAGGAACATACATTTATTGTACTTTTTTATATCTTTGTGAAGCCTGTGATGAAATGTTCCTTTCTCTCTTGCTTGTTTGGGAAAGTTAATAAAAAAAACAGTCAGCGATTTTCAAGTGAATGCTTTCCTCTAAGTGCAGTCATTTATACAGTATCAGAGTGGCTCCCCCATTCTGAAGTAGAATGTCTCCCTTATGGAGCTGGGGACACAAGGCATGCTTTGCCATTCTTAATTATTTACTTTAAGGGGAACTATCGTGAAAATGAAAATTTAATATAAGCTTCAGCATACTGAAATATGAAACTTTGTAAATACAATCAATTAAATATTCTGCGTTGTTTCTGAAATAAACACGTTTATGTTCACTATTCCTCTCTCTGCTTCTGTTTCTCTTCATTCTGCATGTAGAGAGACAGCATTTCTGGTGATTTTAATAGAGTGAGCTCTAATAAATATTCTAGGCAAAAGTACCCCCCTATCAGATATATTGGATCTAACTAAATGTCCGACACCCAACTGCTGCATGAAGACAGAATGAACAGAAACAGATGCTGAGAAATGGATAGTGAAGATGAACTTGATTATTTCAGAAACAGTACAGAATATTTAATTGATTGTATTTAGTTTCTTATTTCAGTATGATGAAGCTTATATTAAATTTTCATTTTCGTGATAGTTCCCCTTTAAGTCAACCATTCCTGCACCTTCTGGACCTTTCCTTCTGACAGTTCTCAGATTTTAAACCTTATTAGAAATAAGTTATACATACCTAAAATCAAAGTAGGCCAATTATTAATTCTTGCTTTCAATCCCTGGTGGAATATTTCATGAAGAAACATTATGGTTTCACTAGAGGGAGAAAAAAAAGTTATGCAAGATAGCACAGTTAATGATCCATTTATATTCCAGCTCAATGAAAGATCCAATTAAAAATCATCATTACTGAATTCTTATATCAAACAAATAGACATTCTATTGTTCATTTAGTGTGAGATAATGCATGGGAGGTGAAGGAATAAATGAGAAAGCTCATAAACAACAGATGAATGAAGAATGAAAGAGGAGGTCCACTCAAAGGTCACTAATCAAAAAAGGTTAGGATTAATTAGTCTCCTTTTACTAAATCAAGAACAGCTTGCGACTTTTAAAAATTAATTAGGAGGTGAATGGATGAAGGTCTGTATAATGATGTGGAAATATTTCAAATTATTGGCAGATTTTAGAGTAAATGACATTATAAATATTTTTTTTCTCATTTAGCACATTTATATGCAATAGATACCAACTTGAAAACACATTGTTGAAGAATGCATCTCTAATTTAGAAATAATTATTGGTAATCAGTGTTATCTGTGGTGGTACCAATGAAGGATCATTTCTGAACAAATAAGTGCAAAAACAGATGCAAAATTGTGTGTACTTGTATGCTTTTAACAAAGTTATAACTCATGGTAGGCTAGCCCCAATGCACCTGCTCCCTCTGCACAAGGTGCAATTGATGCACAATAGTTCTTCCAAGGACTAAAGGTGGCCATACACAGGCAGATTAAAGCTGCTGATATCGGTCCTTTAGACCGATTCAGCTGCTTATCTGCCCGACGGATCCTCCTGATTGATATCAGGCCAAAAATAGGGCACATATTGATTGGGCAAGTTTGATTTTTTTTTTCTACGATCCAGGTCTGAATTGGCTAGTTGATGCGGTCCTGCGACCCGTTGGCACCCCAGGGCCGAACGTTTGTATTCACAAAATATCGCCCTGCCGTTAATGGGCATATTGGTTTAAGATCTGCTCGTTTGGCGAGGTTGCATGTAAAGGTTGAGCTTTTACACTCAAATTGAACCTCATGCATCCCATGTTAACAAGTTATTGGAGCAAGTGACGCAATTTCCTCAAAACCTGCACACGATTTGTGATAGTAAATAAGCCTTATGGAATAAGGCAGTTACCATCACAGATACAATGGCAAGTGAGAAATCACACAAAAATTTGGAAGCAAAGTCAAAGGATTTTGTCACCAAGTAGCTATATGCATGTACTTTGGGACATACAGATATTTGTTGGGTCTGTCTGCCCACAGGCAGCAATAGGTCCACGGGTGCCCCTCCAACAGGGCTACTCTTGTCATAAGGAAAGAAACATGCATAAAGCTGCCCCTGGTAAATTGAAAGACCTGACATTTAGTTTTTTTTTTCTTCTAGTGGCATACTAGATATAGAACAATTGCACTCTCTGCACTAGCAAAGTAGCACCCCGTGCCCCCATCAGACTGCAGAGGGATGGCATCGGAAAGGCTGTTTCAGGTGGAGTGTGTGAAAAATCGTCCCTGCCCCCAGATCTCTTTAAGGCCATACCAAATCACAGATTGCCTCTAATGACATGACAGTTGTGGCTGTCACCTTCATAAATGCTCAGTGCAAAGAATTTTGGTGAGAGCTTTGGTCACTTGTTAGGTTGTGAATTTTTTGTTAATTAAAGAGGTTGTTCACTTTCCAAACACTTTTTTTCAGTTCATTTGTTTTCAGATTGTTCACCAGAAATAAAGCTTTTTTTCAAGTACTGCCCATTTTTTACTGTTTTTCCAAGATCTAAATTTCTTCAAAAATGTTTTTCTTTTCTTATGCTTTTCAAGTAAAATGAACTATAACACATAAAGTAAAATAGAATTAAACAACATGAATGTCAAGTACAAGTCAAAGTTTTTCTTTAAAAGTACAAAAGTTGGTAATTAAATATTTTAAATCTCACCAAGGTGACCATCAAGACAGTTCAAGTATACCTCTATCTTTTAAATGTTATAACCACATTTATCGGTTTGCTTCCTGTTGGCGGTGGGGCAAGTTACTGTAGTTTTGTTATTACAGTAAAGGACTTGTGAACGAGGTAATGACTCCTGGGGGGTGATTTGTTGTTGGAAATTTTCCACACTCATTAATAGTTGTTCTGCTTCTTGGACAAGATCGGTTCCTCTTAGTAGTTCCGTTTCATACCAGGTGGTGTGTTGGAAAGTTTGTGTGGTTAACAGTTTTATGGTTGGTGGAAGAGTGTTTATTAAGGTTAGCCAGGTATCAAAAAATGTTCCTGTGTTTTTTTCTTTGTTTTTCAGGGTTTCCACCAACTCTAGATGAAAAATATGTTGTAATTTTTGTTGTACCAGAGATATAGGCGGGGGAGATTTGGATAACCATGTGTGTAAAATGCCTATCCTAGCTGCCGCTGTTAGTCTTTCTGCTAAGGCTTTTTCTGGTTGAGGAATGTATGAGGTGGGCAACAGTTTACTAAAGATAGCCCATATGGCGTTGATGATCATTGTTTTCCCAGATAGGTCTTTCCAGTAACTGGCGATTTCCTTCCAGAATTGTTGTATGAGTGAGCACTTCAAACAACTGTCTGAGATTGCGGTGCCTATATGGAGCCTAAATTTAAAGTTTAATGTCCCTGTCTCTGGTGTTTGAGTCTGGCAGCTCAGTAATTCAGGCACAGACTCTAAACTGTTACAATTTTACATTTAGTTGATACATTTCTCAGCAGCATCTCTGGAGTATTAGTAACTATTGTATCAATTCTAACAACTGCCTGTAATGAAACCCAGCGATTCTGCTCAGCAGGGACAAAGATAAGAAATGTATCAACTAAATGTATCAATTTAGAACAGTTTACATAGTCGGCGACCCCCCTCCCAGCGCTGCTTTAGAAGCTGAAAAATTACACTTTACACGTCAACATTAGAAAAACAGTCACACATAGAGAAAAGAAAGTAATTGGAAAAAGTCTTTATTTCTGGTGAACTATGTGAAACCAACTGAAAAAAGTTTTGGAAAGTAAACAACCCCTTTAACAGGATATTCACTGTACAGACTGAAATAAAAAAATAAATAAAAAAAGATAAATATTATAACTTGGCAACTTAATGTCTATTTTCTATTTTTCATTTACTTGTATTCATATCTTAAAAACAAACAGCTGCCAAGGATGTGTTTACATTGGCAAACTAAAGAGGATTGTTTGCATTATTAATTCTGTGGAAAGGTGGAAAGCAGATTTAAGCTGCAAATTCAGCCCCTTCCGACCAAGTTGGCATCTTATCTGCCATGTATGAGGCCCCCAACAGGTCTGCCTGACTGATATCTGGCTAAAATTGGGCAAATATTAATCAGGCAGGTTGGAAAATTCTGCCAGAAGAGGAGTGCGTCAGTGTGTTGATGCAGACTTCATCCAGCCAGTGTAGGCCCCAATATTAAGCCTGATTTGGCGCAGAATGTAAATCGCTAAACCTGTCTCAGATCCACTGATTTGGCGACCTTGCTGAGTATGGCTAGCTAACAGTAAACAAAATCAATTGATGTGGCAATTACAGCCATTGTGCAGAATAAAATAAACTTATCAAAATTGTCCAGCACCTAAAACCAGAACAAGTATAGTACTGGGATGTATTACAAGGAACGATTGGGACCTGGGCTTTTCCAGTTTTTTACCCATAATTTTAGTCATCATTTCTTAAGCCTACTAAAAACATTTAACATTTTAGCGCCTAGACCAAAGCCTTTTCTTTGTTTGTAGCCGTGGCAGTACCTCTTTCCAGTTTACTCTTCTGCATCCTTCACCTATCTCTCCAACACACACATGCTTCTACTTCATCCTAGGCCACTTTTTCCTTCAGTAAGGACTTAGTATGGAGTTAAACTTTTTTAGCTGGGTAAATAAATATTAGCTAAATCATCAAGAATTGTATCTGCACTGGAAAGTTATGTGCATCTGAGGAAAATGAATATATCGGACAGAGGAGGTTTGTTGATACACATTCTGCAATTTGGTTGTACAAAACACATCTACAGAGTATTACACACTTTTTTAGGTATTAATGAAAGCTTTACTTAGTTCCCATGTTATAGTCTGTATGCCGCACATAAATTCAGATCTTACATCCAAGCATAACAATCCAATTGTTCTGTTAAAGTGATTTCTCCCTACATATGTCAATAGAATCAGTGGATTCAAATGTAAAAATACTTGCACCTGGCATGATTCCCCTATTAATGGCAGCTTGTTGGAAGAGGCTTATAGGAAAGTATGATCAGTTTTGCATTAGCATGGACTGCTAACAACTATATATGGACGGCACACAAGTATTGCTGCCTCATTAATTGACAGGCTAATTTTCCAGAGCTGGAGATCTGCTTAAATCTAATGGCGAGAGTATAATTTAATCAAGGAGAGGCAGCTGCTATTATCATTTGTAATCATCAGAGCTGTCCGGAAAATTATGCATCAGACACCAGCTGATAGGACAATGTACTTCATTTGCCAAGTTTTTCTGCGATTATTTTGGGAGTTGATTTTAATGAGTGGCAGAAACCCTGTTCATATGACACTAATTTGCATTTTGTTTTTGAACAATAATGCCCAATTACTTACTCCTGCCTGAGTCCTATCTTAAAACCATTGGTGGATTTGAAAACCTTGCTAAAACTAACAAATTCCCAAATATAGCCAAATAATAGAGGAGTGAATTTAGGCCTTTTTCTAAATCATTGTTGATCATAAAGACAAATGAATAAAAAGGTGAAATAAAAAGGTGACGCATTCTTTAGGTGAATAAACAAATCTCTGCAACGGATCAGTTGCCTAAGCAAGCTATATTTTGCTTATATTCTGCCATATTTATGTACACCTTGAAGCACTGCCACAAATCATTGTGGTCCAAAACAGAGCACAGAATCTTACATCCCCCCTCTTTGAATCCAGTGATGCCTGTGTTTAACAGTACTGTATTCACAAGGGACACTCCTAACTAAGTGCATTAGGCACTTAGGAAAGCCCCCTCCCACACACTATCCATCCTCTAACATCATTTAGATGCTAAAGATAGGGAATGCCAGACAGTGCAGTTTGCCCTGTACTGTGGTTGAATGGTAAGGCCAGGGCTTTCTTGCTCCTTTGCACCTAGAGCTGGATTCTCAATCTGGTGCTAGATGAAGAGTACACCTAGACCCTTAATTCAAGTGTTTTTAATATCAGAACTATGGGGTGGACTTTTGTGCCCCTTGCACCTACTGCTTGTAGTTCAGTTTCTTGTAGCAGCTACTGTTAAAGTTTATGTTGTTCGCTTCATGGGAAATAACACCAATTTGTAACTGGCTAAAGTTAGTCAAAGTGGTGCTAGCCAGATGGGCAACTTCCCCACAGAAAAAAATAAATACAAACATTTATTAACAATGTATTAATGACATCCTTAACTAAGATCTTTTTGGGGCTTGCCCAAATATCAGTCAAGAAGGCCTTTAAATCCCACTGTACAAGAAACGCATAAGCCACAGACACAAGGGCTCATTTACCACTGGCCTGGGTGAAAGCACAAGAGCACAAAGGGATCCAAAACAGCAACCTGGGAATGATCTTGTGCCATTAGATCCTCTCCTGACAATAATTGTCAAGTCCACAATAAGGGGCAGATGTATGAAGGGTCGAATATCGAGGGTTAATTAACCCTCGATATTCGACTAGGAACTAAAATCCTTCGACTTCGAATATCGAAGTCGAAGGATTTAGCGCAAATCCTACGATCGAACGATTGAAGGATTATTCCTTCGATCGCGAAGGATTTTAATCCAACGATTGAAGGAATATCCTTTGATCAAAAAAACCTTCCCCATAGGCTAACATTGACTTCGGTAGCTTTTAGCTGCCGAAGTAGGGGGTCGAAGTTTTTTTTAAAGAGGCAGTACTTTAAAAGAGGCAGTACTTCGAATAGTCGACCGATTTTTAGTTTGAATCGTTCGATTCATAGTCGTAGTTGAAGGTCGAAGTAGCCCATTCGATGGTCGAAGTAGCCCAAAAAACACTTCGAAATTCGAAGTTTTTTTAATTCGAATCCTTCACTCGAGCTTCATGAATCGGCCCCTAAGTGTCAGTCCAATATCAGTCCTAAACATGACAACTGAAATAATACAGTGGTAGATTCCCTCTAAATAAGTTTCAATAAGCTCAAATATCATGTAAAGTTTACAGGATAAGTGCAACATTATGTCAAAATAGTTGTAAGCCCAACCAATCAGATATTTGATTTCACTGAGCCATTATTTGTTTTCAAAGATTTCGTGATTTGCTACAGACTAACTGAACAGGAGGAAACTTTGCACTTGTTATTATATTTTCCTCTTAGAATCTGCCTACATACCAGATATCTGATACAGCTATTACTGCTTTAATTCTTGGTTCTATGGTTTATTCACTGCATTAATGATGGTGCATGGCTATTTGATGGCTGTGATTGTGTTCCACACTTTCCTACTAGAATTTTAAGGAGATATTACCTGTTTAGGAAGATGCTGCTCACATCATCATGGCTTATTGGTGGTTTCTTGGAGCTTGCTGCCATTCTGAGGGGCCTGAGGAAGCAGTTGACAAGTATATAAAGCTGGTGCACATATTCTGCCTCTGCTTCCACCATGTTAAAAACAATCTGATTCCGCTTTCTCATGCTTTCAGCGTGGGGAGAACAGATATAGTCCTGTACAATTGTTTTCCATTTTCTCCTGCAAAGCCATCCACGCATAAAACTCTGAACCTGAAAAACAAGATAATAAAATACATCTCATGTAACATATATAATATCTTACAAATAAACAGTATGGGTCAGATTTATCAAGGGTCGAATTTCGAAGTGCTAAAACTTCGAGATTCGACCATAGAATTGAAAAATTCGATTGTCTAAGGTATTTTTTGGTTGAAATTTAGCTGTTTTCGATCTAAATAGAATCGTTCGATCTATCGTAGAAATCATTCGAAACAAATAATTTTCAAAAAAAAACCTTTGACTTCTAAAAACTTAGCCAAATGTTGGCTATTGGTTCTAGGAGGTCCCCATAGACTAACATAGCAATTCAGCAGGTTTAAGGTGGCGAAGTGCCGAAGTCTGGAGATCTGTACTTCGATTTTCGAATGGTCGAATATTTGAAGTATTTCCAATTCGAATTGAATTCGGCATATTTGATGGTCGAAGTACCCAAAAATTACTTCGAAATTCGAAGTTTTTTCATTTGAAAATTCACTTCGACCTTTGATAAATCTGCCCCTATATGTATTTTTCCCAATGTTTACATTATGTTTGCTAAATAATGTAAATTTATAGCTTTGTAAAATTGTTTAGCTTCAACTAGAAAAAAAATCCAGTAGTAGCCCATGACACTTAGGGGCAGATTTATCAAGGGTCGAATTTCGAGGGTTAAAAAACCCTCAAAGTAAAATCCTTCGAATTCGAAGGATTTACCGCAAATGCTTTGATGGAACGACCGAATAAAAATCCTTAGATGGAACGATAAAATCGTTCGAATCTAACTATTTTAAGCGAACGATCGAAGGATTTTTATTCAACCACAAAAAACTTGGAAAAGTGCTGGGGAAGGTCCCCATAGGCTAACATTGAACCTCGGTAGGTTTAAAGTGGCGAAGTATGAACTCTAAGTATTTTTTAAAGAGACAGTACTTTGACTATCAAATGGTCGAATAGTCGAACGATTTTTACTTCAAATCGTTCAAATCATTCGATCCGATCAAACTCGATCGAATTTGACCAATTCGATGGTCAAAGTACCCAAAAAAATACTTTGAAATTCAAATTTCTTTCAATTCGAATTATTCCCTTGAGTTTAGTAAATCTGCCCCTTCATATAATTAATCCACTAAAGTCAGCTAATAAGAGTGGCAAGGAAACAAGGCACTACTGCTCCCTTGTGTGGGATGGGAAAACAAAAACAAGTATCATCTTATTATTTATCCAATAATATATTATGGTATCTTATTTATATGCAAAATGCCCCCATCTCAGTCTGCTGAATGTTGATATATACATTTTTGAAGTATAGATAAGAGTTTAGACTATTACTTTGTTGCTTATTTTATATCCCTCTTATTGCCCAAATATTTTGACTGATTTGCTTTTTCTCTGTAATAAGATATTACCTTGTATTTAGGATATCATTTCAGACATTAGTACAGGTATGGGACCTGTTATCCAGAATTTTTGGTACCTGGGGTTTTCCAGATAAGGGAGCTTTCCATAATTTGGTTCTCAATGCTTTGTCTACTACAACTTCTTTAAATATTAAGGGGCCGATTCATCAAGAGTCGAATATCGAGGGTTAATTAACCCTCGATATTCGACTAGGAACTAAAATCGTTCGACTTCGAATATCGAAGTCGAACGATTTAGCGCAAATCGACCGATCGAAGGATTATTCGTTCGATCGAACGATTAAATCCTTCGAATCGAACGATTCGAAGGATTTTAATCCAACGATCGAAGGAATATCCTTCGATCAAAAAAAACTCAGGCAAGCCTATGGGGACCTTCCCTATAGGCTAACATTGAGTTCAGTAGCTTTTAGCTGCCGAACTAGGGGGTCGAAGTTTTTCTTAAAGAGACAGTACTTCGACTATCGAATGGTCAATAGTCGAACGATTTTTAGTTCGAATCGTTCGATTCGTAGTCGAAGGTCGAAGTAGCCCATTCGATGGTCGAAGTAGCCCAAAAAACACTTCGAAATTCGAAGTTTTTTTAATTCGAATCCTTCACTCGAGCTTTGTAAATGTGCCCCTAAATAAACCCAATAGGATTGTTTTGCCTCCAATAAGGATTAGTCATATCTTAGTTGGTATCCATGCAATGTTCTATTTTTAGAAATAAAAAATATGTTAATCAAGGCAGTCTCTGGCTACAAGGAACTACACCAGTTTCTAGAAGAAAAAAAAACAACTAATGAATAAAGAAATTTTGCCGGAACTAATCATCTTAACTCAATATCACACATAGTTTTATGGAGCATATTTTTTTTTAGTTTTTATGATATAATACATTTATCTTGTTTTCTAAATGCATAAAAGTACATATAATGACTCATTTATTCAAATGATGCCAATCTTTTAGTTTTTTGCCCATGATGCTTTCATTCTCATAACACAAATTTTTGTTCCCAATTGGGTTAGTGAAAATATCTGTAATGAATCACGGGCAGTTGGGCACGAGTTGTAAGAGGAGGCATGTGGGCAACCCATTGGCATCTACAAACATGTATCCATTGGTGCAAACTAAAGCTCCTATGGGACATTTGTATCCATTAGGTTTGTGTTTCTATAGGTAACTGAGTCATAAAGAGTATGGACCGAAGTAATGGGGTAGGGACATAAAACACTACTTCTAATAAAGGACATCAGGCTAAAATAATTCTTTAGCTAGCAGGTGCTTCTATTCGCAAGTGTACATTAGTACATTTGCACTGTACATTAGTGCACTTTCAAACACACCTTCGGATCCTTTTGAATTACCTTTTTTATCTTCTTAATGTCTGGGTCCTCGTCCTCTTGATTCATCTGATAGGGACGCATTCTTTCCTTTGTTTTATTGAGGGCTACAATCTGGTGTAGAAAACATACTAGACAACATCATCACCTGGAACACGAGTTAAGTTTCAAGGAGCTAAAAAAAAGCAATTTACTGCAAACATCAAGAAATAACATTTCAAAGTCTAGAAAGAATAAATGTGAATGTACAGTATCAACTTTTATAATTATTATTAATAATATTTCTAAATGCTTGTATTAATCCTGCCATTCATGAACAGAAAGTCAATTATTAAGAATTATTTTTTTTTTTAATCCATCACTGGCAGTTCAGGAGTTACAGTGGCAGGTTTAGCATTGACTTTCATTTGCACTTCCCATGAAGAACAACATTTAATCTGCTAATATCTCTATTCTCAGAAAAACAGC
Source organism: Xenopus laevis (assembly GCF_017654675.1). NCBI lineage: Eukaryota > Metazoa > Chordata > Amphibia > Anura > Pipidae > Xenopus > Xenopus laevis. The sequence goes on from NC_054371.1 coordinate 197,997,909, forward strand.
TTTCAATAAGAACTGTTGTAAGTGGCTACTGAGGTCAAAGAGAGGCTAACGGCACAGGTCAAGAGACACGTAATCAGATTCCTTAACTATAATTTAATATTCTGAATAAATATATTATGTTCATGTTATAAATGCAAATTCTTCATTGAAAAAATAAATGTTACACTTATTTAATCCATCCAGGCTATAATCCCTTTTACCATTATAGAATCTGACAGAGCTATTAGTTACAGTTTGAAATGCTCACTTTGGTCTTCATCCACGCCTGGACTGGCAATCTGTGGGTTCTGGCAAATGCCAGAGGGGCTGCTGTAGGATGCCATAGAAAAAGACTCTAAAGTGGGCTGGTGGTGGCTGTTTGGGCCTCTGTGTACTAGGAATGCCAAGGCCTATTTTGAATCCCAGTCCAGCCCTGTCTCCATCTACAGTATTGTAACAACATACAGTGGTGGTTTAGTGGGAGGGGGTTGGCAGGGACACCCGCCGCGAGTTGCTTCCTCTTCCTCCTGGAGCTTGTACTAAGGGCGCGCGGCACGCCTCTGTTCTTTTTCTTTGGCACATTTGTGCTGAAGTCACCACGCAAGAGCGCGAAATTTGAAAGTTAAAAGGCGCACTTGGGCTGTAGTTCATTGCCCATTATAGGTTTCCACATTGTGAAGTTCCTGGTGCCTCTGTGCTATCTAAGCTTTTGTATTTCTGCGATCTGATCTGACTCTGTTGTGACCCCTGCCTGCTACTGACTATCTTGACTTCTGAATCCTGACCCCTGCCTGATAACCGACTCCGCTGCATCTGTATCCCTTTCTGATTGATCTCCTGGTTTTGACCCTTGCCTGCCTGACTTCGTTTGTACTCTGCCTGCCCCGACCCGGCCTGATCTGACTTCGCTTTCTGTCTACGCCTCGTACTGCGACCTTCTGCCCAAAAGACTTCTGCTTTACCGTCGTGCCCCTTTGCTCATTCAGAACCCTTTGCTTCGCACCTCTCTTAATAAGACCTGGCGGCATCCAATTAGCCGAGGGCTGTTAAGACAACTGATAAAGGCAGAAGCAAGAGCCGAGAACAGGGTGCTTAGCATTGGTTCTGAATTTAGGGTGCTGATCGTGACATGTATACAATGCACTTCAATGTATTCTCCACTACCTTGAGTCTACATTTCAAGTATATTAAACCTTCACACTCCTTTATCTTGTTTCTGATATCTAGGCTCTAGAATATGTTATGCTAGCCCTTGTTTACAGGGTCCTTCCTCTACATGGCCTGCTTTGTTTTTTCTTTATCCACGGGTACTGCTGCTTTGACGTCTGGGAAGGGAGAAGGTCCCATTACTAACTGGTTTCAGGAAGTGGAAAATAGTATAAAATATGAATAGTGGATATAAGAAGGAGAGTATAAAATGAAGAGAAATAAAGAAATACATATATAAGAAAAAATTATTAGAACAAGGATTACTAAGGAAAAAACAGATGGCTAAACATACATAGATGGGGGGTGCAACTTATTTATGAAAGGACTGGTTAAATATCTCTTGCATTATACAGTGACGGTATGGCTTGCAAATGAAGGTATGGCTTTATTTGTGGCAGTAACCATTCCCTGATCTCATTGGCCTCGCAGTATCTACAATTTGCACTATATGGCTCTCTCCTTATATTGGATAGCACTTATATAACCTATAACAAGAAAAGATTGCTTGTAATATTACCAGCATCAACCCCTGAAAACACAATAGGTTTGAGGTATTGTAAATCACCAACTCCATGGAGGAAAAACTCACACGGTGTGTAAGTAGTGCCTAATCATTTTTTTTACAAAATTCGATTTATGGAAACTGCAGCCTTATTTTTCTAGGCTTCATCTTCATCCCATGGCATTCTCAGTAATGGCAAATATACAGATGGTTTATCTTTTGATTAGTAAAGGCACAATAATAGTACAAAGCCACCTCTGTAAATACCTCTGATTTAAGCCTTTCTATTTCAGTATCTTGATCTTCAAGCTGTTGTCGCAGTTGATTGGCAGCGACTTTCTCAGTTTCTACAATTTGCACCAAATGAATGTACTTCTGCATCAATACTTCTCTCTCTATTAGGACATCAGAGTAACTATAAAGAAAGACATATCTGCTTTATTATTATGAACCTTTATTATACCTTTTTAAAACAAAGGGGCAGATTTATCAAGGGTCAAATTTCGAAGTGGAAAATACTTCGAAATTTGACCATCGAATTGAATACTATGAAATTCGAAGTCGAATCTGTAGGATTTTTTGCATCATACGATCGTACTTTGAACGATTTTATCGTACGATCGTACGATTTTCCCTCGAATACAAAAAACTTAGAAATATACTCTGGAAGGTCCCCATAGGCTAACATAGCACTTCAAAGTTTTTTTAAAGAGACAGTACTTTGATTATCGAATGGTCGAATAGTCAAACGATTTTACTTTGAATCGAAGGTCAAAGGTCGTAGTAGCCTATTCTAAGGTCGAAGTATCCAAAAATTACTTCAAATTTTTTAACTTAGAAAATTCCCTCGATTTCACTTCGACCCTTGATAAATCTGCCCCTAAATCAACAATTCACTTCTCTACCAGAGTTAAAGTTTTTCACAGACATATGTGTAGTGTAAAATTGAAAAAATCTGGTCCCCCTGGCTCGACCTGCACATTAAGGGGGTTATTTATCAAAATCCGAAAATATCTAATTTATTTCTGAAATATACTCTGACCAAATCCGCATGGGTTAGTTTCCCTTATTTATTAATACATTTTCACGAAAATTTCCTGTGCGGGAAAAAAAAATCTACAAAATTGTGAAAAATTTGAAAAACACTTGGCGAATATACCATTTATACTGACATTTGCTCTATCTTTAATAACTGACTTTTGTGGATTGTTGACAATGTCTCCAAATTGCAATATAGACAACATAGAATACTGTAATGTTAAGTATTGTTTATTTTGTTTTTCCTACCCATACCACTTCCTATCTCCCAATTTCCATCTTCTCTCCCTCTTCTCTTGTTTGAAAATGAATAAAAAAATGCTATAAAAAAGACAGCATTGTTGTGAACGTAAATGTGTCAAACAAAAGAGAAATCCATAACCGATGAACCAATGTAGTGTGAAGTTGCCAGGCAGCATTCACTATTTGCAAAGCCTATGTGTTCTGTAGAGACTGTTTCAGAGACTGAAGGAACTCTGTATTTAAGTGATACAGACACCAGAAATTAGGCTTTTTTTTTTTTACATCTATCATAATATTGGCTTGGGACAATCAGGTTGGCAAAACAGTCAGGTTTAGGCACTCAGCAAAAAACAATCAGCATGGCCTATAGGTAACTTTTAGGGGGTTATTTATCAAAGTCCGAATTTGTCTCAATATTTTCTGAAAAAAACTCCGACCAAAGCTGCACAGGTTTTTTTGTGCTTATTTATTAATACACTTTCCTGAAAATTTTGTTTGCTGGAATAAATCGGGAACAATCGTGAAAAATCAGATTTTCATAATTTATTCGTGTTTTTCACCTGAAAAATCAGAATTTTACCCGAAAACTCTGAAAATTTCGGGGTATTGCCAAAAACCCAGCGCACATCAAAAAAAATCATTGGGACTTCTCCCATTCACTTATATGCAACCTCGACAGGGCTGAGATGCTGGATTTTCAGATTTAAACTTTTTCATCCTCTGGGTTTAATAAATTCCGAAAAGTTTGTGATTTTTTTAAAATTCAGATTTTATATATAAAAAAAAAATCACAAATTATTCTTGATTTTTGCATTCGGAGTTTAGTAAATAACCCCCTTAATGTACATTCATATTTTAAAAAGTAGTTATATTTAGTGTCAGTATCAATTTAAACTGCATTCACGTGTCCATCCTGTTTTTGGAATGTACGTCAAGTTCATGCCAACCATGTGTACAATGGTATATTAAAAGGATCAAATAAAGAATTACAATTATGAAAGATTTGAGAAAGGTTTCTAATTCTTTTCCTAACCAGACCAGCCTTCTTTCTTTCTCCTGACAACTTCCTTTACTACTTGGTGGTCAGAATCTGACCAGTAGGTGGAGCTGTTGTAACCAAATTAATTTATATCAACAGTACATGTATCCTTTAATATCTTGGAATATAAATGAACACAAAAGTGCTTATGATAGCACTCTCATCAATTTTACCTCTACTTAATTTAAAGGTTTCCTTTAATCTCAAACCCCATTGCAAATATGTCTTTGCCTATTCTAGAAGGAGGGTATGTCTGTGGATATGTCTGTGGAGCACAGCTGATGTGGACAATAACCAGAGATGTGAAAAGTCAATATAGGTGCTAACATAATTGAGTTTAACCTTGTGATAAAGGGGTTGGAATGGGAATGGGGAGAGTACCTTACTATTTGAGTTAATCCACACACTTATAATAAATATCTGCATTATGCCCTATTTGCATATATCTGTTATGTATGTGAAATACTTCAAGATTTATGAAGAAATTGTAAAACATGAGAATAAAATTGATAAACACAGGAAAATGTGGCATATTTGTAAGTAGGGGTAACAAGGCTTCTGTATACAGGGATCATATATTAAAGCCAATGCATGATTGTCATCACTTTTACTATACCGTATATACTCGAATATTAGCGAGTTTTTCAGCACCCAAAATGTGCTGAAAAAGTCTACCTCGGCTTATACTCGAGTCAGTTCCTGTCATGGTGCACAAAGAAGCGTCTGCTTCTCATGATCTCGACTACAAGATCCCAGACTAGGAACTACCCATGTATCAAGAAGGATAGGTGAGCCTAATAGTTTCACAGGTACTAAATACACCCGCAGGTTTGAAAAAATAATAATATTACACACGAAACTGAACTGGTTTGCAAGGTGTCTGTAGGTTTGGTCCAGAAATAATGGGTTCTACATCCTTCAGTTTCGCCAATATATCTTTTCGTGTGGAACTACCCATGTACAAACGAAAAGGCGATGTGGCAATGGCGGAGCGCTTCCCATGCACGCCAGCTCCTGCTAAGCCGCAGTTCTTGCGATGTATCGGCTCCTTCTGACCGGCTACTACATCATACCTCTGTTACCGCTGCAGAGCGCTGATCAAAGCATTCTTGAGTCTGGTAAATTAATATCAATATAACGGCTTTATTTTGCGCTTTTTAGAATTACAAAGGAGGGGATTTACATCTAACGCGTTTCGTGTCAGAAGACCTGACACTTCATCAGATGAAGTCCCGAGTATTCTGGATAATAGGTCCCATACCTGTACCAAAATATGTACTGTATGCTGCATTGCAAGGAAAATAATGCTCTGCAAAGCCAAGTACGCTGTGTATGAACTATACTGAAATCATATGAAATTATCTGACAAACCATTTAGTGTCACTTGTCATCCTAAGGCAATACGGCTAACTAGAACTATGTAATGATTAAATGTTGAACGACAAACAGCCATGGGTGAGGTTACTGACCTGAGATTTTAATTATAACACACCTCATGATAGGAGGCTGACTTGTGGGCTTCAGAGGGTAATAAAATACAAGATAAAAGATCCACATGCCAAAACATTGACACAAGTTCTACAGCTTCAGCTTAGAGAACTGTCACAGTGACCTATTTACTTCATTATTTTGTAGCCTGAGTTATTGAGTGCTGAGCAAAAGCCTACAATTTCTCACTTTGAACATGAAGAGACAATTTTGCTCCTCATATGCAGAATCAGTATTTCTTGTATAATTGCTAAAGCAAAAGATAATAAAATGCATTTCTGTTGCTGACCTCGCTTGGTGTATGGCTTCCACCCATTCATCTCGTTCAGGTTCCTCTTCACAGCGTAGCTCCAGAGGTTTCTGCCCTTCGTGGCCAAAGTTAACAGTGAAGTAATGCTGGAAGAACAATAAAGAACAAGATGGTTAGCAGCTTTCACATACATCAAAAGCAAATGCATAAAATGGAAGAGTTTCTAGTCAGTGATGAGTTAAATTAAATTTGATTTTGTCAGACCTGAAATAAACAAATAATAGCTGGAAAACCACAAAATCCCAAAATCACGATACTGAAGCTTAATATGCATTTTATCAATGTCTGTGTGAGACAATAAAATTAACACAACCACTAGAAAAACCTGAAATCCACTGAACTGCTTGGTGGACAAGGCCCTCTGTGTTGTTTCTCTGTCATACTGTTTGGGTTCTTCCCAATTGAACAGCACTGTGGAATTTGTTGGAGCTTAAAAGATATTGGAGTCTAATTTGTAGCCAGGCTGAGTATCTAACAGCAATCATGTCATGGTCCATTTCCTCAATGTCAGAAGCAAAGATACAAGTCCTTAAAATGTTCTGTATAACATTGCCAACAGAGACCAAAACAGTCTAAACACAAGAAATAACATAATTGTCAAGAATCAATTAAATGAGAAATACATCTCGTAGTTCATCACATGAATATTTTATTGACGTATATGGAAATGAGGACTTGAAGTACAAGATATATTTTTCTCATGGAAACTCTCATGAATTTGCCCCAAGAAGATAAGTTCTTCTCACTACACGGAATGCTACCAAATATAACATTTGGGTATGGATGAAACTTCAGCCATTCAACCCTGTTGCCAAGTGTTTTAAATAGGATATTTGTTTGCTTCAGTAAATAAGCACTTTTCTACCATGACTTGCACTTTGCACCCACAGGTCTCTGTACTCCAGTATGAAGTTTCATGGCCTGCACTTCTCTCACTTATTCATCAGTGTTGTATTCATGAAGGGCGGTCATGGGGAGCCACACAGTATCCTCACTCCCACACCATAATTATCTCATCATTTAGAAATGTTGGTTGGTCTTTTTTTTCATCGACTTTCGAAGTTATTTTATTTGAAATTCGACCCTTGATAAATCTGCCCCTTAATGTCCTGCCTAAGAACATGGTTGCCTTGCATCTGCCAAAACAAGCTGCAGAGTGCAGCTATGCCTTAGATCAGGGATCCCAAGCCTTAAGAACCCATGAGCAACATTCAGAAGTCAAAGGAGTTGGGGAGCAACACTAGCATGAAAAATGTTCCTGGGGTGCCAAATAAGGGCTGTGATTGGCCATTTAGTAGCCCCTATGTGGATTGTCAACCTACATTAAGGCTCTGTTTGGCTGTACACATGGTTTTTATACAACCAAAACTTTCCTCCAAGCCATGAAATAAAATTAAGCCCCTGCTTTGAGACCACTGGGAGCAACATCCAATGGTTTGAAGAGCAACATGTTGCTCACGAGCTACTGGTTGGGGATCACTGACTTAGATGCAAGTCTTGTGTCAATGAGCATAAAGGAGTGCGATTTTACTCACATTAGCGCACTTGCACTTGCATCTAGGACATGAGTAAAATACCCCTGGTTACTTATATAAGTGCATGACACATCTAAAAACATTATACTATGATTAAGTGGATGTCAACCACTACAACCAAATGCCCTTTGAAACTAAAACAAAATCAAACTATGCACCATTTTGAAGCACTGCATAAATGAAGACCAGCCCACAAATAAATAAAAAGATCCAAAATCATCCTAAAATCAAACTGGAGGGACTCAATTCTTTGTACCATTGGATCAAAGATGCCAACTATAAGAGTGAACATATGAACTTGATGTAGCAGTATTTTCAATATAAATACAGTGTGTGACACTCCGATATTTCAATTGTTTTGTTATAACACTTGTATTTAGGTGTTTTTCTTCTCTGCTTTGTCTGTTGCTGTTCTCTGTGAACCTTAGTTCATTGTGCCTTGGCGCTATGAGATGTTCACATGAATATAGATGGATACTTTTTACTTCATAATTGCATACTGTTCATTTTAACATTATAGGAGGACAACCTAGGTATACAGTGTGAATACAAAGTAATTTCTATTCATATATTTCCTAATATTTAAGATTCCAAAATAAATTGCCTCAAATTCATTAATATCTAGTGGCTACGTGATTAGTCCACTTAGTTGCTTATTTTATTAAATGCTTTTGAAGGCCAAGGAGCAACACTGTCAAAACCAATGTCGCAGCAACAGCAAGCATTACTTATCAGCTGATATTAGCACAAAATCAATGTAATTCACATGATTTTAACAAAGATAGAGGGTGTCAACTGCACAATTTCTGTGGGGAAATGCTTTGCATTGATGCCGTAAATTAAGACAGATATAACAATTCTTCATTTTTTGAACTGAAAATATTCCATTTAACTTAGACACATAAGAATACCAAGCAATAAAGAAGGCAGAATAGCCCCTTGCTCAACATGAGTTCAATGAATAGGACTTGGGCTGAATATACTTTATTTTAATGAAGAATATCTATGGCTTTTGTTATTTCTTGAGCTAAACAAGGCAAACATGGAAATTGAAGCTACTCCATGATGGGTCCTTGAGAAGTAGATTATTTGATTAGAAGTGTTCAGATTAACCCTTCCCCAGCACAACAGACTTTGCTAACAAAACATTCACTACAAATGGTAAAATGAGGGGTCTATAATGTAGTGTTTAGCAACAGCCCTTTTAAGGACATTTTCATTATACCTTGTTTATGTTTATTGCTATGCAACACTGCTGACACTAGAGGGTGCCCTCTACAGCAGTTCAGATAGTATCCTAGAGTGTCCTAGGCATTATGGTTTTGACACAGTCATGTGGAGAAGGTCTTGCAGTTCTTCAGCTGTTGAATAAATTATAAAACCAAAGCCTTGTGTGTGTGTGTGGGGGTCAACGCACTAACACACTATTGCTAAAGGCAATTCTATATCAGGTACAGTCAGAAAATGCCTTCTGAAAACAGATTGTATTTACTTGCCTCGTGCCATAAACATAGCACTGCTTTAATACCAAAAATTAGAGTTTAACTCTCCCATAAGGCATCATGTTCCTTTGGCCAACTATGCATCCAGGGCCGCTGGTTTTATAGCACAGATAGAGCCTTATAATTCAGAGCCATATATCCAAACTTGCAGACAGCCTATTTTGATCTTGTTAGATCTCATCAGTGCAAGATAGTGTAACATGGCTTCTGAGTGGGTAGAAAACCGAACCTGGTTAAGGTGAAATGGGCTAAAAGGAGACAAAAAGCCCTTCACAAGCAATTACATGCAAAGTGAGGCCTTCTGAAACCAAAATATGTTTACTTGTCTCATGACATTCACATAGCACTGCCTAAATACCAAAAACGAGAGTTTTAATACTGCCATAAGGCATTATTGGCGGACATGCAAATCACTCCTTTATGTTCCATTGGCCAACTGTGCATCCAGGACCGCTGGTTTTATAGCACAGATACAGCCTAATGGTTCAGAGCCTTATATCAACACTTGCAGACAGCCTGTTTCAATCTTGTGAGATCTCATCAGTGCAAGACATTGTAACATGGCTTCTGAATGGGTAGGACTTGTGGAGAAGGGAAGCAAAAAACGTAGCCAGTCTCACCCTAACCAGAATAAGTTTAATGAAATGGATGTTATAGAAGCCTGTGGTGGAAGTAAGGAAATAAGAAGTAGTGAGATTGTCAGTCTGAGATTGGGGTTGTCTAGGGGCCATTGAGATATCCTTTGGTGTCAAGGTACACCAGTTCAAGAATGCAATTGATGATGCGTTGGCCAATGTATGAACTATATCTGCTCTTGGATTATGTGCGTGGTTTACTAGAAAACAAAAAGTTTATCTCAGTTTTGATTGGACAAAATTGACCAACTCACACCCAACATAAAGGAATTTAGAAGATTTTACATTTCTTCATATAACTACAGTCACTACATATAACTATTCTTCATCTAAAAGTCTGCTTTAAAAATAAACTACAGTCACTACATATAACTATTCTTCATCTAAAAGTCTGCTTTAAAAATACTGTCCCCTATCCAAACTTGACATGGCTGGTAATTAATACACAATGGAAGACTTTGTTACTAAAGAATACTCCTTTAAAAGTATCATAGAGTTCATTTAAAAAAAAATGCCCTTACATAAAAACTGTATGTAAGTAATGTATGTGCACATTTAGCAGTCAGTGCTACGGTGCTTGTCAGGCCAACTTTTCACAAGCCAGACATAGTTCTCCTTCTATTCTGCGACTAATAAACTTGTTGTAGTGTTTGACTTTTTGTATCTGTAATAATAAAGGTGGTAACAGAAAGACAGCAATTATTTCACTTCAATATCCTTCTGAATTGAAACACTGCTGGATGATTTCACAGGTCAGTTTTCTGAAAATGAAAAAGACAGAAAGTCACCACAATTCGAAGTTAATTGTATTTTATTTTTAACCTGCCGGCAAATGTTTAAGCAAGACTGGGTTTTTACAAATGAAAAAACAACAAGCACAATCAATCTCTGTTGATTATTTTCTTGTTAAAGTGATGTGCAATCATGGTGATGTGAAGGGCCATTAAATTACACAGCAGGCTCCCTGGGAGTAGGAAACCAGGGGTCTCAGATAATAGGTTGGCCTCAATTCATCGAGATTTGAATAAGCAATTATTTTGTAAAATCCTGACATCATTTTGCCATAAAAAAAAACAACTGCAAATGAAACATTCTGCAAACACATGGTATCTAACATCCGCTGCTGTGTCTCTAGTTCTATAGAAATCCATCAGACATTGATGCATATGAAATGGGTGCCTAAGTACCTGGCATGTTCAGGACAGAAAAGGGATGGTTAGGACACCACTAATAGCCAAAAGTAATGTGCATAAACAACAGGAAAATCTACTTGCTGTATTTAAAAAAGGAGTTACCATAAAGGAGAGATAATGCAGTACTCCATGATGGGTATGAAAGCAAACTGACTTAAAGCCTCCCAGATATCATACGTTACATTGTAAACCTGAATGACAGGTCAGGGACGCAGACGAAAATTAAAGGGGATCTATCACAAAATTTAAATTTAATATGAGCTTCATCTCACTGAAATAAAAAAAAATCTAAATATATTCAGTTACAAATGATGTACCGTTTATGAAATAATCAAGTTACTCTTTACTCTCCCCATCTGAGCTACCAGTCTCTCTTCATTCAGTCTCCATACAGTAAGTGGAATCGGTTTTTGTCTAATAATCCTTTGCCTTTTGCCTAGGTGCTCACTCTCTCTCCAATATATCTTATGGGGGAGCTCCCTTTCCTAGCACATGTATTAGAGGTCACTAAAATAACTGATTCCAGTACAAACAAATCCTGCATGTAGAGAGACATGATATCTGGTTATTTTAATAGAGTGAGCGCTAATACATCTTCTAGGCCAAAAGCCAAAAGTAATGTGCATATATTGGATCTAACTGTCAATGAATATCTGACACCCAACTGCTGCATGACGAGAAACAGATGCTGAGAGAGGAATAATGAAGAGGAATAATGAAGATAAACTTGATTTTTTTCAGAAACGGTACAGAATTTTTAATTGATTATATTTAGAAAATTTCTTATTTCAGTATGATAAAGCTTATATTAAATTTCCATTTTTAAGATAGTTCCCCATAGTAGAAAATCTGGTAGAAACCAATAAAGAACAAGTGCAGCTGAGCACCAGAGGAGGACTAAATACAAGTCAGCAACTTTGTAACAAAGGATAAAGGCACAACATCCACTTTAGGGTTATCATTAAAGAACTGCTTTCAATATTTCTAAAAGGATAACTACATCACTGTCTGACTTTAGACCAAGCGCATTGTCTCACAAATCACGAGAACCGTAATCCAACTCCACAACTCGCATATGGAACGCATCACTTTTCCTCACCCAAGTAATTTTGCAGATTACAAATAGGTATGGACTAAATGCAGGAATCATTTGGATTTGGTAAAACCTTTTCACAAGATTTGTATTTAGTATGACTAAACCCAAGACAAACCCTTAATAGAATGTGACCTGGACCTGGACACCTGAATGTAGCAATTTTATGGTATTAGTGCAGTTTTTTTTAAAAAAATTCTCAAATTGGAATATAGAAATTAGAGTTTGGACTTCAAGTTTGTGCCTGAAACTTTTGTGGGTGTATCGGTATTTAACCAAGTATTAAAATAATGGATTCAACTATTCTTCTAAGGGCCCATTTATTAAACCTCGAATTTATCTGGTCAAGTTTTTAGAGGGGAAAAAAATTTAAATTCTTAGAGATATATTATAATTCAAAGCTGCAAAAAAATCCAAATCCGAAAATACTCAAACCTATCGAGGTCATGTAGACGTCAATTTCAGATGTCCCTGAAGTTGTATTTAGACATTGTGATCTGCTCTGGATAATCCAACAAAATCTGGGGTTTTTTTTCCAATAATCCAAGTTGAGTCTAGTTTTCGGGGTTTCAATCAAATTAACGCACAAATTTGTCTTAAAGTTTTTCACTCTGACTTTTTCGAGAAAAATGATTGATAAATAAGTTTAAGTCTTGGATGGGAGTTAGGTCGACTTTGCTTTAATAAAAAAATAGATGAATTCGAGTTTTAGTAAATAACCCCCTTAGAATCTTTTGCTTACAAACAATATATTCTACGATCTATTTCTCCTCTTTGTTCCCATATACAACCAGGCAATAACCATGAAATAGTAAGGCCCACGGACACCTGGACCCACCAGAACTCTGGTATCCTGGAGGACCAGTCTGACACTGCAAGGGTCTTCCATATGTCACATATAACTAAGCAGTTCTTCCCTGTCGTTAAAGTAACAATAACACCCAAAAATGTCTGTTATTTTAAGTAATATAAATATCACTGCTGCCCTGCACTGCTAAAACTGATGTGTTTGCTTCAGAAACACTACTAGTTCATATAAACAAGCTGCTGTGTAGCATTGGCAGAAACTGAAAAAAGGCTATATGGCACAGGTTATATAGTGGATAACAGATAACACCATTATGTGCTACAGAGCTTATCTGCTGTGTAACCGGAGCCTTTTCTCCTTTGAATGTCTGACCCCATTGCTACACAGCAGCTTATTTATATAAATAATAGTAGTGTTTCTGAAGCAACCACAGCAGATTTACCAGTGCAGGGCAACACTGCATTATATTTTTATTACTTTAAAACATTTTAATTTTTTAATGTTACTGTTCCTATATATGGTTCAAACATATCTAACTTTATACTTACGCCAAAGCACATTGCTTTTAATCAACTAAAATAGCTTCAGAGTACATCTAAGCATTGCAAAAAATGTCTAGAATTAAAGAGACAATGCAACTGCCCCCTCTCCTAAATATTTGGCACATGTTTAAGGTTTGCTGTGTTACATTCTATAGGTTAACCGATATGTTTAAAGGCTCTATGAATTTTTTAACAGCATTCATTTTTTTTACAGCAACATCATTACATAATATTCCTAGGGACAAATGCAAACGATTTTGAAGGCAGTTATGTCTTTCCACTAATTATTTTTAGATAGCTACTGTACAGACAGTTGTTTACAAAAAATAAAACATTTAATATTACAAAGAAGTACAAAAGACTCCCAATGCTATATGCATATTTACTTGTGCTCTAGGACCAATATCGCCTTCTAAATTGCACATTGCATAACCTTATTATTCCCAATATTCACGTTTAAGTCATTACCAGTGGTAAACACATCACTCAGTGCGGCCAAAACACAGAGCTTGCATATTATACAGTTTATTTAATTGGAATGCAACCTACTAGATTAAATATACTGTATATTATGGTGTGTGATGCATAGTCCGTTATCACTTGAATATTATTGGTGAACCACGCTGGCATGTTTAATCATATTAAAAAACAACATGCTGTGCATTTAAAGGAGAAGGAAAGTTTAAATTGCTGGAGGTTCCAAATGTTATGCACCACACTATGATTATAATCCCATACTCATACATCCCAACATTCTAGAAATAAAAAGTGGACAAACCGATCTGCCACGGTGCGGTGCACTTTTTACGACACCCATTTTGGTGGCCACACCCCCTATTTACCATGTTCATTTTACAAAATTTGGCAGGTTATGAAAGTTTGAACACATTTCTGTGGTTTGTATGTCTTATTACAGTTTTGCTAATGAAGGCGAATTGCCCTTTAAACTGCAAGTCCCAGTTTCCCCAAGAGACTTGCTTATCTTAAAGTGTTACAGTCTGGGGCGTAACTATAGAGGAAGCAGACCCTGCGGTTGCAGGGGGGCCCAGGAGTGTAGGGGGCCTAGTGAGACCCTAATTAATTAGCAATTTTAATATATCTTGGTAAAATAGGCCAACTTATAAATATTTTGGGGCCCTAAATTGAATTTGCTATGGGGCACAGTAACAACTAGTTACACCACTGGTTACAGTTGCTTCTTTGCTTATCTGAAATTGCTAAAAAAAAAGTATCCAAGTGCACCTGTCACTTATTCTGGGCTCTCTGCCAAAAGCTGGTTAGAAACTTTGTATCTTTTTCTGGCTGTTCAGTGCAGGAGATCAAAGAGAAAGTCGGGACATTTCAGTAACAATGGAGTGGTCAAAACCTAGCATGTCAAGCAAAAAAAAAAAAATGGACAGTCTGGAAGTATGCTTACCTGATTTGCAGGGCAAGGAGCTTCTCTAAGCAGAAAACTGCAATGGGCCGGGGTACTTCACAGCGACTATACAGAAGTTTAAGGGGGCTGTAGTACAGGTATGGGATCCGTTATCTGGAAACCCTATCCAGAACGCTCGAGTTATGGCAAGGCCATCTTCCATGGACTCCATTTTAAAGGAGACATATAGGATAAATAAAAAAAACCAACTTTGTAGGCAATGATGTCCACTACATGGAGCTGGTTTACGTTTGGGTGTAAATTAATAGACTTCAAAATTAGCCCCTTTATTGGAACTCCCCATAGATGTCTTGTCCCTGTCTATGTTTCAAATGTGGGGTGGGCGTGTCCTAACGGTCCCTGCCAGAAGCACAATAGAAGGGGACAGCCAATCACAACCCTGCAGTCACACAAGCAAAGACAGGCTTCAGTCCCCTATCAGGTCAGCCTGGCTGCTGATTGGTTCCTGTCCTACAGTGCAGTGTGCTGAGTGCCACTGGCTCCCCTGAAAAGCCTGGTAAAGGAGGCAGCAGGTGGGACTCGTGGGGTTTTTACAGACATTTTTAATAAAGTAACCGGAAACACTACTTTTTAAAGTACACTTCTTCTCTATCTAAAAGAGTTTAGTGCACGGGTACATTCTTGTTTTTTTACATAATATGTCCCCTGTAATCAAATAATTTACATTTTTAGAAAAACATTTGCATTTTCAGTGTAATAGTAACTACCATGTACTCAATCCTAACCAAGATATAAGTAATCCTTATTGGAGTTAAAACAATGCTATTGGGAGTAATTCATGTTTAAATTACTTTTTAGTTGACTCAAGGCATGGAGATCCAAATTACAGAAAGACCCCCCCCCCTCCATCCAGAAAACCTCAGGTTCCAAGCATAACCTGTCCCATATCTGTGCCATTAATGAATATCATCAATATGTGAACATTTGCATCTATTTATAAAGACTGAAATTGACTGGGGCCTTAAATCATACAAAGTTAACACATGCAGTAAACAATGGATCCTCTTACATGAAATTGTTTAGCAGCTGTTTCTGTCCCAATGCAATTGTTCAGCTACTTACCATTTCAACAGATTTTATTATTAAAATGAATATCTGAGCCAGTCATTGTGAACACTGTAGATACCCTAAGCACTAATGTACAGCTGAGACTCACATCCAGAAACAGCTGGTACCAGTTTCCATTAGTAACTGGACCAAAGACTGAAGGATAAATAGAAAGCAAGCAGGAAACCTGGAGGAACAAGAAGTTGGACTGAAGGAGATAAAAGCAAGGAGATAGACTATCTGGGTGATGATGACTATGGAGGCCAATTAAATTAAATTGCTCATACTATAGTTATTCCTATATGCATTTGTAGCTACAATATAATAACACTGTCAGTATTAAAATCTACATATCTTTCCTTGAACATTATCTAGAATGCTTGGGACCTGTGGTTTTGCAGATAAGGCATGTCTTATTAAATAAACCCAACAGGACTGTTTTGCCAACAATATTGATTCATGCAGTTTAGTTGCCATCAAGTACAGGGCACTGTTTTACTATAACAGAGAAAAATAACACGTTTTTAAAGTGGACCTGTCACCGACACATAAAAAGCTGTATAAAGAAATTTGTTTTATCATTAAAACATCCATACCTGTTAAATGTAAATGTGTTTAAATATCTGAGCTGTCGATCAAATATTATCTGCCCCACCTCTATGCCTGAGGCATCAATTACCTTCACTTTCCATTCAGCACTTCTTACCCATCACTGCTCTCCTCACATCTCCCCTTCCCCCCTCAGGCTCTATAATTATGTAGGTCACTGTGCATGGGCATTACGTTCCCCATTCTGTTGCATACACAAGGAGTGATACACAATTGGTCTTAATAACAGTGTCCACAAAATGGCTCCTGGCTGCTTCCATACCTCCCAACTATCCCATTTTCATGTCCCGTTTTGACAGCTCAACTCGCAGTCCTGCGTTTGCACTGAAAAGTCCTGACTTTCTCTGCACTGAACAGCCGGAAAAAGGAACAAAGATTCTAACTTAATTGACTTTTTGCAGAAAGCCCAGAACAGCCACCAGGTGCAACTAAGATACTTTGTAAAGATAAGCACATAAGTAATTGTAACAATTTAGATAAGGAAGTCCCTTGGGAAAAGTTCAACTCACAGCTTAAGGGCAGGGGCACACGGGTACATTTTCTTCTTCGGGGGAACAACAATCTCCCCAAACTGCCTTCCGCCGGCTAAAATGAAAAATCGCCTGCGCCAATGCACTCGCGGCGATTATAATTTTCGAAGTCGCCCGAAGTTTCCTGGTGAGACAACTTTGGGCGACTTCGGAAATCGAAGTGGCGCGAGAGCCATTGCGCTGGCGTTTTCTAATTATAGCAGGCGGAAGGCAGTTCAGGGAGATTGTCGCCCCGCAGAAGAGGTAATTAGTCATCAGGCGACTAAATCTCCCCGAATCTGCCCGTGTGCCCATGCCCTTAAGGGCAATTCACCTTCATTAGCAAAACTGTAATAACTGAATAAAACCACAGTAATATGTTCAAACTTTCATAACCCTCCAGATTTTGTGAAATTTGGATTATTTCTTAGGGTGACAGGTCCCCTTTAAAAAAAAAAAGTAATTATTTGCTTAAAATGAGAGATAGCCTTCTCATAATTCAGAATTTTCTTGATAAAGGGATCCAATACTTGTTATACAAACCTATCCAAGCCATGCTGAGCAATGCAGACTAAGCCTGAATCCATCCTGTCACACTCTGAGTGAAAAGCACCATTAAACCATGCCCCATTTGCCCTGCGGCACACTTAATTTATATGGGTTTAGGTTATTTCGCTGATTGTAAATGTCTTTTCTTCCAAAACTTAATTTTCCAGTTGTATCACTTTTTCAATATTCTTTTTATGTACTGATAAAAATGTATTCACACATCTCTCCTCCTGAATACTGAACTACTTTCAATTGCTGCTGCTGGCTGTACTGGCTACAGTGGTTCAGTACTTGTCACAATATTTTGAGAATGAGTGTTCTCAAAAATAATCACGTAAAAATAATCAAACCATTATATTTTAAAATATGACACATCATTTCTAAAAACAGTCCGAATTTTGTTTTGTAATGTTACCATGTTTGGTGCTGAAGTAATGACCTGCAAAATGAAGAGTAAATTAATGTTAAATGTCAATAGAGCACTCATTTATAATGTGCACAGTGCAATAATCAATTGCAAGGTCCTATGTTTATTGCCATTATCAATGCCATTTGCCAACTCAGTTGGTTGCTTACTAGTCACATCCAAGTCGTTGCGGCGCACTCCAAAGTCAAAGGATCGCTCATAGGTTGTTGGTTATAAATTCATCCTTTATTGGTTACATCAGTTTAAAAAGAAGAAATGCTAACACATGGTCTGACGCGTTTCGTAACTATGTACTTCATCAGAGACCTGAGCATGCTCAGTTCCATACCACTATTTATACCCACATGGGGACTTCCCCCTCCCCTTACACATAGGTGAACTAATTAAAACTATGCATTGGTTAACACTACATGCAGACAATCAAAATTTAAAGAGAAAAAAATATAAGAAAAAAAGGAAAGAAAAAATTCATAAAATAATCAGTTTAACATTTCTAATTCTGCAAACAAATTCCCATCACTTTGATACATTGTTGCATACATTTAAACATTTTTCTCCATATTGCCACAGTTTCAATCTAAGTTATATTAATATGTTTCACTTTTAAGATACCACTTCCAGTTATATGTGGATATAAAGTTTTCAGTTGGTTGCTTATGTGATGTTTGGAAAGCAGTATTTGTTTATCCCTTTTTTGTTCTGTGTGGTTGACTCATAAAACGGTGTAACAGGAGTTAGTTCTCCTTTCATGAGCTTTAAAGGACAGGCTTCCAACATGGTTTCAGGAGTCTGAGCCAGGAGTGTAGAGAATGTAAACAGCTGGTGCTTCTATTCACTAAAAACTACACTCGCTCGGGGTACTTCTGTAGAAGTGACTCGTCACCATGTACTTCGACTTCTTCTGTCTTCTCTTTGTTCTAGTCCAGGCAGGTGTATGCACAGTAACCCGGTGTGGAGAAAAGAAGCAGAGGATTGCAACCACAATGAGAAGGGCAATTTTTGGGGCTGCTTCTGCCTGAGTGCTGCCCCCCACCCATTCCGCGCTAACAACTATAGTATAGAGCAACATTTCCATTGACATAGTGATCAACTGACATAGTGATCAACCAACCACTAAAAGCCACACTTGGCGTCATCTGCCTGTCTCCATGACATCATCTGCCCGCCTCCATGACATCATCTGCCCGCCCTGCAACGTCATCTACAGCCCCCTGGCCAGATTTTACCGGCACAGGGTATCAGGTCAGCGATTATATTCACTGGTGGGTTGCCAAACATTTCAGCATGCCAACTAGTGATTATACCGTTAGTTCCATATATTTTTATATATATATATTTTTGGGTGGAGGACCATTTTAAATTCTGCAGTACCAATACTTAAATTGAACCTTTAGAATCCATTTATTAGTAAACAAATTATACACACACTTACAGCAACAAAGCTCTCTGTATTTCATTAGTATGGTTCTGTAATTTGATTTACTGATATCTATTTGCACAGCAATATCCTAAGGATAGGGGGACGGCTTCTTTATTATGCAGCTCTTTTTTTTTCTAAGCAAACCTTCCAAGAAACACTTGGATTCCCCAAAGAGGATATTATATACTGGAGAAAAGAATCTGCTTATGAACGGAGGTAATGAATGCTGAAAGTGGATGAGTGTAATAAAATGGGTGCCCAGGGATATTTATTAATCTCTTGTGATCATTGTACATACCTTATTTTTCAATGACAAACTTCTGAATGACTGCAATAAATGCCAACTACATCCATGGCATACCTTGTCTTCAGTACAGACTCAGTATACATTTTTATATAAATATGAGCAATGGACAGAGGCATTTCACTGCTTAGCAGTGGTCAGAAGTCCATTAAGCTGATTTACATGCGGTGCATTTAAACCAGGTAAAAAATGCTTGATATTGCCCATTCCCACTGAATAAAAGGTAATGCAAGGCAGTGCTAGTCCTGTTTTTTTTTATCAGCACATAGACATTCCTGTGCGCCATCAACCTTATGATAATATTACTGAGCAACGTTCTGACTGATGTTTAGTACCATTCATTTTCACAAACCGAATGATCAGGGAGCAGCCTTCGGCTGCAATTATACCCCAGCATTCTCAACGAGCATTGGCTCCAAGGGAATCTTGTTTAAACATTCAAATTAAATCTGAACAGCTGTTGAAAGGATAATACAAACCTACTGTATGTTCAGCATAAGCCATATAATTAATGTTTGTATTGAAAATGTGCTTAAAGGAAAAGGAAGACTCCAAGACAGTTTATTGCAAACAGCATTAGCCACAATAGTGCAAGCTAGAACGCTATATTTATTCTGCAGAATGCTTTACCATACCTGAGTAAACAGCTCTAGACACTGTCTCTGTTTGTTTAGGATAGAAGCTGCCATATAAGCTTGGTGTGACATCACTTCCAGCCTGAGTCTCTCCCTGCTCACTTACAGCTCTGAGCTCAGATTACTGCAGGGAGGGGAGGAAGGCGAGTGAGAGGAGCAAACTGAGCATGCTCAAGCCCTAGCCCTGGAGGTTTAAGCTGAAAACAGGAAGTCTGATACAGAAGCACATGAGTAAACAATAAAAGGAAAGCTGTGTTTCTTTTGACAGAGAACTCAGAGCAGCATTACTTTGAGGGTTTACTGGTGTATTTATATAGACCTTTCTGATAAAGCTTACTTAATTTTAGCCTTTCCTTCTCCTTTAAATATGTGTTTCAAAATGGGCCATGTATTTTTTAATCTTGCTTTATTTGTGCCAGGATGGTTTGATTCCATTTGATGACACATTGCAGAGAGATTAAGTTTATACACTTCAGTAGAAATAATGTAAATATTAGTTATATACTAACCCCCAGATGTAATAAAAAGCACTAAGTTTGCCCAGGAGCAGTAACTCACAGTAAATAATAAGATGCTTGCATTTAAACAGGTGACTAGTAAATTCTACCTGATGATTGGTTGCTATGGGTTTCTGCTTCTAGGCAAACTTTATTACATAAACTCCATTGTGTGTTGGGGCATTCTTAATTGAGAAGTATTTGGGGATTTGCTGAATAACAAGCTGTGTAACTCTAAGCAGTAACAATCAGTGCCTTCTAAATAATGTAAAGTGCTGTCTTGCATAAAAAAAAAGTAATTAACCCAAGGGATGAATACATCATTTTGCCTCTTTATATGTCCCCATGAGTATGTAGTGCTGTTTGGGCTCCAGTCCTTAAAGGAGAACTAAACCCTAAAGATGACTATGGCTAGAAATGCCATATTTTATATACTGAACTAACTGGACCAGCCTGAAGGTTCAGCATCTCTAGACTAGTAATGATCCAGCCTTCAATGGTATCACAGGAGTTTGCCATCTTGGATTGTTAGGAGTGTCTGTGACACACACATGCTCAATGGGCTCTGAGCAGCTGTTGAAAAGCTAAGTTTAGGTGATCACAACTTAACTAAACAACTAAACGTGAGCTGGAGAGAGCGCAGAGACATGCAACTAAACTGGTTAAGGAGATGGAAAATGAAAACTATGAGGGTAGATTGGGTTGTTTTCTCTGAAAAAAAGATGCTTGCAAGGGGACATAATTACTCTTTATAAGTACATAAGAGGGCATTATAGACCGCTAGCAAGCGATCTATTTTTCCATTAAGAGGAACACCGCACCAGAGGCCATTCCTTCAGACTACAGGAAAAGAACCTTTATTTGAAGCATAGTAGCTGGTTCTTCACAGTGAGAACAGTGAGGATGTGGAATGCACTGCAGGATGATGTTTTGATGGCCGATTCTGTTGTAACTATGTAACTTAACTATGTGTATATATATTTTCATGTATATGTATCAATAGGTCTGTATATGTATATATCTGATAGGGATGCACCGAATCCACTATTTTGGAAAGATTCGGCCGAATACTGAACTGAATCCGAACCCTAATTTGCATATGCAAATTAGGGATGGAAAGGGGAACATTATTTTACTTCCTTGTTTTGGAACAAAAAGTCACGCAATTTCCCTCCCCACCCCTAATTTGCATATGCAAATTATGACTGGGTTTGGCTGGGCAGAAGGATTCGGCCGAATCCGAATCCGAATCCTGCTGAAAAAGGCCGAATCCTGGCCGAATCCCGAACCGAATCCTGGATTCGGTGCATCCCTAATATCTGACCAAGAATAGTCCAGAAATCTGTTGGGCAGGTTAGAAAATCCCATTGGACAGTGGCAACACTGATGCAGTCTTCAATGCAGTGTATTGAGGGGTCTCCCTTGGGCTTTATTATGAACCAATTATTGGCTAAGGGGACAAACAATCGGATCAACCCATCCTGGACAACACAGGGGTGGCCAAATTAAGCAAAGGTACGCTTGTTCGGCAACCTCTCCAAAGAAGTGGATCTATAAGTGTACAGCAAGCATGACTTTGAGGCTTTCATTTTTTTATTATTTCTAACATTGCCTCAATTTTTAGACACACATGCATATAGACAATTTGTATTAGTGGGTATGTGACATCCTTTCTGATTGCAGATAAAGAATTTGACAGTGTACCAAATCCAACAAATACAATAAAGGATAATAAAAATAATAATTCGGTTCAGTAATAATTTATAAAATAATGTATTGCTATTTTTATGTACAGTGGACAGACATTTATGGGCTTAAACTGATTA
The DNA here is from genome assembly GCF_017654675.1 of Xenopus laevis. Taxonomy (NCBI): domain Eukaryota; kingdom Metazoa; phylum Chordata; class Amphibia; order Anura; family Pipidae; genus Xenopus; species Xenopus laevis. The sequence goes on from NC_054371.1 coordinate 198,020,286, forward strand.
ATTTACTTCAATAAATTATGATAACAATACTCCCAGAATGACTAATAACACCCCCAAAATATGTGGGGCAGGATATAATGGCAAGTTCATGTATAATAACCCCAGAACACATTGCAAGATAAAAGAATAAATTTAAGCCAGTCCACTGATATTTTTTTTTATAAATTTATATTTTGTGAGCTCTTATTTCACTGTATGACCAAAAGGCTTCAGACATTTGCCTATCCACTTCTCATTCTCTAATCAAGGGTGTTACTATGAAGTTGGTCCTCTGCTTTTGAATGTTTGAATATTATTGGTGAGATTCGCTTCTTTTCGTTCATTAGAAATGATGTTAGGCAGTCAGGCACTTTACAATTCATCCCATAGGTATTCAGTTGGGTTGAAGTCAGGTCTTTGTGCAGTCCAATCAAGTTCTTCCATTTCCATGTCGGCAAGCCCATTCAATGGACTTTACTTTGTACACACAGGGGCAGATTTACTAAGCTCGAGTGAATAATTCGAATGGAAAAATATTCGAATTTCGAAGTATTTTTTTGGGTACTTCGACCATCGAATTGGTCAAATTCGATCGAATTAGATCGAATCGAATGATTCGAACGATTCGAAGTAAAAATCTTTCGATAATCCGATCCATCCGATAATCAAAGTACTGTCTCTTTAAAAAATACTTTGACTACATACTTCCCCACTTTAAACCTACTGAGGTGCAATGTTAGCCTATGGGGACCTTCCCCAGGACTTTTCTAAGTTTTTTTTTTTAAATCCTTCGATCGATTAAAATCGTGAGATCCCAACGATTTCATGGTTCGATTGATCGCTTAAAATCGTGCAATCCCATCGATTTCATGGTTCGATCGATCGCTTAAAATCATTCGATTCGAACGATTTCATCGTCCGATCGAACGATTTTTATTTGATCGTTCGATTGAAGCTTTTGCGTTAAAATCCTTCGAATTCGATATTCGAATTCGAAGGATTTTACTTTGAGGGTCGAATTCAAGGCATTTTTAACCCTCGAAATTCGACCCTTGATAAATCTGCCCCTAAGTGATTATTCTGCTGAAAAAAAAGTTTCTTTCCTAAAATTTTGCCACAAACTATTAAGCACAGAATTCTCAAGAATGTGATGTAAATGGCGGCACTTCTGTCAGCAAAGATGAGTATGGCCAATCCCAATAATTAGAAGGGATACTTTTGTCCACATGACCATTTGTTACTGAGGTTAGGACAAACAATTAATATATCTGTTTTTATGATTACATTCTATATACTTATAGTTGCTGTTCCTTGTCTTGTGAATGGTTGCTAAGTTTCTGTTTGTAGTCTGGTCGAGCTTTCAGGCTTGGTTTTATCTTAGCCAGCATTCTGTACTGTCCCTATTTGGAAAGTTTCCTCATTAGAGACTAATTGTAGAGTACAGCTACATCTGAAATGTGTCTATAGAAACCATCTGTGATTTCAGATGAGTACTTGGGCTCTCATTTTTATTACAATTATGAATGGTTACTAGGCAACATTACAGCTTCACAATGGACAATTCAAGTAATGCATATTGGCAGATGAAAGCTTACTTACGTAGCAAGATTGTCAGTATTGTAACACAAGCAGATGTGCTGCATCTGTGAAATGATTACAGGGGGAAAGCCTTGCTTTTAGGAGGGGGGAAGCTGATGTGCATGAAAGTAAAGTTTATTTTTTAATATCTGCAATACTGACTCACACACATACTGCAAGTCACAAATATATCCATATAATACAAAAGAGCATTGAATATCCTGTAAATGATCCTTATAATCAAACTGAGTGATGTCATTTCTGTCACATGACTCACTGAAACTTGTGTATTATTATAAATAAAGAACCCCCTGTTGCAAAATGAGGATATCAGAAGTCACTTCGGAGTTCCATAATCCTAACAATCTAACAGTCAGTCTAAAAGAGACCAAAGTTAACGGGAAATGTACCAGTTCCCAAGGCACATATCACCTAACACTAGGTGGAACACTATGGGGTCAGTATGAATGTTTTTTAATATATAACTTTGAATAAATTATGGACTTTATTCACTATATAAACATGCATGTTTTTTTGGATAAGGGGTCTTTGCATAACTCGGATCTTCACACAAGTCTACCAACATATGATTTAACGATTAAATAAACCCAAGAGTATTGTTTTGTCTCTAATAAGGATTCATTATTTCTTAGCTGGGCTTAAGTACAAGGTTCTATTTTATTATTAACCATTTTTAAAAAATATATATCGTTTTTTTTTATTAAAATGGAGTCTATGAAAGATGACGTCATAATTTGGAGCTTTCTGGATAATGAGTTTCTGAATAACAGGTATTCTTAAAATGAACCTGTCACCCAGACACAAAAAGCTGTATAATACAAGTCCTTTTCAAATTAAACGTGAAATCCAATTTCTATTTTTTAATAAAGCATTCATAGCTGTTGTAAGCTTGTTTAAAAATCTCAGCAGTCTATGCCTAGAGGCATAGAGGCGGGGCAGACAATTATTTTCACTTTCCATTCAGCATTTCCTAGATGTCACTGCCCTCCACACATTCCCCAATTCTCTTCACAGTTTAATTGTGTAGCCAGGACATGGGGATGGACATCAGGTCCCCCATTCTGGTGCACAAACAAGATTCTGAGATGATACTAGGCTTGCCTCAATAACAGTGTCCACAAAATGGCTCCTGCCTGCTTGCTATAATTAAGAATTCCCAGACTGAAGGAAACAAGATTCAAATAATTTATACAGTGTAATTAAAGTTCATTTTGCTTGACTAATGTGATAAAATAGGATTTTGAATAATTTTTTTGGGTGACGGGTCCCCTTTAAGGCTAGGGGATAATAAAATGCTTCCATGAAGCACTATAGCCATTGATTCCCAGATTGTGGGACTGGACCCCTTGGGTGATTAGAAGTAGCTGGGAGGACTCATCCTGAAGGCCAATTTACACCTGAATGCCAACTGTGAACATCACCTTAAAATTTATGGTGAAACCACATCTAATGTCCTAGATATTCTTGTAACTATAGATGAATTCCAGAAACACTAATGTTTTCCTATATCTTGCCTACAGGGGTGTCTTACCAAAGGATGAACCTCCAACAGGGGCATGAATTGAAAATGTTGACAGTCTCTAAAAGTAATACAAGTTTAGTGGCTACAATGATGGACGTATACTTGCTTATATTTAAGTGGCCAGCCAATGAGAGAACTTTAAACGCCGAAATATAAAGTGGTACAAGTCAGTACTAATTTTCTGTGGATTGCTCACGTGCCTCAATAGATGGTCTTATAGTGCTATTTGTGCAATAGCTGTTAGACCCGTGGATCTCACTTTATTTTACACAAACAACTGTCCAGCTATTTAGCATAAAATTGCATGTAGGGTTAGAGCCCTCGGGTTCCATCATGCACTGAACCATACTATCAAAGTACATGGCAAACTCTAGACAGCTAACAGATTTGTCCTGCTATCTGCAATAAAAACCTTCTCAAGTCACTGTTCTCATCTCAAAGGGTGTGTGTTCATGCTTTTCTTTACTTTAAGATCAAGTGTCCCTGCATCCCCACCCCACTATAACTGTCTTCTATTTGCATCAAAAGCTAACATTTAACCTTATATAATTGTACTGTCTTCCATTTCCATCACAAGCTATGGAATATTAATGCTAGTCTTTACTGAGAAGGACAGGGCAAAGAAGTAGACCTTGGGTTCATGTAATACAAACATTTTTAACTTGTTCTGCAGGCTTTGTCCTGCATCTGTTTGAAGCCATTTATGAGTATTGCAATGTGTAGAATATGATCAGGAGGAAAACACAAACATTATTTGTGCAGTGGTCATCCATAGATTAAAAACCCTTATTTAACCTTAAAAACGAAATGCCCAAGGGCAGAATCTAATCTAATCTATTAATGTACGATAGTGAATTTGAAAACATCTGAGTCACGTGCTTGTACACAATTTTGTGGAATTGCCAATGACATTGTCCTACAAAGCTTTCCTAGAATCTGTATTATACATTATCTGTTGATTACATGATCAGCTTAGCCTCTTCATATTTCTATGGAATAAAGCTTGATTATACTGCTGTTCATCTACTGCTACATACATAAATCCCTAAACTGTTCTGGATTTTCATCTCCATGTGATGGGTAAGCCTGGGTTTTCCCAGCTCCTAGGTGCATTCTTCTGTTTCATGTGTCTACGAATATCTAGGATGGCAGTCATTAAAGGAGAAACAACCCCCTTATTAAAAAAACCCAACCCCCACCCCACATAGACCCAGTAGCAGTTATTAAATATGAAAAATAAAATGACCTCTCTGTGGTTTTCCGTTTATAATGATTCAATGTTATTAAATATGCAAATATCCACCGAATGAAAATGCCTTACATTTTTTAATTTCATATATTTTACATATTAAACCATTAACCTGGCGAGTTTCATTGTTTCATCACTGCAATTATATACTGTTGAAGGCAAAACTACAAATTACATATTTTGAAATAAATACAACGGAGGGCATTCAATTGCAGAAACCAGTCTGCACCTAGTTTAGTTTAAACGGATACATACCACCTCCCCAATAAAGAGGTGGAAGATATACAAAAATGTATATGCATTGGACCATGAAAGCATAATATCTGGGGATATAAAATCAAGGTTCAATTGTATTCTAACAATCCTTTCTGGTACTTAACAACATGCTTTGAATCCATGTGTGATTTGCGTATTGTGCCACGCCTTTGCGCAACCGTCATTAACCCATCCAAGTTTAAAAAAAATGTGCACAACACTGATTTTTTTTTCCCAAAGATTACGGGGTCGAATTTCAAAGTAGAAAAAGCTTCGAAATTCGACCATCGAATCGGAATACTCGATTGTTGACGTTTTTTTACATCGAATTTTGCCATTTGCGGTTGAAGGATTTCATCCATCGAACGATTTTTCTTAGAAAAATGCTCTAGAAGGTCCCCATAGGCTAACATAGCACTTTGGCAGGTTTAATTTGGCGAAGTATTTAAATCAAAGTTTTTTTAAAGAGACAGTACTTCGATTATCGAATGGTCGAATATTCAAACTATTTTACTTCTAATCTAGGTCATTGTATCCTATTCGATGGTCGAAGTATCCAAAAAATTGCTTTGACTTTCAAATTTTTTGACTTCGAAAATTCCCTTGAATTCACTTCGACCCTTGATAAATCTGTCCCTACGTGAATGTTACTATATTATAATCCTGAAAAAACAGAGTAGGTAAAGTCAGATATTAATTTAAAGTGGTGGTTCACCTTTAAGTTAACTTTAAGTAATTTATAAAATGGCCAATTGTAAGCAACTTTTTAATGGGTCTTTATTATTTATATTATATAGTCCTTGAATTATTTGCCTTCTTCTTCTAACTCTTTCCAGCTTTCAAATGGAGGTCACTGACCCCATCTAAAAATCAAATGCTCTGTAAGGCTACACATGTATTGTTATTGCTGTTTTTTATTGCTCATCTTTCTATTCAGGCCCCCTCCTGTTCATATTCCAGTCTCTTATTCAAATCAATGCATGGTGGCTAGGGTAAACAAGATTGCTGAAATTGCAAACTGGAGAGCTGCTGAATAAAAAGCTAAATAACTAAGAAAAAAAACACAAATAATAAGAAATAAAAACGAATTGCAAATTGTCTCAAATATCACTCATACTAAGGGGCAGATTCATTAAGGGTCGAATTTCGAAGTTAAAAATACTTCGAAATTCGACCCTCGAATTGAAATCCTTCGACTTCGAATATCGAAGTCGAAGGATTTAGCGCTAATCCTGCGATCGATCGATCAAAGGATTTTTCGTTCGATCGACCGATTAAATCCTTCGAATCGAACGATTCAAACGATTTTAATCCAACGATCGAAGGAAAATCCTTCGATCAAAAAAAGGTTAGCAAACCTATGGGGACCTTCCCCATAGGCTAACATTGACTTCGGTAGGTTTTATCTGCCGAAGTAGGGGGTCGAAGTTTTTTTTAAAGGGAAAGTACTTCGACTATCGAATGGTCGAATAGTCGAACGATTTTTACTTCGATTCGTTCGATTTCGTTCGAATTCGAACGAATTTAACCAATTCGATGGTCGAAGTACCCAAAAAATACTTCGAAATTCGAAGTATTTTTCATTCGAATCCTTCACTCGAGCTTAGTGAATCGGCCCCTTAAAGTTAATTTAAAGGTGAACAACCCCTTTAAAATAAGCAAATGTGTTTTTAGTAAGAAAACTGTGCAGCACTAATAAGAATTGCATAAAAACGCAATAACACAGTGACTGAGAAAAAAGGAAATAATGAGGGGGGGTAGAATTGTTTTAAGTTATAATAAAATGCATTGTGTTTGTCTTTTTTTTTTTTTGCCATAAATCTCGGTCTATAGGTATCATAATTTTGAGACACCCAGTAAAATATTTAAACAATGACTTGGCAAAGCTTCCTACATGTGGCACAAGAAAGAGCTTGGTTACAGGATATGCAAAAGTATTTCCCTTTTTTGTTTTAGTTTTCACTGGATTAACTGCTGCGAATTCTAAAAAAATCTTCAGATTAGAAGTACATGGGTTTGACATTCAGATGCTCATGTGTACTTGGCCTGAGTTATTAACATTTATTGACTGGCAAGATAGCTATTATGTAACAAATGTGATTTTTTTTTTAAGAAATACAAAATGTTTATCTTGCACAAAACTGGTTTTAGTGTTACAAACCTATGCACTGGTATAAGCATGGGGTGTGGGTTGCTAAACAAATTTTTATGATCCCATTGGCATTGGGCTTTGCCTGCTGCGCTATGAAAAACGACATACTCATTAAAGACTATGGAGCATGTTGACTAAAATTGGAGATAAATATCTCCAAAGATGTTGCCCAAAGCAACCAATCAGGACTTTGTTTTTGTTTTCTAACTTGTAGGTGACTGTTTAAATGTAATTGCTAATTGGTTGCCATTGGCACCTTCTCTGGAGATCTCCGGAGATATTTATCACCGATGTTGGTAAACATGCCCTTGAAACCGAGCTGCCAGACTGAAACACCAGGGACTGGAACATTATTAAGCTTTAGACTTCAATTTTGGAAAAACCGTAAAAAATAAATAAATAAAAAGTAATTAAAAGAAAGTCTTCAATTCTGGTAAATAATTTGAAAACAACTGAACTGAAAAAAGTGTTTGGAAAGTGAAGAACCCCTATAAAGTGGAAATGAATGCAGTACTTTAGTGACTTTAGATGCTCATCCATACACGTATGGTCAGATTATGCCATGATACAGTTAATTGGCCAAAAAATTGAAAAATTACATTATTCTAATACCGTAAACACCTTCTGCCTAGGAAAATGTCACAGAATCAACAAATGCAGATCATACCAATGTGCACAGAATGCTAACCAAGGCACAATTTATCATTAATGAGACTAAACACAGGTAGGTCTCACACATGGCATTTTGTCACAATCGGGAAATGCCGTGGGTTAAAAAATATACAACATTATTGTTTGTGCACACATGTGTTATACTCTATAGCCTCCTGGCTATTGATACGCCAACAAACCCCAAAAAGAAACTTTGACAGAAAGAGGTGAAATAAATCCAATTTTGGCGGGGTATTCATTAGTCTGCAAATTGCCAGGCTGAAGCAATATTTTACATAGAACTATGCTATTCCATTTTGGATGCTTTCAATTCAAAATGACCTTATATTCACATTCAAGCTACAGGAAATGTTTTAAAAGAAGAGCACTTTAAACTTTTTAAAACTGACCAGATTTTAACGTTGACTCGGGTACCCATGCCTCAAACCCCTCACTTGTCAGTGGTCCGGGTGCACTGCCCTGAGGCCGCAGCAAGGGGAGAATCCAATTAGCAAATACAAATCAAGCGCACACTCTCCAAATCATGGGTAACTGTTAAAAGAAGCCATAGCTTCATTTCACATGTTTAAATATCAGACTTTTAAACATGTGAATTAAAGCTATGGCTTCTTTTAAACGCTACCCATGATCCGGAGAGTGTGTGCTTGATTTGTATTTGCTGACTGGGTTATTAATTTACCATATTAACATAATTAGTCTAGAACAGTGCTGTCCAACTTCTGTGGTCCCAAGGGCCGAAATTTTTCCAGCCTACATAGTGGAGGGCCGATAATGGAAGCCAGTGTTGACTACTCCCTGTTTTTTAAACCCCACCCACTTTAAACCACACCCATGTTACCACAAGACCATATCTACATGAATTGTGGTAGCACACCAAAAAACCAAATGGTTGATGCTCACTGCAGGGATATCACTTATCACTCATATGTGAAAAAAGTTGTCATATTAAGACATATCCTTAAATCCATATGAATCTTCTTCTCCTTGGATAACACAGCACCCCCAGCACATGATTAAACACCTTAGGGGCCCCTAACAATAATTTATTTTCAAACGCTAACAAACTCCCAGAACAAATACCAGGCTTATGTTTCACAGGCAGAGCAGGGAACACACAGGCAGAGCAGGGCACACACAGGCAGAGCAGGGCACAAACAGGCAGAGCAGGGAACACACAGGGAGCATATGGAAGGCAGAACAATCTGGATACAGCGACGGTTCAGGCCCTCTTTGGCCCTTTCTCAAGAGAAAGGGCCTGAAATGTCGCTGTGTCCAGATTGTTGCCATGTATATCTAATATAGGCTTTTTATTCAAAATATGGACCAGTGCTGTGCTTCAAGTATCCTGCAATATGTGAATGGGTGGTGGCCATTAATTGCACGTGCACTAGAAATTCCCCCTTAAAAAGGTAAAAGTGGAGCTGAATCAACCAAGTTTACAAGCCCTATACTAGTGTGCAGCAAAAAGTCTTTTATGGTCTTGACCTCACTTTTTTCTTTTTACAAGTCACTTCGGCTTTCCAAAGTCGCCTGAAGCCTTGTGTATGTTTTCCCAAAAAGCATTTTCGGGAGATTTGTTGCCTGCGGTAGTGAAGATTTAACTAAGGCGACAAACCTTCCTTGTCTGCCATGACCATTGGCCTCTGTTCTCCTACTTCCCATGTTGAATACATTAATTGTTTTATAGCTCTTTAGTTTGGAATTGATCACGTTATATGGTTGCTAAGATTTGAATGGCTGACTAGAAGATAAATAGGATGCACCAATAAAAGCTAAGTGGTAAAATAAACATACAGTATATTAATAACATTAAACACCTGTTTTCTTGCTGCCAGGCCAATGATCCTGGAAACCAAATAGCCAGGCTGCAGAGAATCATAATACAAATAAGAAAATATTTTATAAACCACAAAAAATAAAGTCTAACAGCAAATCTTCTCATAATATTAGAATACACCATTTTAAAAGGGTATGGGAATTGCCTCATTAAAAGAAACTAAAGACCTATTAGATTTTTCTGATATTAACAGCATATTTCTAGAAATTATTTTGCAACTCAGCACATTTGCTCGATGTCTCCTTAGATCTTTATGAAAAAATTGAATTCCTTATTCATCCACTCTTAAGGATTCCAGTGTTTTCGGCTCATCGACAGCTGTTGGAGAAGCCACCTCCACTCAGTAACACAGAAGAAATTTAGGGACTGGAGAGCCTTTCAATGCAGTTAGTTTTTTTTATTGAAGCACATTATTGTGCTTCAATAAAGAAAACTAACTGCATTGAAAGGCTCTCCAGTCCCTAGATTTCTCCTTAGATCTTTAGCATAAAAGGAAAGCTTCCAATTAGGTTTAGCAGCTTTGCTTCGGCTCCGATAATGGGTGCCAGGAAATTTGGATCATGTTTTTGAGAACACAAAGGTCATGCGCACCAAAGGTTGTAGGACGCCTGCCTGTGTTGACTTAATGCTGACATCTTTGCAATCACCACCATACAAACATACAGTGTTAGTCCTCTTACTTGTGTCTGTTCACTAGCAGTAAAATCAGAAGGCTTAAAGGAATTGTTCAGTGTAAAAATAAAAACTGGGTAAATAGATAGGCTGTGCAAAATAAAAAAATGTTTCTAAATGTAATGTAGCCAAAAATGTAATGTATAAAGGCTGGAGTGATTTGATGTATAACATGTCAGTCTGAACAATACTTCCTGCTTTTCAGCTCTCTTGGTTTACACTGACTAGTTACCCTGGCTACCAGGCAGTAACCAATCAGAGACTTGAGGGGGGGCCACATGGGTCATATCTGTTGCTTTTGAATCTGAGCTGAATGCTGAGGATCAATTACAAACTCACTGAACAGAAATGTACCATGTGGCCCCCCTTCAAGTCGCTGACTAGCTCAGAGATATAGAGCTGAAAAGCAAGTTGGATTCTGGCTGTTTATTAGACATCTGTTCACTCCAGCCTTTATTTATTACATTTTTGGCTAACTAACTATATTAAAAACATTTATTATTTTGCACAGCCTATCTATTTACACAATTTTTATTTTCACACTGAACTGTTCCTTTAATTCTAGATTATGAATTTTCACATATAAAAGTTCTTATGAGAGTTCTTATGAGAGCTCTGATAAAAACAGAGAGTAAGATGGTTAGATCCCTTTTTAATACAAACTCTATATTGCATGAATCTATCTAAATGACTTTTACACACAGCAATAACATGCATAATGGTCCCCATTAAATCTTGCACGGTCTAGGAGATGCATACTGGAGTACATACTGTAGTCTGAGACATTGTCAGTAAAGTAATTGGAAGCCTGTTTGATGGAATTTCCTGGAAATGGATTGATCTTGGTTTATTTCAGTGTACATCAATTATTTGATTTGCCACCTGGCCAATATCTTTCTGCAATGTACCAGGCCGGTATTACAAATTTACTGGCAATGTACTTGCTGGTAAATTTGTAATAATTAGTCAATCCTAGCCCTCCTCTGTTCCACCCTATTCTTTCCTTCCTAGCTCCGCATACTCACCAAGCCCCTTTAAGAATAAATCTTGATGGAGCACCTCTGCCCCTTGACATCACAACTCTACCCATGACTTCACAGCTCATTCCATTTATGTCATGACCCACCCCCTTGTGGGCCAATCCCCTACTCCAGAGTTATCTTTCAAGTTAAAAGTAGGGATGTAGCGAACGTCGGAAAAAAAGTTCGCGAACATATTCGCGAACTTGCGTCAAAAATGCGAACGGTTCGCGAACGTCGCGAACCCCATAGACTTCAATGGGAAGGCGAATTTTAAAAGCTAGAAAAGACATTTCTGGCCAGAAAAATGATTTTAAAGTTGTTTAAAGGGTGCAACGACCTGGACAGTGGCATGCCAGAGGGGGATCAAGGGCAAAAATGTATCTGAAAAATCCATTGTTGACACAGCGCTGCGTTTTGTGCTGTAAAGGGCAGAAATCACACTACATTTCTAAACCTGTGTAATAAAATGCTTTAAAACGTCCGGCGTCTACATGCCAATCAAGTCGTGTAAAAGTTACAGCCTGTTCACACGCAAAGACGAAACGCGGTGCTTACTGCAACGCTAAAAGACGCAAAGAGCTTTAATGAATGATACCGTCAAGTGAGCAAATAATAGTTTTTAATTACTAGTTTCTTGTCACCTCCAGGATGTTCGTCCTGTTGGTGGCAATATTTCTGTAGTGGTGTGTTTAGCAGTCACCGTGCTTGTGCGCACGTGCACGGTCAGGCAGAGGTAATTCAATGTACAGTGAAGTGAACCAAAAAACACTGATTCTGCAGTGTGGGCCCAGTTTTGGTCTACTTTATTGATCACCTGCGGTGACCATAAAAGATGCGATTTTGCCACTGTTGCAGAACCCTGAAAAATTAGGCATGTGTACTTTCCTGAAAAATTATGTTTTTTTTGTCGCAGCCACTGAACCAGAAGTCCAGAAACAATATGCCATATAAATGCTGAAAATATTAATTTTTTTTTGTGGCAGCCACTGCAGCACAGAGGCCAGAAAAAATATGCCATATAAATGCAAACAATATTAATTTTTTTTTGTCGCAGCCACTGCAGCACAGAGGCCAGAAAAAATATGCCATATAAATGTAAACAATATAAATTTTTTTTTTGTCGCAGCCACTGCAGCACAGAGGCCAGGAAAAATATGCCATATAAATGCTAACAATATAAATTTTTTTTGTCGCAGACACTGAAGCACAGAGGCCAGAAAAAATATGCCATATAAATGCTGAAAATATTCCATTTTTTTGGTCGCAGCCACTGAAGCACAGAGGCCGAAACAATATGCCATATAAATGCTGAAAATATTCATTTTTTTGTCACAGCCACTGAAGCACAGAGGCCAGAAAAAATATGCCATATAAATGCTGAAAATATTCATTTTTTTGTCACAGCCACTGAAGCACAGAGGCCAGAAAAAATATGCCATATAAATGCTGAAAATATTCTGTTTTTTTTGGTCGCAGCCACTGAAGCACAGAGGCCAGAAAAAATATGCCATATAAATGCTGAAAATATTCATTTATTTTTGTCGCAGCCACTGAAGCACAGAGGCCAGAAAAAATATGCCATATAAATGCTGAAAATATTAAATTTTTTTGGTCGCAGCCACTGAAGCACAGAGGCCAGGAAAAATATGCCATATAAATGCTGAAAATATTCTGTTTTTTTTGGTCGCAGCCACTGAAGCACAGAGGCCAGAAAAAATATGCCATATAAATGCTGAAAATATTCATTTTTTTGTCACAGCCACTGAAGCACAGAGGCCAGAAAAAATATGCCATATAAATGCTGAAAATATTCATTTTTTTGTCACAGCCACTGAAGCACAGAGGCCAGAAAAAATATGCCATATAAATGCTGAAAATATTCTGTTTTTTTTGGTCGCAGCCACTGAAGCACAGAGGCCAGAAAAAATATGCCATATAAATGCTGAAAATATTCATTTATTTTTGTCGCAGCCACTGAAGCACAGAGGCCAGAAAAAATATGCCATATAAATGCTGAAAATATTAAATTTTTTTGGTCGCAGCCACTGAAGCACAGAGGCCAGGAAAAATATGCCATATAAATGCTGAAAATATTCTGTTTTTTTTGGTCGCAGCCACTGAAGCACAGAGGCCAGAAAAACTCAGGATTTACCTGGATTCAAATAAAACCAGTAGGGTTTGCACCCTAGTTTGTAACGGTGGTGGAGGGAGGAGGACGCTAAAGGACAGCTGTATGTGGAGTCATGAGGCGTGCAGAGAAGGACAGCTGCATGGGGAGTCAGAATCAGAAACTCAGAACAAGTCTTCCAGCATGCAGTAACCCTCCGAGATCCACCCCTCATTCATTTTAATAAAGGTCAGGTAATCCACACTTTTGTGACCTAGGCGAGTTCTCTTCTCAGTTACAATCCCTCCTGCTGCACTGAAGGTCCTTTCTGAGAGGACACTTGAGGCGGGGCAAGACAAGAGGTTCATGGCAAATTGTGACAGCTCTGGCCACAGATCAAGCCTGCGCACCCAGTAGTCCAGGGGTTCATCGCTCCTCAGAGTGTCGATATCTGCAGTTAATGCCAGGTAGTCCGCTACCTGCCGGTCGAGGCGTTCTTTGAGGGTGGATCCCGAAGGGTTCTGCCGCTGCCTTGGACTGAAAAACATTTGCATGTCTGACGTTACAGAGTGGCCAAAGTGCTTTGTCCTTGCAGGTGCACTCGTGGCAGGATTACTGGCACCTCTGCCCCTGGAATGTTGATGAGTTCCTGAAGTGACATCACCCTTAAAAGCATTGTACAACATGTTTTGCAGGCTGGTTTGTAAATGCAGCATCCTTTCAGACTTGTGGTATGTTGGTAACATTTCTGCCACTTTATGCTTGTACCGAGGGTCTAGTAGAGTCGCGACCCAGTACAGGTCCTTCTCCTTAAGCCTCTTGATACGGGGGTCCTTCAACAGGCATGACAGCATGAAAGACCCCATTCTCACAAGGTTGGATGCAGAGGTATCCATCTCCGCTTCCTCGTTATCAAGGACTGCATCATCCACGGTCTCCTCCCCCCAGCCACGTACAAGACCAGGGGTCCCCAAAAGGTCACCACTAGCCCCCTGGGAAGCCTGCTCCTGTTGGTCCTCCTCCTCCACAAAGCCACCTTCCTCCTCTGACTCCACTTCTGACACCTCTCCCTGCGTTGCAGCAGGTGCCTGGGTTCCTTCTGGTGATTCCGACCAGAAATCGTGCGCTTCCTGCTCCTCGTCACGCTGGTCTACAGCCTCATCTGTCACTCGTCGCACGCCACGCTCCAGGAAGAAAGCAAAGGGTATTAGGTCGCTGATGGTGCCTTCGGTGCGACTGACCATATTTGTAACCTCTTCAAAAGGGCGCATGAGCCTGCAGGCATCGCGCATAAGCACCCAGTAACGGGGGAAAAAAATCCCCAGCTCTGCAGATCCAGTCCTACCACCCAGTTCAAACAGGTATTCGTTGACGGCTCTTTGTTGTTGCAGCAGACGTTCCAACATGAGGAGCGTTGAATTCCAGCGAGTCTGGCTGTCGCAAATCAAACGCCTGACTGGCATGTTGTACCGCTGCTGAATGTCAGCAAGGCGTGCCATGGCTGTATAGGAACGTCTGAAATGGGCCAACACCTTCCTGGACTGCCTGAGAACGTCCTGGAATCCTGGGTACTTTGAGACAAAACGTTGTACTATTAAATTCAGAACATGTGCCATGCAGGGCACATGTGTTAAATTGCCCAGTCTCAGTGCTGCCAACAGATTGCTTCCATTGTCAAACACCACTTTTCCGATCTTCAGTTGGTGTGGGGTCAGCCACCGATCGGCCTGTGACTGCAGAGATGACAGGAGTACAGATCCGGTATGGTTTTTGCTTTCCAGGCACATCATCCCCAAGACAGCATGACAACGGCGTACCTGGCACGTCGAATAGCCTAGGGGGAGCTGGGGGTGCACAGGTGTGGAGGAGGAGGACCCAGCAGCAGAGGACGAAGAAGAGGAAGAAGACGAGGTAGAGAGCGAAGGAGGAGTAGAGGTGGTGGCAGAACCGCGTGCAATCCGTGGCGGTGACACCAACTCCACTGTCGTTGTTGAGCCACACATTTCCTGCTTCCCAGCCATGACCAAGTTCACCCAGTGGGCAGTGTAGGTGACATACCTGCCCTGACCATGCTTGGAGGACCATGCGTCAGTAGTCATATGGACCTTTGGCCCAACACTAAGTGACAGAGATGCGGTGACTTGGCTCTGCACATGGTGGTACAGGTGTGGTATTCCCTTTTTTGAAAAAAAATTGCGGCTGGGTACCTTCCACTGCGGTGTCCCAATTGCTACAAATTTGCGGAAGGCCTCAGAGTCCACCAGCTGGTATGGTAAAAGCTGGCGGGCTAAGAGTGCGGACAAGCCAGCTGTCAGACGCCGGGCAAGGGGGTGACTCGCAGACATTGGCTTCTTACGCTCAAACATGGCCCTCACAGAAACTTGGCTGGGGGCAGATGACTGGGAATGGGAACTGGTGGTCAAGGTGGAAGGCGGAGTGGAGGGTGGTTCAGACGGGTCAAGGACAGCAGAGGTAGAGCAGTAAGATGCTGGACCAGAAGGAGGGTGGCTTTTAGTTTGCCTGTTGCCTTTGAGGTGTTGCTCCCAAAGTGCTTTGTGCTTGCCGTTCATGTGCCTTCGCATAGAAGTTGTACCTATGTGGCTGTTGGGCTTCCCAAGACTCAGTTTCTGACTGCACTCATTGCAAATTACAACGCTTTTGTCAGAGGCACACACATTAAAAAAATCCCACACTGCTGACCTTTTTGAGGCTGGCAATCTGGCGGTAAAAGTAGAAGTCGGCGGCGTTGGCGGCAATGGCGGGTGCGTTGGCCGGCTGACCACAGGTGCCGATACATGTTGTTGCCCTACTGTTCCCTGCGAGCTGTCCTCCCTGCTTCTTCTAAGTCTTATTCTCCTCCTGCCTCTCTGACTCTCCATCTGAACTATCCTCCTCTTGCTCTCTTCTACTGGGCACCCACAAAACATCAATCTCCTCATCATCATTCTCCTCAGATGCATCAATTTCTTCTAACAGCTCACAGAAGGAAGCAGCAGCGGGGACCTCCTCGTCATCACTCATTATGTCCATCTCTGTTGTGTTCTCTGCCAGAATTAAATCTGGTGTAACGTCCTCATCTCCTTCATCTTCTTCTGCCAATAATGGTTGCGCATCACTCAGTTCAAGAAACTCATGTGAAAATAACTCCTCTGACTCCAGTGAAGAAGGGGCGCCGGTGGTGGAGGAAGTGTTACGTGGGGTGCCCATAGCAGTGGAGGATGAGGATGTTGTGGTAAAGTTAGAAACGGTAGAGGATGGGGTGTGCTGTGTAAGCCAGTCAACTACCTCTTCAGCATTTTGGGAGTTCAGGGTCATTGCCTTTTTAAAACTGGGCAATTTCCTAGGGCCACAGGATAGCATAGCAGCACGGCCCCTAGTGCCTCTGCGTGGCGGCCTGCCTTTGCCTGGCATTATTTTTAAAACAAAAACAACAACAACTCAGGTGGTGTTTCTGGAGACGGTATTATTATTGATATTTAGACAGAATGTGAACAAGCTCACACAGCTAAGTGGCAGTGGTTTGAAAAAGAAGAACACACTGGGCAAATAATGCCTACAAGGTCAACGTATACACTACAGCAGTGGTGGATACGGAATATATTATTGCTGCTTGAAAAACGTCACTCAGGTGGTGTTTCTGGAGACGGTATTATTATTGATATTTAGACAGAATGTGAACAAGCTCACACAGCTAAGTGGCAGTGGTTTGAAAATGAAGAACACACTGGGCAAATAATGCCTACAAGGTCAACGTATACACTACAGCAGTGGTGGATACGGAATATATTATTGCTGCTTGAAAAACGTCACTCAGGTGGTGTTTCTGGAGACGGTATTATTATTGATATTTAGACAGAATGTGAACAAGCTCACACAGCTAAGTGGCAGTGGTTTGAAAATGAAGAACACACTGGGCAAATAATGCCTACAAGGTCAACGTATACACTACAGCAGTGGTGGATACGGAATATATTATTGCTGCTTGAAAAACGTCACTCAGGTGGTGTTTCTGGAGACGGTATTATTATTGATATTTAGACAGAATGTGAACAAGCTCACACAGCTAAGTGGCAGTGGTTTGAAAATGAAGAACACACTGGGCAAATAATGCCTACAAGGTCAACGTATACACTACAGCAGTGGTGGATACGGAATATATTATTGCTGCTTGAAAAACGTCACTCAGGTGGTGTTTCTGGAGACGGTATTATTATTGATATTTAGACAGAATGTGAACAAGCTCACACAGCTAAGTGGCAGTGGTTTGAAAATGAAGAACACACTGGGCAAATAATGCCTACAAGGTCAACGTATACACTACAGCAGTGGTGGATACGGAATATATTATTGCTGCTTGAAAAACGTCACTCAGGTGGTGTTTCTGGAGACGGTATTATTATTGATATTTAGACAGAATGTGAACAAGCTCACACAGCTAAGTGGCAGTGGTTTGAAAAAGAAGAACACACTGGGCAAATAATGCCTACAAGGTCAACGTATACACTACAGCAGTGGTGGATACGGAATATATTATTGCTGCTTGAAAAACGTCACTCAGGTGGTGTTTCTGGAGACGGTATTATTATTGATATTTAGACAGAATGTGAACAAGCTCACACAGCTAAGTGGCAGTGGTTTGAAAATGAAGAACACACTGGGCAAATAATGCCTACAAGGTCAACGTATACACTACAGCAGTGGTGGATACGGAATATATTATTGCTGCTTGAAAAACGTCACTCAGGTGGTGTTTCTGGAGACGGTATTATTATTGATATTTAGACAGAATGTGAACAAGCTCACACAGCTAAGTGGCAGTGGTTTGAAAAAGAAGAACACACTGGGCAAATAATGCCTACAAGGTCAACGTATACACTACAGCAGTGGTGGATACGGAATATATTATTGCTGCTTGAAAAACGTCACTCAGGTGGTGTTTCTGGAGACGGTATTATTATTGATATTTAGACAGAATGTGAACAAGCTCACACAGCTAAGTGGCAGTGGTTTGAAAATGAAGAACACACTGGGCAAATAATGCCTACAAGGTCAACGTATACACTACAGCAGTGGTGGATACGGAATATATTATTGCTGCTTGAAAAACGTCACTCAGGTGGTGTTTCTGGAGACGGTATTATTATTGATATTTAGACAGAATGTGAACAAGCTCACACAGCTAAGTGGCAGTGGTTTGAAAAAGAAGAACACACTGGGCAAATAATGCCTACAAGGTCAACGTATACACTACAGCAGTGGTGGATATGGAATATATTATTGCTGCTTGAAAAACGTCACTCAGGTGGTGTTTCTGGAGACGGTATTATTATTGATATTTAGACAGAATGTGAACAAGCTCACACAGCTAAGTGGCAGTGGTTTGAAAATGAAGAACACACTGGGCAAATAATGCCTACAAGGTCAACGTATACACTACAGCAGTGGTGGATACGGAATATATTATTGCTGCTTGAAAAACGTCACTCAGGTGGTGTTTCTGGAGACGGTATTATTATTGATATTTAGACAGAATGTGAACAAGCTCACACAGCTAAGTGGCAGTGGTTTGAAAATGAAGAACACACTGGGCAAATAATGCCTACAAGGTCAACGTATACACTACAGCAGTGGTGGATACGGAATATATTATTGCTGCTTGAAAAACGTCACTCAGGTGGTGTTTCTGGAGACGGTATTATTATTGATATTTAGACAGAATGTGAACAAGCTCACACAGCTAAGTGGCAGTGGTTTGAAAAAGAAGAACACACTGGGCAAATAATGCCTACAAGGTCAACGTATACACTACAGCAGTGGTGGATACGGAATATATTATTGCTGCTTGAAAAACGTCACTCAGGTGGTGTTTCTGGAGACGGTATTATTATTGATATTTAGACAGAATGTGAACAAGCTCACACAGCTAAGTGGCAGTGGTTTGAAAAAGAAGAACACACTGGGCAAATAATGCCTACAAGGTCAACGTATACACTACAGCAGTGGTGGATACGGAATATATTATTGCTGCTTGAAAAACGTCACTCAGGTGGTGTTTCTGGAGACGGTATTATTATTGATATTTAGACAGAATGTGAACAAGCTCACACAGCTAGATGGCCACTGGGCAAATAATGCCTGCAAGTGCACTACTATTGGTGCACTACTATGAAGAACAGCAAACAGCACTGGACACCTTAAAGAACAGTAAGATAAGTAAAATAAAAAAAAAATTATATGTATATTAAAAAAAAAAAATATTCTCTGGTTGGTGCTGCTGAACTACTAGGAGCAGCACAGTAGCACACCAGTCCCACTCCCCAACACAGCTAGACTAATAGCACTTGGCTGTTAAAGTAGCAAAGTAAAACAACAAAAAAGAAAATAAAAGCAGTCCTTACAAGGACTATTGGGTTATTACAGCAGTCAGCAGATGAGATCAGAAGAGATCAGTGCCCACAGCAGGCAGCTACATACAGAGCACTGCAGTAGAAGGTAGATTACTAGCCAGCAAAGCTACCCTAAAATGTCCCTCAAATCCCTGCAGACTTCTGTCCCTCCAATACAGAGCAGTATCAAGTAGATTACTAGCCAGCAAACTTACTATCAACTGTCCCTCAAATCAGTGAAATCACTAGCAGCTCTCTCCCTACACTAGCTCTTGCAAGCACACACAGGCAGAATGAAAAAACGCTGCAGGGCTTCAGTTTATATATGGAAGGGGAGTGGTCCAGGGGGTGTGGGGGTGGTCCAGGAGGGAGAGCTTCCTGATTGGCTGCCATGTATCTGCTGGTCTGGGGTGAGAGGTCAAAAAAAAGCGCCAGGTAAGGCGAACCCAAAATGGCGAACGTCGCGCGACGTTCGCGAACATTCGGCGAGCGCGAACAGCCGATGTTCGCGCGAACAAGTTCGCCGGCGAACAGTCCGCGACATCCCTAGTTAAAAGTTGGAATCCTAGCAAAATGATATACTGTAATGTCTGCTCTTTTATTTATTAGGTAAGACCTTTAGACCTTTTTTCTCATGTATAAACAGTAGTTTGGGGCAAATAATTTAATTAGTTTATGCTGATATATGAAAGCATTTTGGTGGATGTGCTAAAGGAAAACCTTATAGCTACTAAAGCGTACTCAATGCTAACAGTTTCAGTGTATCTGCTTGACATAAACAGCATGGAAAATACTGAGAGCTTTTATTCATATAATCCCTATTCTGTCAGATTTAATTTGTGTTCTTTTCTAAGACATTCGCTGAAAGCTACTTTTTCTTGACAAAGAATAACAGCAAAGGTCATTGAATAGTTGAGGATTTGCCACAAGGGCCCATAAACACAGAAAAGAGAGGAAGATAGTTAAAAAGGAACATGCAAAGCAGCTATACTATTTTGTCCCAAATAAAAGCAATTAGAGGAGGAAGCAGCCATGAGATTTAAGGATTTTTATATCTGTATATATTCTATAGAAAGAAAAATCTGTGGTTTTGTGAAGTACTGCATGTCTACCTAATGAAGAAAAAAAAAACTTAAAAGATATATTCATTTGACCCAATGATGCATTTTCCTAAACTCCACAAACAGGCAGAGCCATTTTTTCCAACTTCTATATTATATACTATATTTGAGGCCTATCAACAGCAATAGTGATACTAAATTCCCTCACTGAAACAGACTGCAAGGGAGTATTGCAGGTTATACATTGCTGATGCTTGACATTGTATGTTCCCTTATTATAATAGAGATAGAAATTGTTTACACCCATGGGAAAACGTTGACGTTTGAAAACATCTGTGTGATACTTTTTTTTGTTTTGTTTTGTTTTGTTTTACCCCTTTCACTGCAATGGGCAAGATAAATTAAATACCTGGGAGTGAACAGAGGCTAGAATAGTCATTGGGGGGTCAATATCAAAACTATATATTATATATTATTAATGATGTACCGAATTGAGGAATTAGTCCGGAATTTGGCCAAGATTCTGCCTTTTTTAGCAGGATTCGGATTCGGCCTGTCACACTCGGTTACCCAAGACCCAGAAAAAGACCCAAGGTTCACTTTTCAGGCTATAACCGCCGCCTTTCTCTTCGGGAGGAGCCCTCCACTACTCGGATGCCGCCAGGACTTATAGTGAGAGAACCAAGGCTCAGTAACCAGAGCGTAAATCAGATGGACGGGAATCAAGCAGTACGTACTTAAGGCAGGGTTAAAACCGAGAGAGTAGTGCAGTACAAAATCAGAATTCGGAATCGCAGTCAAAACAGGCAAGAGAGTCAGCACAGCCAGAAGGTCAGACACAGATATCAGAATATCAATAGCATCCAGGAACTACCAAACAGAACCTACGTTGGGCAACATGAAATTAGAACATGGGCCCTTTACATATTTGAATTTTTGTGCAATGGCGTAACAACGCGGTGACATCATTGCATTTGCACATGTGATTGTAAAAGATGCATGCACGCTGGCTGCACGCACAGAAGGTGGGCGGCCTCACCATTGGACCACCAGGTATTGTTACATGGCCAAATCCAAGTGCTTGGCCGAACTGAATCCAAATCTAAAAAATCATGACTTTTCGTCACACAAACAAGGAAGTCAAAATATTTATCATGCACTGCTCACACGGTTCTCTTTCCTCCTTTTGCCCGGAATTTTCTGGATAAGAGATCAGATGTATGCAACTAGGATCAAGTACAAGGTATTGTTTTATGATTACAGATAAAAAGGAAATAATTTTTAGGCATTTTAATAATTTGCTGTTATGGGAGATGGCCTTTCCAGAATCCATACCTGTACTTAAAATACACTAAAAAGAAAACACACAAACCCAGTAAAATGAATAGTTCAAAGAAATAAATATAAACTGACAGCCTAAACCCAGGTCATTCATAGTTACTTTAAAAGCTCAATGGTTCTCTCCAGAAAGGTTCTCTCTACACTAGAAAGGTTATGATTGAACGGGTTGCCAGCTGATGACAAACTCCCATCAACAATACTGGTAAACAGTGAAGAGGGCATTGTGTATGGTGCACTGACTGTACTGACTGCAGGGCCCCTGTAGCTGTGAATCTTGCCAATGCTTTAACGGTGTTTAAGAAAAACAACATCACAATGAAAATATTTCAGTTAACTGGTTGCTTTTCCAATTTTGCTACGCCCTCTGCATCCTTCCTGACTTGTATCACCTCCAACAGACTTTTAGTAGAAAGGCATATCTGATGTGGCCTTTCCTGAGAATGTCTAGGCACTTGTGTGCTGATGTTTATTGACAAAATGAGTGGACTTTCCAATCAAAAAGATCAATTTGGTGTGACTTGATATTCTCTTATCTAAAACCTACAGCTGCTGTAAGCTCGGCTTTTCAGCAGAAACATTTTCTCTAGCATAAGAGCATGAGCTTGTAAAGTTCTTATAAAAAAGTTGTAGCAATGCTGTATAGAGTATGTAAATGTACATGCAAGTGGGGAAAAAATATAAAAAATATATATTATACTGGCCTGAGCTCTATGCCCTTGCCATTTCACCATCCCCTTTCTGGTTTGCCATTTATTAAGCCACAGGTTGACTCATTCAGACAACTCACCGCTTTAAGGGCTCAACCCTCCCTTTGTCAGGAATTTTAAGGGAGCTTTATCCTGCCAAAATTGTCTGCACAAGTCTGTCGGTAGCTTAATAAATGGCAAAGTGCCTTGAAATCAAGTGATTGGCATTCCAACTTTCACTGTACTGGATTATGTTATTTTGCTTTGTCAGGTATCCAGGGAACTGGGGCACCTCTGAGGATTGTAAAAAGGAGGATTGCAGGTGACAATATTTATATACAAACTCTTCACCTCTGTACTGATCCTTCAGCAGTCTGTGCATCCTCTTAATTCTTTTACACCTCCTCAGCCCTGCCCTGATCTCTATGAATTGAAATAATAAGTGGTCAAGTTTAAATAACTGAAAATATATTTTAGCCATTAAGGGCAGAGAAAGATGCGAAGATTTGGGGAGATTTAGTCTCCCGGCAACAAATCGTGTCTTCTTCGGGCAACTAATCTCCCCGAACGGCCTTCCTGACGGCTAGAATCTAAATTGCAGAGCTCTTTGTTTTCCAAAGTCACCCGATGTTGCCTCACAAGGAAATTTCAGGCGACTTCAGAGAACTAAGCGCCCCGAGTGCCACCCCACTGGCGATTTAGATTCTAGCCAGCGGGAAGGCTTTTCAGGGAGATTAGTCGTCCGAAGAAGAGGCAATTTCTTGCCGGGCGACTAAATCTCCCCAAATCTTCTCTTGTGTCTCTCCCTTAAAGTTTATATCTATCTAACCAGCACCTACAGATAATATATTTTTTGCCTGACAAATGTTCTATTTCAGAGGATTTCATTCTATTGGTTTTGGTGAGACTCATCAATAAATGATTAAATCTCCCATGTTTAGTACTAAACCACAGTAGTTTGCAAACATTGGTATCTGTTATTTGCTAATTGCCCTTTTTGAATGGCTGTCCCATGGGTACACAGCAGTTTATTTATAAAAAACAATATTGAAGCCTCTACCGCAGTGATCCTCAACCAGTGGCTCGTGAACAACATGTTGCTCCCCAACCCCTTGGATGTTGCTCCCGGTGGCCTCAAAGCAGTTGCTTATTCTTGGCATGAAGACAAGTTTTGGTTACATAAAAACCAGGTGTACTTCCAAACAGAACCTCTGGTAGGCTGCCAGTCCACATCAGGTTTACCAGATAGCCAATCACAGCTCATAGTTGGCACCACCAAAAACTTTTCGCATGTTTATGTTGTGCTCCAACTTATTTAGCCTTATAACACACATTTTACACATATTTAGGGAAGAATTGTACTAGAGACTTCAAAATGACACATATACACTGCCAACTTGCTCTAACGGGAATAAGACCTTTGATATTCATTGTCTATAACTTAATGTACCCTTTCTGAAGAGATATTCATTGCTGTATAGCCATTGACAATCATATGGGCCATAACAGCTTGAAGTTATTTCGGCTTTAAAGGGGTTCTTCACCTTTGAGATAACTTTTAGTATGATGTAGATAGTGATATTCATATACAGTATTCTGAGACAATTTGCAATTGGTTTTCATTTTTTATTATTGAAGGTTTTTGAGTTATTTGGCTTTTTATTCAGAAGCTCTTCAATTTGCATCTTAACCAATCTGGTAACTAGGGTCCAAATTGCCTTAGCAACCGTGCATTGATTTGAATAAGAGTCTGGAATATGAATAGGAGAGAATCTGAATAGAATGATCAGTTATAAAAAGTAACAAGAACAATACATTTGTAGCCTTACAGAGAATTTGTTTTTCAGAAGGGAGTCAGTGACGCCCATTTGAAAGCTGCAAAGAGTCAGAAGAAAAAGGCAAATAACTATAAAACTATAAAAAATAGATAATGAAAACGAATTGAAAAGTTGCTTAGAATTGTCAGTTCTATAACACATTGAGCCTGCCTGACCATTACATGAACCACTATGCTGTTGCAACGGTAACCAGTAGTGCTAATGGAAAGTCACTTGGTTGACTACCCCCTCCGGTTAGACCTCACCGCAGCCTCCCGCCACCAGCATGGTGCCCTCCCAGCCGATCATTTAAACAAAGTTCCGACACCCTGCCTATAAAAAGTAAAAGAAGGTTGAATGCACAGGTGGCAACCCTAGAAAACCTACTGTACTGATCTATTGCAATCATTATGCTCAGTGGCACTCAAATTTAGTTTAGCGCCCCTGTCCTGTATTGTGGTTTGAGAACCTTTCATTGTTTTTAAAAGGCCCCTATCCACAGGCTTTCCTTGTCTGAACAGTAAGGTTGTGTTACAGCACCAGACATCTGAATTTGTCTATGACATACACACTTTGCATATGCTGTATAGGAAGCATTTATTGCAGTGTTTCGAGCCTGGCACGGCTCTTTATCAAGCTTGATAAAGAGCTGTGCCATGCTCGAAACGTTGCCAATAAGAATAAAGGCAATTTTAATTCAATTTGGAGTGCTGCCCATTTCGATTTGCTACAAGTGTGTTCCAGCGTGGAAGGACACTGTGGGAGGTGCACCCAAACAAGCAAGAATTGAGCAGAGTGTGTTCTTCTCGAAATTCATTTGAACCATTTGCTAGCCACCACAAGTTTTGTTTGGATATTCTTTACGGTGACACCTTGTTTCTTATCTTGCCCCCTTACTGGGCTAAACTGGATAGCACCATACACAGAACTATTGTAGATATTCTCTCCTTAGCTATGCAGAGATCTTCTCAGGTACTATAAGAGCAGCAGGTCAATAAATACAAAACATGTAGAACCTGGTGTTAATAGTGCTAAATAATTATCATACATAATTCAAGTTTATTTATTTATTATATGCTTTCCTTTCCCCAGAAAGACATAATGGAGAGGCCGCAGGAGATTTCCAAGCAAAACTCATCAGAGATATAGCTGTGAGCATGCTTTTAGCTTTAGGGATGCTGAAAAGTGTATTATAGACAGAGAAGTAGACATGCACAACTGATATCAGCCAGATGCTCATTTTGCTTTCAGGAAACAATTGATCTTTTTCTATTCAGATGGAAAAAAGCTCCTTATTTCATATTCTGGTAGTTTCACTAGTAGAGATCTGAAGATTCCAATGGTGTAGCCATATATAAATCAAATCAAATATTTACATTATCGTACCCCTAAAATGTATTGTAATGCCCTTCTCTACGGCTATCCACATAAGGGGGTTAAATATATTTATGGTTTCAAATTTATACATAATATATAGATGAATTGCTAGACAACATACAGTACAACTGTTTGCTAGACCCTAAGTAAAGAAAAACAAGACATAAGATTCTTTCCTACGGTGTATTTATACGTATATAATACACAAAAGCCATGAATATCCTGTAAATTATATCCTTATAAACGGTGAGTTCTGATGTCATCAGTTATAAACGGTGAGTTCTGATGTCATTTCTGTCACATGACTCATTGAAATTTGTGTATTATAATTAATAAAGTACCCCCAGTTGCAAAATATGAGGATATTAGAAGTTACCTCGGAGTTCCATGACCTGTATAAAAACACTCGGCCTTCGGCCTCGTGTTTTTGTATGGTCATGAAACTCCTCGGTAACTTATAATATCCTTATATTTTACAAGAGGGGGTACTTTATTCACTATGTATTTCGAAAATGAAATGTTGCATTTACAATTTGATTTCAAGTAGCTAATACCTGGTAGATGACTGTGAGTAGGACTTGAAGCCATTATTTGTGCAAGGCTAAACTTCTACCATTGATACATTTGCTGTGTATTTGATAAAAAATAAATGGAAAACAAACCTTTTCTTTTAAACATGATATATTCCCTTAAAGAGGTTGTTCACTATCCAAACACTTTTTTTCAGTTCATTTGTTTTTATTTTTTACTGTTTTTCCTGTCTCTGGTGTTTGAGTCTGGCAGCTCAGTAATTCAGGTGCAGATTCTGAACTGTTATAATTTTGCAACATTGAGTTGATACATTTCTCAGCAGCATCTCTGGAATATTAGTAACTATTGTTTCAATTCTAACAACTGCCTTTAATGAAACACAGGGATTCAACTAAATGTATAAATTTAGAACATTTTACAGGGTCGTCGACCCCCCCCCTCCCAGAGCTGCTTTAAAAGGTGAAAAATTATAATTTACACTTCAATATTAAAAAACTGTGACATATAGAAAATAGAAAGTCATTGGAAAAACCATTTCATCAAATAATTCTGGGAAGTAAAAGGCATAGGAAACTGGCTATTTTTATCATTAGGGCAGTCATTATTGGCTTTTAAGGTCTAAATACAGAAGAACTTCATTATACAAAGGAGCCAGCAGTTGTCTAGACACTGGGGCATCATGTACTAATGCAAGAAGTGACAGCCGCGAACCGTGATATAGAAAGAACTCAGTAAATGTTTCAACAACAATAATAGCTGATTGATGGATCAATCGATCATTTGAAAAGGGCCATAAATTATCATGATATCTCATGACATTCGTTATATCTCAAAGCAATTATTCATTTCCATTTCTAGGAAGCTTTCATTTTCATGTTCTTGGTTGTCAAGAAGCACTACGAAAAAGCTTTCCAAATGAATTTACAAGTAACCAGGAACCGAAAGATTATATTTTCTTGTATATTCCAGTTGTGGGCGATTTTGTGCCAGAAACATTTCATTCCCTGCCAATGTGAATTGGGGTTGGTCACCTTTGGCCACTTCATATCTTGTTACACGTGGCAGAACTTTTACCTGCAGACACTGATGAGGTCACGGAAGGGCCGTGGTATCTCTTTGGGTATTGGTTACAAACAGGGGGTGCAGGGTTTGTTCTTCTGTAAGCACAGGGTTTCACAGCACCTTGGCCTAATACTCCCCAACCTTGTTCTCTAGTTTGCAAATTAAGGGGCAGATTTATTAAGGTATCACAAAAATTTGAGTTTTCAAGTTGTATTTTTTGGTCAAAACTCACATTTTCCGTTGAAAAAAACTAGAGGTTTTTTTTAAATAAGATACCATTTGAGATTCAAGTTCATTCAAGGTAAAAAAAAAAAAAAAAAAAAAGCTCTAACACATGACCTTTGCTAAATAATCCCCTAAATGATGCACAAGCTTATGGTGTCCCAGGTGACAGCCTTGTGCTGCCCACCTCCTGCCCACTGATGAATGAAGTATATTTCTACAGTTAGGCAACACTCTTTGTCCAACTACTAATAGTGCACATTTGGACACAACCAAGTCTAAGATGACATTCAAATAGGCTTGATTATCTTGAATGAATGGCCAGAACATTGTCTGATTTGTTATTTTTAATTCTGAATGGTTAGTGGTAGGTTGGGAGATTGCAATGAAAGATTGTTCGTCAGACATAAGGATTTGTAAGGGCTTACCCTGGTGGTAACTCTGCCTGTACCGACCCTGGCCTGCCTGACTATGCTTTTTTGTCTACGCCTTCCATCCAAAAACCTTGGAAACGCACATGCCCCTTTACTCATTCAGAACATCTTCTTTGCTCTTCTCAAGTTCAGACCTGGCGGCATCTGAGTAGCTGAGGGCTCCTCCCGAGGTCAAAGGCGGCTGCTATAGAAGATTGAGTCGTGACCAGGAAGCTTAGCACCTGTTCTGAATTTAGGGAGCCGTATTTGACAGATATATGTGCACGACTATGGCCAGCTTTAACCATGAGCCACATTCAAATGTAAAGAGAGTTGGGGAGCAAGACAAGCATGAAAATAGTTCCAGGGTGGTGCAAAATAAGGGCTGTGGTTGGCTATTTGGTACAGGGCTGTGGAGTCGGTACATAAATCCTTGACTCCGACTCCTCAGTTTATGGTACCTCTGATTCCAACTCTGACTCCTTTGTTTTTAAAGGAATGGTAACACCAAAAACAAAGTGTATCAAAATTAAAAATATAAATTTTAAAATATAAAATATAATGTACTGTTGTTCTACACTGGTAACACTAGCGTGTGTGCTTCAGAAAGACTAATTAGTTTATATAAACAAGCTGCTGTGTAGCCATGCGGGCAGCTCTTTAAGCTTGAAAAAAAAGAGAAAAGGTTACAGGTTATATAGCACATAACAGATTAGCTCTGTCCAATACAATGGTGTTTTATCTGTTATTTGTTATATAACCTGTGCAAACACATAGCTTTTACCAGTGCATGCTAACAGTATATTATATGTTGTAGTCAAATCAGTACAGGTGCCACACTTACACTGAATCGCCTTTTGAAGCGTCGGGTGCAGCTGTGTTCCTCTCTGCCAAGGAATACATCCACAGTAAAACAATAAATCCAGCAGCACTCCCATATGTGATTCAATTGTTTATTCGTGCCATTAGCAAAGCGACGTTTTGGGCTATTCCAGCCCTTTATCAAGCTTGATAAAGGGCTGGAATAGCCCGAAACGTCGCTTTGTTAATGGCATGAATAAACAATTGAATCACATATCGGAGTGCTCCTGGATTTACTGTTTTACAGAATATTATATGTTAATTACTTTAAAACGCTTCCATTTTTTGGTGTTACTGTTCTTGTAATATACTAATGTATTTTTCATGTTGATTGAAAGAAGTTAAGTACACAACATACAAGGCATTTAAAGTTATTAGGAGTTGGAGTCAGAGTTGTTACATTTTTGGCGACTCTGACTCCAGATACCCAAAATTGCTTCTGACTCCACGACTCCAACTCCGACTCCACGACTCCGACTTCACAGCTCTGATTTAGTAGCCTCTATGTGGCAGCCTACAGGAGGATCTGTTTGACAGTACACCTGGTTTTTATGCAACCAAAACTTGCCTCCAAGACAGGAATTAAATAATAAGCACCTGCTTTGAGGCCACTAGGAGCAACATCCAAGGGGTTGACACTGATTAAGGAACGCTTATCTTAATAAACTTCCACTTCCTTTTGTATCCATCTGCCATCTCATCAGACCTGCTACAGGTAACCACTCAATCAAGGGCCTACGTAAGACAGCCTCTCCTCTGAACATGGCCATTAAGCTATTTAACTGTGATCTAGCTCTGAGCTAAATTTCCTGACCCTATGTCTGTAAATAGGGGTGGGCAGCAGAGACACATACTGTACCTCAGTCACAACTGGGAGGGTTTGCAAGTGGCGGGGGGCAGAAGATTGCTAGTGTTGAATGCCATGCAAATAAATCTATTCAGTTACACTTAAATTTGCATAAATGTATAATTTTTTATAAACTCTTTGCCAATACACTACATTTTCTTTAGTTGCTTTAGTTTCCCTATACTATTTTTATATTATTGCTTACCAAGGGGGACTGAAAGTTTGGCCTTTATTCTTGCCGGACATAGCACACTGACAACTTTGGCTCAAACGTATTTTATACATCTCATTAAGGTGCCTGTCTGTTGATTTTGAAAACAGCTTTGCTCCCAAGAGGAAAGAGCGGTTGAATAATAAGGTCTTCAGTTACATGTTGTTGTGTTTAGCTGATCAATATGCTGACACTTTGGAGCTTTGTGGGCTAGAGAACAATGAAGCCTCTGTAAATCTTGTTGAACGAGATGAAATATTCTACTGTACATTCCAGTGAAGTGCTGGTCTGGTGGGAGATCTGTGACACTATCTGAATGTGTCTACGTACAGTATGTCCCTCTGTTGCACCAATTAATCCCCGGCATTTTTATACCCAAGTGACATGTTATTTTATTGTCTTATTATGTATTATAACACCAACAATATAAAGCATATTTTCTTATTTCCTCCAAAACCTTAAAAATGCACACCCCTATAACTCTACTATGTTCTTTCTTAATGTCCAATCCTACACTATATTCTAAATCAAGTTGCTATTTTGCGGACACAGACTTAAAATTTAGGCATATGAAGGCAAGTATATACAGCACAATACAGGTATGGGATCCGTTATCTGGAAACCCATTATCCAGAAAGCTCCGAATTACCGAATAGCCGTCTCCCATAGACTCCATTTTAGCCAAATAATCCACATTTTTAAAAATGATTTTCTTTTTCTCTGTAATAATAAAACTATACCTGGTGCTTGATCCAAACTAAGATATAATTAATCCTTATTGGAAGCAAAACCAGCCTATTTGGTTTATTTAATGTTTACATGATCGAGTAGACTAAAGGTAGAAAAATCAAAATTACGGAAAGGTCCGTTATCCGGAAGCATTCTGGATAAAAAAGATTAAGAGGTCCCATACCTGTACTATAACACATCTGAACTGAAATCTTGGCAAGATATCCTCAGCAATAAGAGTGCTGCTTTTTCTTTTAGACAATAACAAAAAAGCTTAATTACACACCAATATGGTAGATCCCAAACCTCTCCTCTGGGGTATTATCCAGGTCATCCAGGATGACATCTAACTGACCACCATTTCATTCAGAAGCCAAGAGTATTAATATGAGGTTGATTTGCCCTTTGCAGCTACAGAAGTCTCTACTCTACTGGGAAGTTTTAAATTAGCTGCAGGAAAATTGGTA
The DNA here is from genome assembly GCF_017654675.1 of Xenopus laevis. Lineage (NCBI taxonomy): Eukaryota > Metazoa > Chordata > Amphibia > Anura > Pipidae > Xenopus > Xenopus laevis. Next base: position 198,051,363 of record NC_054371.1, read on the forward strand.
GTGGGAATTGTGTCCATTAAGGAACAAGAGCATTAGGGAGGTTGGAAACTGATGTTGAATGATCGGCTCTGGCTAATTCATCCTACAGGTGTTCTGCTGGGTTAAGGTTGCTGCTCAGGTCAGTCAAGTTCTTCACTGCCATCCTAGAAAACTAATTTTGTACAAATTTCACTTCCCATACATCAGGGAATTATTGTGCTCACAAGAAAAGGCTTCTGCTGTACTACTGCCCCTAAAGAAGGAAGCATAGAATTGTGAAGAATGGAATTTTACAGTTTAAGGGGACACTAAACCCAACCATAAAGGTGTCCCACTGCGTCCCCTAGTTCTCTATAGCAGTTGTGAAAAACATAATTACACGTGGAAACCGATTCAGTGATTAGAATTCTACTGATCAAAAACTTTACAGATGCAAAAGAATTGACCCAAGAGAATGCAGATTCCCAGCACTGTCAGCCATCTTGCCGTTATTTCATTATATTACACTGGAATCAGACACGGGAGTAAAGGACAGACTTGTTTAGTACTGGGAATCTGTGCTTGATGCTTCCAACTCCAAATGCAGGAACAAAGAACATGGAGCAAATTTACCTATAAATTTGTAATATCTAGTCTCCACCCCCAGGACCCCTCCAATCTTGCCCAAATCCCTCTCTGAACTGCTCATCTAGCCCACAGACTAATCTCAAATTACAGGATTCCCTTCCAATTAGGCCAGTGACACCATAGCTCTGCCCCATCGGAATCATTAACCTGCCCCTGCCAGTATTTTAAGTTACAAAAGGTGGCAACCGTAGGGGGCATATTTTTTATGCTGTGTGAAACAAATTCACTGAAAAAAACGGTGTAAAAAGCTGTGTAAAATAAATGGCGAATTTATCAAGGGTTGTGTAATTTTATGCCATGCTTTGCCACCATTATTTTACACTGTTTCTGGCAGAAGTCACTCTAAGAAAAAACGCGTAAATCTAAATCTAAAACTCGGAGCGTTTTGTTTTCCGAAGTTGCCCGAAGTTGCACAAGGAAGCTTCGGGCGACTTCGGAAAACAAAGTGCTCCGAGAGCTATCCCGCCAGTGACTTAAATTTTTAAATTTAAAGGCTTTTCAGGGAAATTAGTCGTCCGAAGAACAGGCGACTAAGTCACCCCGAATATTGGCGTGTCACTAGCCTTAGGGACAGATTTACAAAGGCCATGGATACATTTTTTGGGGAAAATTTTTCACAAGAAAGACTACTGGACCTTTGATAAATCTGGCCCTTCGTATTTTGGTATTTTGGTATTTCTCGAAGAACATTTTATTTCACCCAGTATAATAACTGTTTTTAGAATCCAAATGGGCATGTCATATGAGAATTACTGAACACTTTCTATTTAAGTCAGAAATCAACTTTTCATTAAATCTGACATTTCTGTTTCCATAGCAACCGTTATCAGGGAATACATTTTATGGAAAATATGCAAAAGGGTATCGGATAAAAATGGGTGTGCAGTTGCATTGATACAGTGAGTAAGACTATTAAGAAGTTTGATATTAAATATGTAAACTTCCAACTTTGGTAATATGGGAATACGGAATTTGGAATACTTGGAGTCAGATGGATGAAAATGGGTGTGCAGTTGCATCCATACACGTGTCTCTGAGTAAATACGATTATGAAAGAAGAAGGAAAGTTACAGAGACAGAATATTGCCAATGGATTAGCCACAATAGTGCAAGCTAGAACGCTTTAATTATTTTGTAGAATGCGTTACCATACCTGAGTAGACAGCTCTAGAAGCTCTCTCTGGTTGTTTAGGATAGCAGCTGCAGTATTAGCTTGGTGTGACATCACCTGTCTGAGTTCCTCCCTGCTCATTTATAGCTCTTGGCTCAAATTACAACCGTAATGGGAGGAGGGAGAGAGGAGCAAACTGAGCTGCTCAAGCCCGTACTCTCGAAGTTTATGCTGAAGGAAGTCTGATACAGAAGCCAATGTGTACACAATAGAAGAAAGAAGATTGTTTTACTGTTTAAGTTAGTGATGGTAACGGTCTGGAGGGGGTAGGCAGACAGGTGTCTCCCCCAACTGCTCCCTATCTTCTACCATGAATTGTTTGATTTCCAGCACTGCAATCAGCTCAGAAGTGACAGAAACCAACTGGCTGAGATCCCTCATCATGAAGGTGTTTGATCAGTCCCAAACTCATTCTGCAGTATGACAGGGCAGCAAAAAGAACATTTAATCCACAGATGGTATGGCCCCCACATAACTCTAATCTCAACATCATCGAGCCAGTCTTTGATCACTTGTAGAGACAGAAGGAAGACAAAGTCTGAAGTGGAGCTGTGACAGGTTTCGTATGATGCCTGCAACAACCTACCACATGTGTCTCTTATGGAAAGGGCCCATAATAGACTTGCTATTGCTACTGTGTTGAAAAAATAATTGAAACTAAATATTGGGTTTTTATGTTTTGTTCCTGATTACTGCACTTTCTAGGATCTTGGAGGTTTTTGTTTAATAAAAACTATTGATGGTCATTTTAAAGCATTCCTGCCTAAAACTTGTGTATGTATATACAGTACATGGAGCCAGATATTTTAAAACAACCCCTAAACTCTGGTACTAGGTATAGAAAACACTGTAGGTAAAAGTGGAATTTCGAGCCACATTAACCCCGGTCTTTGTTATGTTTAAATTCTTTTTTAAGGTTGATTTTGCTTGGTTATCCCTTGAAAACCCTTTAGAATTCTCCAAGTTTTAAGTCCAGTAGTTCTTAACCTCGATTTATCACCTGTCTGCACATTCCTGTTTCTTTTCAAGTTCTCTTCTAAAGACAAGGACATTGTTTAAAATATGTTACTTTACTCCTATAGACTCCACTTAGTTATTTTCTACTTTTGCTCCTCCTCCTTTTTTCTCAGTGATCTAATGTCCAGAATTTTGTGGATTTGAGGCTTTCCAGGGGGGTATATTGTTTCTGTTCTTTATATTTGTAAAGCAGGGGTCAATATTGTATTGATGTTCTGTTATTTCCCTTCATTCTCTTTATCATTCTCTGATACTCCATTTATTAATTTTAGTAAGTAATCCTTCAAAGCAACATCGAACTTTCTGGTTAAAAAAATCTATGCTGTGCCATTAAATCTATAATAGCACAGCAGTAATGGAAGAATAACTGGTCGCCCAATAAACTATAGGAAAAAAGCAATCTCTAATATTAACTTATGATGTATTAATATCAGTCCATTAATTGAACCATTAATTGAACCAAAACATAAAACCCAATTCTGCAAAACCCAAACACACACGCTTACTATGTATTTGTTCACAAATTGGCCAGTGCAAATTTCTATCCTGAATTAACCTTTTTTTTTATAAAGATGACTTGAAAGAACCACTAATTTTGCCTGTTTACTACGAACATTCAAAAATGATACCATGTAAGGACCATAAATCCCCATTGTTAGACTATAATAGTGCTATCATCCTTAAACTCTGTACAGAGGCAAGTTACAAACAGCAGGTCTGACCTTGAAAACATAATTAAATGGGCATTATGCTTTTGTATACTCCCACTGAGATATGAAAATTTGTATTTGCCTGGGACCATCTAAAAGAAACAGAATAAATTAATGTTCCATTACAAGACAAGGAAAGCCTAGACACAACATTTCACCATTTAGTCTGGCGCCATAAATATACTCTGAACCTTTTCTATGAGCGTATATAACTTTGCTTTATTGCAGCAGCAGGACCATGAAATGTAAAATGGGTTCATATTGCAGAAATGTCCCTTCTGCCTAATCCATTTTGCAATGGGTTAGCTCTTAAGCAGATATACTTTTCTCTGGCCAACACATGAGCAAGGGTTGACCAAATTTCAACCCAAACCCGCCCATCTGGTGGTCGGGTCAACCCGCACATCACTAATAGCATTTAGTACTTGGTAGCTACTGCATAGTCTGGAGGTGGCAATTGCTCCAGGGTGCCCCTGTGCCAACGGGTGCACTCAATTTGGAACAGAAGGCAGGAAGGACTGAGAGGAGTCAACTAATGCAAGGAGCGCATTTTGCTACGAGTACCTTTAAAAAACATGGTTTTACATGAGCCCTTAATAAATGCCAATTAATTCAAGAAAGGTAATTTGTCTTAACTTTTAAAGGAACAGTATACTCTATACTCTTGTTCAACACATAACTTTTGCCTATTGTCTTAAACATCTATAGTCGTTATTACTTAAGCTAAACAGGACACACATGGTAACTGCTGCTACTCTGTGTTTCCTTGCGAGGTGGATAATTACATTACTAGTGCACATATAATCCCCCCCAAAGTCACAAAAACGGGGTAAAGGGAGGGTGTTTTATACAGAGCTGCATTTTGGCCCAGTGCCCCAGTGCCCAGGGTGTGCAATGACGCAGGCATTACTGTACCCCATGTCTCACCCCGAACTCTGCCACCAGAATTAATCAGCAAGTATCTGGCGGCAAAGGAGGGACTTTTTTCCGGCAAATTTTATTTTACCATATAGGCATCCGAGGGATGCCCCCCTAGACACAGGCCCTTGAGTGTAATTAACCTTGAAAGGATAAAAAATTTAGTAGTTTTCATTTCACGGTTTTCCATTTTTATCCCAAGAAATAAAAATTACAATTTTTTTACATTAAAAAAGCAGGCAAAAAGCATATTTTGCACAAATTCTATTAGCTGAACTCATGTTGAAAAAGGGGATATACTGTGTCAATTTTAAATTATTGTATAGAAATACTTTCTGACCTTTCTTCAAATAAAGAAAATACATTTTCTGGTTTCATTCTTATTTGACACTTATACATAATGACCATACAAATGTATTTTCTGCAGCATACAAAGAAAACCTCCTGTAACTGACTCTGACTGGTGATCTCCAATACTACGCATGACTAGCTTGAAAAAATTGCAAACCCACTATTTAGTGGTCCTGTTCTCTTAGCAATATGCAAATACAGACATTCAATATAATGTTATCACAGTTACCCTGACATTTGTATTTCAGTATTCGGTAATTGGCCTGTGACGGACATAAAGGTTTGTCCAATGTCTGTCATCGGTATCCCAGCAGGACAATCTTTAATTAATCACAGCGGATTTATTTCTGGAGATATTAAATAACCCACCATTCATCACCATCCTCCTCTTTGTTTCTGCATTTTTCACAGTACACAGATAAAGTGAACGGTCACATTAATCTTTAGTATTGTCTTCCAATGGCAGGTTTATATTAAATGGTATAATGGGTTTAAATACACAAAAAAGGGCAGGAAGTGTAAACAACAGCCGGGCAGAATATACTAACAGTCATGGCTGGAGGCTCGCATTATTATGAGACTAATATGAGACTAATACCAGGCACTACAGTCAAAGCAAGCTGCCATTAATACTACATACATATGAGTATGAACTTTGAAAAGCTCTTAATGTGTATCACAGGTGGCTTATTCTTTACATGGAGAGGCAGAGGTGGAGCAATGCATTTGGATGCAACTTGCGCGACATTGACTTCCCTACTCATTCGTGATGTGCGGGCAGTAGTGATGTGCGGGCCGGGCCAATACCCGCGGGACCGGGTTGAGCTCTTCTGCCTGCTATCACCGCCCTCCACCTTACCGCACATCACTAACGGGCAGGCCTTATACCCGTGGGACCCATGGGTTTACTGACCTCAGCACACCCTTTTCAGTGCCAACTTCAGGTGGCTAATCAGTACTCCTTAATTCAACCCCTTCGGCACTATAATCCCTCCCCCAACCTTGTATTTTCCCCCCCTCCCTCCGACCTACCTCCCCCCCCCTGGGCAAATGCCCCTAACTTGTTACTGACCCCTCCTTGCAGTTCCTCTCCTGTTAAGTCCACAGAGGCCATGTTCGCCCATGCGCTCTTCTTCCTGTATTCGCCAGTATTTGGCGCATGCGCAGTAGAGGGATTGATAGGTGAGGATCTACTGCGCACGATCCGAATGTCACGAAGTTTACGAAAAAAGAAATTGGAAACTTAGCGACTTTCGGCGCATGCGCAGTAGATCCTTACCAGTAAATCCCTCTACTGCGCATACGCCACCAAATGCCTGCGAATACAGGAAGAAGAGCGCACGGCGAACATGGCTGCCGTGAACTCAACAGGAGAGAATCTGCATGGAGGGGTCAGTAACCAGTTAGAAGCATTTGCCCGGGGGGGGGTAGGTTGGGGTGGAGGCGGCAACACAGGGGAGGGGAAGTGATTTTAGCGCCGAAGAGGTTGAATTCTCCTTTAAGACCCTGGCTGGTCAGTCGCTTATGAGCACAAGCTGAGAGAGAGGCTGAGAGAGAGTCTGGAATCCTGACGCTAAGGATCCTATGTGCTGGTGCACACACAGTCACCCGCGAAAGGTCTGTAATTCTACTGTCTTTTTGTTGTTATTGAATTGATACTGCTGCCAAAAGCTATTTTTGACATTTGGAAAGAAAAACTGTCTTTATTTTGTACCTGTTTGCTGCCAGCTGAAATAAAAGCAGATTTTTCTTTAAGAGAGTTTAGCTGTCCTGACGCTTACTCTGTGGGAACCTGTCATACTATCGCTAGTACGATACACAGCACTGTAAAATGTTATGATGTAGAAAAGTACACCCAGGGAGACAAATAATAAATTAAATAATAAGTTCCATGTGCTAAAATATAGAGCAAGAAGATGAAGTCCCTGTCTCATGCAGCTTACAATGTAAGTGTGCAGATAACATATAAGAACAAATAGGATGAAAAAGTGCACAAAGGTTTTGGCACTGTCCCTTAAGTGACAGGACCTAGTGATATTCTAGCACCTATAAAAGGCACTAAGTTTGCCCAGATGCAGTAACCTATGGCAACCAAAGATGAATGTCATTAAACAGGTGACCAGTAAATGATTTCTGCTGATTAGTTGCTACACGGTACTGCTCCTGATCAAACTTAAGCTGGCCATACACTTGAAGTCACAAAACAAGTGGACCTTGAGGTGAGAGATATTGGATTGCAATGATGGGAATACAGGTGGTCAGAGTGAAGACTGCATAAACAAACAGTCCTTGCTCCAAATGGATTTTTAAACCTGTCCTATGGATATCTGCTGAAATTGTAGGATGCGGAGCACCAATGGAAGCCAGGTATAATTCGTTGAAACAGTAGAAATTTATTCAGCATATTTAAAATCCAAGTACAGCGTGCCCAGACATAATAGGCGCCATGCGCTCAACGCGTTTCGTGGCTTCACATGCTGAATAAATTTCAATAACAAATTATACCTGGCTTCCATTGGTGCTCCGTATCCTACAATTTCTGTATTAATTCTGGCTGTGGGGGATCGCAGCTCACGTGCAGCACATTGGAACGCAGAGTCGGTAAGTGCTCCCACTACTTTTTTGTTTCGCCTATGGATATCTGGCCAATATTCTGCCAATGGGCCAATAAGTCTGGCAGCTTTTATCGGGTATATGTGTATGGCCACCTTTAGTACCATTTATCACATAACCCCCACAGTGTTCCAAAATGCAGGCTGTGAAATATATCTGATCTTCTACCCATGGCTTGTTTTCTTTTGCTATACCTTTTGATATTAGTTAGCCTGTGTTCAGCAGTAAAACGTTGTCATTGCAAGATGCAGTCTGCTATACCTTTAGCCCTGCAATCCTAAACAAGATTAACAGAAAGAAACAGTTTTTCCTTAATGCACAAGCAGATTGTATTTACCCTCAGTTAGGGTTTGTTTGCAGGCTGTCAAAATGAGGAAGGACATATTCAAATGATATACAAAGTATGAGTTCTACAGCTGGAAATGTATTTTGCCCTAGTTAGAAAGGAGTGTGTTTGTGGCTGATGCCATGCTCTGCCTTTACTGTAAACCTACCAATTGCTAACCATATCCTTTTGATCTAATCCTCAGGTTGTGACAGATTGCTGGCCTCCGAGATTCAAGCAGCTCTGATGCTGTAACACAAGTCTTTAATCTGTGTCTACCAAACTCTGTGCTTATCTAAACTAAATATGGGATATTTTGCAAGCCAAGCCTATTCTAAAGCGGGCCATAGATGTTGAGATTTTTAAAAGATCCGATCATCATCGTTAGACCACGATTATCTCGGAACGATCATACGAATTGTCCATCAATTAAAAAGAACAATTTGCCAGGAAAACAAAGGGTAGCTGCCTGCTTGGCTCTGCAAACGTAGATTGCACTGGGACCAACAAAGATTTTTTAACCTGGCCGAACAAGATGTATGATCGTTCGAATACCACTAACAGCACGATAATTTCGAAGGATTGGTCGGACTTCGCTAAAATCGGTCGTTCAGCAAGAGAAATCTTTGCGTCGATGGGGACCTTAATACACATGTGGGTCTAGTCCACCTAGCTCGGCAGTCAAATCAGCAAATATCCTGAAGTTGTAGGTAGGAAAATTTTCCAGAACAAGAGAAAGGGATTAACTACACATGCTTTCGCAATGCGAAAAGTTATGCACGAATTTAATATAGCTTTTGTGAACCCAGAAACTGTTTAGCGACCACTTACAACAGTGGAAGACCGTTTGAAAATGTTATCGTTTGCACCAATGCGCAGTAAATGTAATAAAACTTCTTACTGAAAAAGTCGTTATGTTTGCTCCAAAAGATTACTACACCTTCAAGCACTTGCACATTTAAAATTCACAATGCAATAACAGTTTAAGGAACAATATTATGTTGCGAGATGTGGATTTTTATTCTTATTGGTGTGAATTGTATCACTCTTTGCGACTTTTATTACATTCCACCATATATGTGTTCTAGGTTTGTTCCCCCATATGTGTGTTCTATGTTTGTTTGTGTTTCTCTGGAACCTCTGCTTTCCTCCCATTCAACAGCTTGCAGGTATCAGCTTGGATAAATGTATCTATTTAGTAAAGGGGTTGTTCAACACTTTTAATTTCAGTTGTTTTCAGACTGTTCATCAGAAATAAAGACTTTTTTAAATTGCTATTTTTTACTGTTTTCCCAAAATTTTAGTTTGATGTTCCTGTTTCTGGTGTATCCGTCTGGCAGATCAATAATTCAGTTACAATTTGCTCCATTAGTAGATACATTTCTCAGCAGTTTCTGTGGAATATTAGCAACTCCTATAACAATTCTAACAACTGCCTTTAATGAAACGCAGAGATTCTGAGATAAAAAATATATCAACTAATGTATCATTTTAAAACATTTAGTACAGAGTTAGCGACCACACCCCCCCCCCAGAGCTGCTTTAGAAAGACATAAGAAGGTGAAAAATTATGGTATAACCTTTATGAATACAATGTTTCGTACCCAGAATTCCAGTGTAACAGCCTGCTAAGTAGCATCTGCCACAATAAAGGTGCAAATACTTGAACTACAGGCAAGTAGTGGTACACCTTTACATAGCAGGGATAGTGTTATTTCCATCAGGCCAATGTGCATGGTGTCAGTAATGGTATTAGTATCTGATTCAGTCAGCAACACACTAGAAAGAACACAAAAGCTGAAAGATGCATGTAGGGGCAAAACTTTTGTGCACATTCAAGTTTGCATAAATTTTTGCTCTTTGCTCCAAAACTTGCATTCGGAAATGAGGTCAATAGATGGTAAATGAATTATATATATACATATATATATACATATATATATATATATATATAGTCCTCAAGAAGGAGCACTCACAGGTCTTAAGAATAATCAAAAAAGTTTAATGTGGGCACAAAACTGACGTTTCGGCTGGAACACCGAGAAAGGCTGGTGTTCCAGCCGAAACATCTGTTTTGTGCCCACATTAAACTTTTTTGATTATTCTTAAGACCTGGGAGTGCTCCTTCTTGAGGACTATAGACAATACTTTTAAGGATTGCACCCAGGTAGTCAGTCACATCAGACACTCGTGAGTGCTGGCATTTCAATAGTATGTGTATATATATATATATATATATATATATATATATATATATATATATATATATATATATATATATATTTAGAAAACGGCGGGTATAGGCTGCACACCTTGAAGATAGTTACAACCGGGGTGCTCAGGTAAAAAATTAAAATAGTCTGTCCGTGGTACTGACACTCACAGAATTTGCAAATCCTGTGAGTGCCAGTACCATGGATAGACTATATATATACCAACAGTAATCCTTTACCCAGATGACAGGCCTGGAGTCTATTTACCCTCTAGTTCTTTAAACTTTTGTGCAGCGACACTGAGAACCGATTTGACAGCGATCGTGTCCTGAATACCACACGCTCCATGGCTGGGCTGGATAAGTGACACGCAGAACCGCTTGGACAGCGGTCGTGTCTTAATTACTGTACGCTCACTAATAATGCAGAGGTACAGAGACCCGGTAGAAGCATAGTATACACCCACCGCTGCTCAGTGATAGGTCGCCAGGCCGCCTTTGACACGCACTGACAGTTAGAACAGGAGTTGGGGGAGTGGCCTTCATACTGACACCGTGCACTCACAGTACTGCGCTCTTGTTTTCTTTTTGTTTTCTTTTTCTCTTAATCTTTTTTGTGCGGTTTCACCCTGCTGTTATACCTTTCCCCATGTGCCTTTTAGATTATATCACTGGCTATTAGATTTGAGCACTTTCATTGACACCTGTATGGTTGCCTAGCAACAGATTTTGGCGCCATTTCAAGGCTTTATTACCTCTGGGGGGTTGTGGGTGCTGGATGTTTGTTTGTTTTTGCTCCTGACGAAGATCCCTGTGGGGGATCGAAACGTTGAGGCTTAATGATAAAACATTTTTTGTTTTTTCACTAAAACCCTGTGAGTGCCGCAATCCTTTTTCACTCCTTTTTCACTATCCTCTAGGGGCCGTCATCAGGATGGATGCTTTCATTCTCAGTTCTATATTTCCCCATTCATTGGGAGCTCTCTGTATGCTAAGATACCAATGGTTAAACTATTGCATATCCTTATTTTAACACACCTGATCATATTTTGCTCTTTAGGGGAAGGAAACGAATCTACTAGTTAGTGGGTCTCAGAAATATCATCGGGCATACTGTGTATAATGAGACTGTGTTTTATTCGTATTGGATCCATTTATAAAACCTTAGACACGATGTAATCTTGTAGGGACAAGACATAGGTTGGAACAAATAATTAGTACAATAATATATCTTTCTATCATTCACATGTTGATGATATGGGGGTGTGTCCCATCCAGTAAATTTTTAGTGATAAAGATATCGCCCTAATTATGTGAATACATGTGCAGTAACCCCATCTGTATAGGTTAAAATGACCCCGTGTGGATATCAATAATATAATCTAAGTGAAAGTAAAATGTGTAACCATATACCAAGCTTTTACACTTGTTCCTCAATCCCCAAACACACCTCAGGGTAAGTAAATCAAAAATTAGCCAAAAAATCTAAATAAAAAATATGAAAAAATAACAAAAAAGTATAAAGAATTATGCATACACCGTGTATAGTGGTAATAACCCCCTCAATATAAATAAATGTCCCGTTCATTTGGATGGAGTCCACCTATTCGTCTAGACAAGTGTCAAATCGTACATAGTCATTTTAATAAGCACTAACACACTCATTGAGAAGCTTCCTAAATGTGATAAAGAAAGTCTTCTTGCGAGATCCTTGTGCCAAGTTGTTACCTCCAACCGCAACCTGTCTCTCAACTGCCATCACAAAACCTTTGCACTCATGGGAGGTACGGGCCGACCTCTGGTGCGTCTCGCGGTCGTCATCGCAGTAACACAGGAACCACAGGGAATCCGCATGTTGCATATTCCATATGCTGTGGCTGGAACCAGCGATATTGAGATATATATATATATATATATATATATATATATATCTCAATATCGCTGGTTCCAGCCACAGCATATGGAATATGCAACATTCAGATTCCCTGTGGTTCCTGTGTTACTGCGATGAACACATCTGTACATCCATTAAAAAGAATTGGCCCATACTACAAATGGATAACAGCTTACCATTCACTAAAGTGAAAGCGCCGAGATGCGCATACCGTAAGGGTCGGGCCCTGCGTGACATATTGATGGTCACGGACTTGCAAAACAGACCACGTTGCCACAGTCATGGCTGAAATCGAATAAAAAGATATTTAACAAGATGGGCTGCTTCAGGTGTAGCGGCTGTATCACTTGTGGCTTTCTTTTAACTGGATCTCACTTTACCCATCCTCATAGTGGTAAGAGATTTGAAATACGACATCGATTAACCTGTCTCTCTGAATATGTGGTTTACTGTATTATTTGCCCTTGTGGCTTGTACTATATTGGGAAATGCACCACTACTTTTCGGATTCGGATGAACAACCACAGATGCACCATACGCACCGCTCTAACTTCTGGCAAGGCTGACAGTCCACTTGCGAGACACTGTGTGAAATTTGGACATTCGCTCCCCTCCATACGATGTGTACTAATTGATCATGTCCCCCCACTTAAACGTGGAGGTGACAGGGGGAGGATATTGCTTCAAAAAGAGGCCAAGTGGATACGGACTTTAGATACAGTGGCCCCCAGGGGCCTCAATGAAATGTACTCATTGGCATGTTTTATTTAAGAATACTCCTGTCCGTCCTTTTTCCTGTTTTTCTTTCTTTTTTCTTTTTTTGTTCCTGTTTCTATTACTAATCAATACCGTACTTACTTGGAAATGTTGGTAGTACGGTTTTGTTTTTTATCCTTCTGGGTTTGAGACAGGGAATTGTTCTACACCACAAGTGGGATATGGGAGTGGTGACATATAGACACACTATAATTGGGAATCAGTCTATACTACATATACCTGACCTCTAAACTGGATATCAAGGAACTATGCTAACAATATATACAATATAGGTGTTATAATAACGGTTCAAAGTATTTTCCTGACAGTCACATGTCAGGGATGAATTATATACTTTATTATATTTGAGTGGTGCTTTTGGACAGAATTTTTCTGCCCTGGAGATATAATAACAAGAGATAGGTAGTCCATGCTGTTCGATATGTGAAGTACACGGAACCATTGACAGATTAATATGTGATTAGACTCTTATTCAAATGAGATGCTATATGGCCCTGGAGGGGTGGTTATTAACTCAGTAATCTCGCACCCTCATATGCTGGTATATATTATTATTTATAGATTAAAGGTTTTTTACCCGCTATTTGCACTGGAACACATGGATACCCTTGATAATCTCATATGCTGCTATATATTACTATTTATAGATTAAAAGTTTTTTTGACCAGCTTTTTGCACTGGAACACATGTATACCCTTGATAACCTTGTTTTGTGATGTGTCACTTGTATAGTCCTTATGTCTTAAAAAGTCTATATGAGCCACTATGTATTTTTTAAAGTTTTAACAAGGCTAATTTTTTCACTTTTTTCACATTTTTTATATAAAATTTTTTAATATACATTTGGAATTTTTAACATGTATATGGAATTTTTGGCAATGGATTTAGTAATTTATGCTAACACTTTAATGCAGAACACTGTCGTGAATATTCAACTAACTCTGTTCACTAATTAATTCTGTTCACTGATTGGTTTATGCTTGTATTTATGGATCACGTGATGACTTCTGGGTGCATCCTGACGACGGTTCAGAGAGAACCGAAACGCGTTGATGTGGGGTAGATTGTAACACTCCAATAAAAAAGTATTTTTCACAACACCCGTGAGTGCTCTTAAATGATCCAATATATATATATATATATATACACACACAGTTTTACCTGTATATACATTTAAAATTAGAATAAATGTTTTATTTTCCTTTTGCATCCCCTAATATTAAGAATTTCTAGGCTTTTTATTTCCTAAGCACATTCTTCTTTACAGCGAGTCATTTCATTAATTTTGATAATGATAATAATGAATGAATTGCTTTTGTAACCAGCTTTGTGTACCTGCAATGTTTCTCTCCACTTATTAACCTAAAGTCATCACAGTTTTAGCATTTTGCTTCTCGGGTGAATACAGTGCTGCCTGCTTTCAGCAGAACATATTCATGAGAGGCGGCTGGGCGTGACACATAGTTGTACCTTATCTTGTCCCTTAACCATTCAGATGGGCAAGTTAGGGAGTGCTGCTGGTCCCAGAATGCAGCTGGGCCCTGTACTTACCACCTGTCATATGGAAGATGTAAGTTAAGGGCTTGTGACTATATTGCTGTCCCTTTCACCTGCAAGATGCTCTTACATCCACGGATGCCAGTACTCTGTAAATAATCACCAATGGTTGCAACTTTGCACCTCTGTAGCATAGGATTTGATTAATGACACCTAAAATAGCTAATGTCTTGGTATGAAACACTTGAATACACATATGTGCACCCACTTCAGTTGAAAGAAGGAAGGAAGGGTGTCACCAATTAATCAAGTGTATACAGTAATTTGGGGTTAAACACAAAGAGGTACACACAGTCACGCTGCAACTAGTGTTCCTTTCATCTGACATCATATCATCAGTATCAGGTATGGCAAACCTTCATCCCCAGCTGTTATAGACATTGCACATTATAGTACACATATAACCCCTGTTGTACATAATGTCAGACAAGACTAGTTATTCAGTCTTTCAGCTGGAGAAATAAGCAAAACTGGCTGGCATTTTGGTTTTGACCTTTCTATAAAAGTAATTGCTGTTTCAGTTAATTAAAAGCAACACAACAAACTGCACAGTTGAAGAGTTTGTCTTTATAGAACAATCCAATGTTGTCTATTAAAACAGCATGTTCACTTAGCTGAACTTAGGCCTTTTCTGCACTACCTGTAAAATGTACAAGAATATCTCTCTGGTACGCCACAAAGTGCAACCAAAAATACATTTCCAGTCTTTCACACAACATTTTCTTTGGCTCCCTGACAAGGATCTCATGACTGTTCTGCTACTCCTAGCTCAGCAATGCAAAGATGCACTCAATATATTGACATAACCTTCCTTTATAACTGAAATATCGAAAGCTCCCATCTAATATCAATTCAGTGAATTTCTACAAATAGCATATAAGACAATATAATTATGCCTCATCTATCAGTTACTGGTAGAGAGAAGATATGTAAAAAAAAAAACTTATTCTGAACTTTCCTTCAATAGTATAAAAGTTGTATCTAGCATATACATATCCTCTGATGATGGAATTGCAGCAGGGATGCCTTTAGGAAGATCTGTAAACCAATATAAGCCCTTGTGTGAGCACTTGCCTAGCCTCACATCTCTGTACAGCGTTGGATGGAGATGTCAGTAGATCAGGACACTGATGCAGGCTGAGAACACTCTGCAGATATAAACTGCCGACAGATTAAAGGAGAACTAAACCCTAAAAATGAATAGGGTTAAAAATGCAATATTTTACATACTGAACGTATTGTACTAGACTAAAGTTTCAGCTTCTCAATAGCAGCAATGATTCAGGACTTCAAACTTGTCACAGGGGTCACCATCTTGGAAAGTGTCTGTGACACTCACATGCTCAGTGGGCTCTGAGCAGCTGTTGAGAAGCTAAGCTTAGGGGTCATTCAAATTATCAAGCAGAAAATGAGGGTTGTCTGTAATATAAGCTGATGCTGCAAAGTTGATTAAATTCTGATGCTAATTGTACTGGTTTCTGAGCTGACATCTATTTTATATCTGTATGTAGTACTAAGCAGCCTTATATTGTAACATTTCTATTCTGTATATAGAGTATATTGTGTTTCGGTCCCTAAACCCAGTAAGTGACAGCAGCACAGAGCACATGCAGCTACTGGGGCATCTTTGGAGACAGATCTTTACTGCTAAAGGGCTGTGGTTGCCTTGGGCTGGTATAAAAGCCTAACACTTGATTAACAACTTTTCTAGCCTACTTCTTTAGTTAGGCTTTAGTTCTCCTTTAAGTCAGCAGCATATTGCCCAGTGTATGGGCCTTCTGACGGGCTTCCCCGATCAATATTTGTCTGAAAGTTGGCCAGATCTCGATCGGCTGGGTTTAAAAATCCTGTCGGATTGAGGACAGCATTGGTTGGTTGATGAGGTCCTTGATCCGACCGCCCGTTTTCTCCTCATGATCTGAACGCGGGCATATAGGGGAGAGATTCGCTCATTTGGCGACCTCCCTAAACAAGCAGATCTCCATATGTATGGCCAGGCAGGAGAGAAATATGGAGCAGTAGATTTGAAAAGAGCATATCATGAGACAGAAGTTTTTCTGGTTTCAGAAGTGACCATAAACAGTGTCGGACTGGCCCACCGGGATACCAGGAAAACTCCCGGTGGGCCCAAGTGTCAGTGGGCTCTCTTGCTTCTAATCATTTGGTCTATTTCATGGTCATTACCAATTTCTTTAAGAGGCTTATTAATGGAAGAATTGAGTATAGTATGTAGAGATATAAGACTAGGAGAATAAAGAGGTTGAGTGAGGAGAGGAGGAATAATAGTTTGTAAAGTGGGCCCATGGTCTGACATTTTCTGGTGGGCCCTGGCATCCCAGTCCGACACTGACCATAAATACTGATTGCTCATATGACTGAGACTACGGGAACTTGCCATTAGGAGTAATATGGATGCTGAAGCAGCCCTATATGCATCACAGAGTCGAGTAGCATATATTTGCATATAAGTCACACAATGACTCACTATTTTATGGTGTGTTTAGTTCATTTGCATTTGACTACAACGGCTCCAGATGAATGTTATCCCTGGTTTATGGACACTGCTCATTAACTGGTCTTGGCGACTGAAGTTTGGGACCCCTGACACAGAATGACAAGTATAACAGATAAGAAGAATAAATAATTATAGTGAGAATCCACTCCAGTAACAGATTGCTCTTCTGCAGTGTTTTGGCCTCCAAAGAGTGTGAAACAGACACAGTCACACGTGAGAGGAACTGCATCTGCCACAAAGATTTTTCTCCTCTTCGTTATGTAACAAATGCAAATGTACACACGTATATTTCACTAGAAATACTAAGCACTCAAATAAAAAAAAGGCAGCCATATGCCACAGCTCCATCTCATCACAAGCATGGTGTCTGAATTATTCTTCCTATGTTGATCATAGAGATTTGCCATGCCACAGTACAGATGTAATAAAGAAGATGATAATTATTATTATATTATTTACATTGTTTATAATGCAGCAATATATTTTGCAGTGCTGTACATTACAAGATTAAATACAAAAAACAAACAATAACTGATAAAAGAGGTAAAGAGGACCCAGCCCTAAAGAGCTTGCAATCTAAGTAGGGATGCACCGAATCCACTATTTTGGATTCTGCCAAACCCCCGAATCCTTTGTGAAAGATTTGGCCGAATACCGAACTGAACCCTCATTTGCATATGCAAATTAGGGGTGGGAAGGGGAAAAAAATTTACTTCCTTGTTTTCTGACCCCTATTTCGGTTCTGCTGGGCAGAAGGATTCGGCCGAATCCGAATCCTGCTGAAAAAGGCAGAATCCTGGCCGAATCCAGAACCGAATTCTGGATTCGGTGCATCCCTAAATCTAAGTAGATCTAACTGTATTGGTCCTGTACATGAAAATCTTTCACAGAATATGTTCAGCAAGTTATGACTTCACTCAGAGATTTACTCTGGGGAAGTAACCCATAGCAACCAATCAACAATTAGATCTGATCAATCAGCCATTTGCAGTACAACTAATAAAAGCAAACTGGATGCTATGGGTTTGCTTCCATGTCCTGCTTTACAGGAGTATCAATACCCATGAAGCAGATTAAATCAAAGGCACATTTAGAATTAAAAGTTTTTTTTATTTACATGTTTGGATGAAAACCATGAAATATTGTGCAGTTTTCAGTAAAATAAATTGTGCAGTTTATTTCCTGCTGGTCGTATGACTTTCTTCAGTCTAATGTCACACATAGTGCCAGTGCACTGCAACTGTGCGTCTTGAGGCTAAAATCCACCCTGTGTGGGCACTTACGGGAAGATTTTGTAAGCCTGGGTGGCTGGAAGCGGATTGGCATTTTCATGTGACGTTAGCCTCACAGTTTTTCTGCCAAGCAATAAAAATCCTTGCTTTATGGCACCAATACTAGATTAGATATAAAGTCATGGACAAAGCTACTGTCTCTGGGCTAAGGCGTGCAAGACTTTTTTGCAGTTATTGCTTAGAGCAGTAATCAATTTCACTATCAATAGACATCAATGGAAAGTGCTGGGGGGCGGGGAAGCAAGGAATAAGGGCTCTTATACACGAGCGGTTGAAGCTACGCTCCCCTGCGTTCCGTTTTTCTGCGTTCAGCCGCAGGGGAGCGCAGGAATAGACGCATTACATTTTTTCCAATGGGGCTGTACTCACACAGGCGCATGTAGGAGCCAAACGCAGGTTCAGACGAAACATGCTGCATTTTTCCTGCGTTCGGTGCCTACATGCGCTTGTGTGAGTACAGCCCCATTGGAAAAAATGTAATGCGTCTATTCCTGCTCTCCCCTGCGGCTGAACGCAGAAAAACGGAACGCAGGGGAGCGCAGCTTCAACCGCTTGTCTGTAAGAGCCCTAACCATTTTGAGGCTATTAAGACACAAGGACCTACACCTGCTGCTATAAATACTGCTAAATGTGGGATGGGTGAACCTGTTTTTTGCCCTTTGACCCGTTGTTTATAAATTACACCTCTGATCTCTTAATAATTAATAAATCTTAGCCCCTAGTGACAAAAATAAGGCAATTATAGTTTGTATTTGGTTGGGAATATATAAAAAAAAAAAGGGTGTGAGGTGTACAATTGCTGGAAATAATGCAATTAGCAGCATAATCTTGGGGTATGCCCCATATGGTATAGAAACCATAATGAACATGAATCCTGCAGCCCTCCCCATAACATGAACTCAGCTATTTGTATCCTCAGCCAGGCATCTAAGCATAGCTCATAGCAAGCGCTCAGCAACTAGCTGTTCCGTCTGCTGCTGTGTGACACGTAAAAGCAAATTTGTAATTGGTTGCTATGGGTTACTACGTAGTGATTAAAATGGATGTGTATTCAGTGGCTTGTTCCTAGTTTACAGAAGTGATGGCACAAAAAGTTGTTTTACAGAGATGTGTACATTGCAATGCTCATGCCCAAACTAACTGAGGCATAAATATAGCAGATTGTGAGGTATTTCAGGGGAAAAATCTTAAATTGTGTCATTGTGACGTCTGAGGCACCATGTAGGCTTTTAGAATAAAACCATTGAGTTAATGTCACACTCGGAATATTCTCTGCATGTGGAGAAAATGCCTGTTATCACCACTAGTTTGTAGTAGCAAACCTACCAGCTTGGCAAACTGCTTTAGAATGTTGTCCCATTCTTCCAGGCAGATGTTAGTAGGATGTCCTTTGTGCAAACACTGCAGGAAAATTATTGCAGGTAGGGGCGGGGCCGTATCAGTTTTAAAATAGGGACAGAAAATTTTGGGGACTTCAGCTCCATTGGCATCCCCCCAGTTATGACGCCTATGCCATGAGCATCTAAAATAAAACAAAGTGCAGGTACACAGAAACACCCACTTAAAGACTATGGGGCAGATTTACTAGAGGGCGAAGTGGCGGTCGCTATCGAAAATTCTCCAGAAATCCAATCCGTTTGGGAATTTACAAACAGGTGTAGAGGACAATTAACTAGCGGAGAGTACATCGCTAACAAAGTTTCACGCCCTTTCACCAGGCAAATTTTTACTCAGATGAACGATCTTTGCACTGCAAATTCACTAAAGTGCGAATTTTAAAAATCTTTAGCCAAAGATCCCTTCGCCATCTTAAGGTGGCCATACACGGAGAGATCCGCTCGTTTGGCGATGTCTTTCCGATATGCCCACCTTGAGGTGGGCAATATCGGGCTGATCCATAGGGCCCAACGATCGGATCCTAACGAACGGGAACAGGCTGGTCGGATCGCGGGACCGCATCAATGAACAGATCCTACGGGATTTTTTGTCCCATCCGATCGAGTTCTGGCCGACTTTCGGCCTGATCTCGATCGGGGAAGCCCGTCGGGGGGCCCCATACACGGGCCAATAAGCTGCCGACTCTGTCTGTCGGCAGCTTTTATCGGCCCGTGTATGGCTACCTTTAGACCTGGTGAACTGTTAAAGGGGAACTATCGCGAAAATGAAAATGTAATATTCGCTTCAGCCCACTGAAATAAGAAACTTTCTATATACAATCAATTAAAAATTCTGTACCGCTTCTGAAATAATCAAGTTTATCTTCACTATTCCTCTCTCACAATCTGTTTCTCCTCATTCTGTCTTCATTCAGGAGTTGGGTGTCAGATGAATGATCCAATATATCTTAAAGGGGGGCTCCTTTTGCCTAGAAGATGTATTAGAGCTCACTCTATTAAAATCATGTCTCTCTACATGCAGGATTTGTGCAAAAGGCAATTATTTTGTTAGATTTTGTTTGTACTGGAATCAGCTATTTGAGTGAGCTCTAATACATCTGCTAGGAAAGAAGCTCCCCCTATAAGATATATTGGATCATTCATCTGACACTCAACTGATGAATGAAGAGAGAATGAAGAGAAACAGATGCTGAGAGAGGAATAGTGAAGATAAACTTTTAGATGCAATGCAGAATTTTCAATTGGTTGTCTTTAGAAAGTTTCTTACTTCAGTATGAAGTTTATATTACATTTTCATTTTTGCGATAGTTCCCCTTTAAGATGAAGTACATCCTCCTCAATCTTATGTCAGTGACATCATATCCTGTATGCCGAAAAGTCATAAACAAAGAAAAAACGCTGGCATTTTTTCATATTTTAAAGTGGGATTGTATTTAAATGTTATAACTTATATTTTTTTAGATATTTTTTTTAACCATTTGAGGAACATGCCACATTTGTTTTAGCGTGGGATCTATAGAGGATCTATTTTGCCTTTATTTTGCTTCCTTGAACATTTTTAATAGTAAGTGGCCACTTCAAGCAATTTCCCCAACATCACATACAAGACATATATCCCAACAAGTCATATATATGACCTATATATACCTGCCCTATTCAAGTTGACCTAAGTATACTAACAAAGTTTCACTAGGCAGAAATGAAGTGGTAGCGAATTTGCTCCTGATGAAGTGTTACTATACTGATGTGTCCTGTGTAATAAAGGGGTTGGTTCACCTTTAAGTTATCTTTTAGTATGTTATAGAATGGCTAATTCTAAGCAATGTTTCAACTGGCCTTCATTTTTTACTTTTATAGTTTTTGAACGATTTCCCTTGTTCTTCTTCTGACTCTGTCCAGTTTTCAAATCTAAACAACAAATGCTCTGTAAAGCTACACATATATTGTTATTGCTGCTTTTTATCACTCATCTTTCTATTCAGATCCTCTCCTATTCATATATATTCCAGTCTCTTATTGAAATCAATGCATGGTTGCTAGGAGAATTTGGACCCTAGCAACCAGATTGCTAAACTTGCAAATGGGAGAGCTGTTAAATAAAAAACAATCTAGCCTTTCTATTAGGAAGGGAATGCACCAAATCCAGAATTTGCTTTTGAATGTGGCCTTTTCCAGCAGTAATCTGTAAAATCGAAGTGCCTCGCCCGAATATTCAGATGAATCCCAAAATAGTAGATTTTATTGATTGTGCTTCCCTGTATTTTTAATTCAAAACAATAGGATAAGTGTGACATGTGACATTAACCTTAAAGGGTTATTGTTGTCATTTGTTAGGTGTGCCCACTGTCATGACTATTCAGGAAGCAGACCCTGCGGTGGCGGGGGGGGGGACCTGGGGAAAAGGGGGGCCTGGATCTGTCTTCTTGAAATGTTGTGCTCTTGTTACGCCCCTGGGTGTGCCTTTGCTACTTCCCAGCCATAGCCATTCCATGTTTCACCCCTGGCCAAACCCCCAATAATACCCTGACTCTGCCCAATGCTGCCTCTTTCAGAGGATATTTTGGCACAATTTCAATGACTTTGGCTGATATAGGTTAACTTTTTATTCAGGGAGACTGGGCTGTTAGTCCAGGTGACAAGTTGATGGTATGTGCATAACATGCTAACATAGCCAAAACATTCATGTTGACATGTAGGCTTTACTGCTGTAAATGTTATTGGCACTCAAAATGCATGCATGGGGGAATCTATAACTCATGTGATTCTGTCCTACTTTATGGCAGAGATCCTAGATTTACATGCAGGCATAGAATCTGTTTTCCACAAGTCAACGCAGGTTAAAACACCTTTACATGGAAGGGAATATAAGCAAAAGAAAAATTATAATAATGATGTCAACTTTAACAAAGTAGTCCTCTGAGCACTTTTACTATAATGTTTCTGAGATATTAGCAGTTTTGGACTGCTTTTAGCAGGCTTTCAGCTCAGTATATAGTGAGTAAATAAAGTGGGTAAATAAATAAGCAAGTGAAAAGAATATCTGAAAGCAGCACTGTTCGAGCTGGAGTCTCTGTGCCCCCTGCCTCCAACAATCACATCCACAACTGAAAGTATTTCTCCATGGAATGTGCACAGCTTGACATTCATACCTGCCTAGGCCTGCTGAGGTTTGTGAATGAATGTTATATACAATGCAAGTATCTCCATGAACAATCTGTAATTATGGATTCTTAAAGAAATGCCAGGCTCCCTATCTCTGTTTTATATCGTCTCTAGTAATACAAGAAGTAGCAACTACATATAATTCTGTGAGACAGGAGCAAAGGCATGCACAGCTAAGGGTTCAAGCCCACAGTCAACATGTAGCGTTGTTAACCAATAATGAATGGCAATGGAATACTGCCACAAACTGTCATAAGTACCTGTGTTGTTCCCCCAGGTTCAGAGGCAAATGAAGTGCAACTTGCATTTAAACCAAAGCTAAAGTCAGGCAACACAAGAATAGAATGTAGCCATACAAGAGAACATTTCATATTTACAGGTAAGTATAGTGATCTGTGGCACTGTGCGTATATTCCATGCACATTGGAATAAAAGTAGGCCGACACTGATACAGTAGCATGTACCTTGGATACAATAGGCACCCAACCTGTGTAGCTGTGCGGCTGACCTGTATAAACATGGGAATAAACTGTGGGATCTTTCACCTGTAGTTCTGCTGCTGCTCTGCTACAACTCTGAGCAACAGATGGAGCCATAAGAATAAAGCTGGCCACAGACACAAAGATCTGATCGTACGAATCAACGTACCATCAGACTTTCCCATCTCCCGACCTGCCACTAACCATTCAGATCAAATAAAGTAGAAAAGAACAGATCAGCCGATTTTCTGCTCCTGACAGCAATCGTACGAAAGTTATGTCCGACCAAAGCTGGAGACAGTCTCCCACTGACGATCGGCAATACACGCAGAGATATTACCCGCAGCCGACAGAAATCTTTTAACCCGTCCGATTGACCAAACGACCGATCTCCGCAGGACGAAAAATGTCGGGACTCTCCACACGTCTGAAAATCATATGAATCCTCGATTCGTATGAAAAGATTTGTACGTTTTTCGGACTGTGTGTGGAGAGTCCCGACATTTTCCGTCCCGCGGAGATCGGTCGATCAGATCGGCTGCTGATCTGTTCTTTTACTACTTTATTTGATCTGAATGGTTAGTGGCAGGTCGGAGATGGGGAAGTCCGATCCTTCTAGGATTCGAATGATAGGATATTTGCGTCTTTGGCCAGCTTTAGGAAAGCAGTCCCTGTGGCTGCTGGTGGAGGGCAGAACTACACAGAACTAAAGGGATTTTCACCAATATACCTTAATGGAACAGATTGCCTAATCAGGGCATTAAATCCATGTAGTTGTGATGCTCAGGGACTTATAGTTATGCCACTGGCTATACAGACAGTACCGAAGTGGAGTGCTGCTCCCAGTATTACCTGTTTGGTGTCGGGTGCCTCTAGGTGTCTGGCCCCAAAAGCTGCCAAGGGCCCAAAATCAAAGTCCACGAATAAAACACCAATGGCATATCCGATACTTGTGAAACCAGTTGTGGGTTTATTAATTCCGCTCATAAATGGCAACGTTTCGGGCCACTACACGACCCTTTGTCAAGCCGCTTGCCATTTATGAGCTGAATTAATAAACCCAAAACTGGTTTCACCAGCATGGGATGTGCCATTGGTGTTTTATTCGTGGACTGGCTATACAGACACACACACAAGTGAAATGGGCGCATTATTAGCGCTGCTGCTGTACCTGCTTCTCCATGGTGTCTTTGCCCCCGCTGGCCACTATGGGTGCTATGACCCTCTCACAGCTGCAGCCCTCCAGCAGATAAACCCCCGAGGGTCTCCCGCTTTGCTCCGACTCGAAGTAGAAGAGGACATTCTGGAACAGGGCAAACCACTTGTCGTGCCACCTGCTGGTCTCCGCCGCCTTCTTGCTGAGGAAGCCCCTCTTGTAGCCCTCCTTGCGGGCCAGTAGCGCCAGGTACAGAGCGTGTCCCTCGTTCAGGCGCACGCTCTTCTGCATGGTGCTCCTCAGGGCATACTGGCAATGATCCCCCGGGAAGGACACGGGGCAAAACAGCACAGCCAGGGGCAACGAGGGGCCAGTAGCGCTTACACCCAACAAAGTTACATACGCGGTAATAGTGCGCTAATAATCCCAATGGATCGCGAATATTAAGCCACTTACAGTCTGGGCATCACAAGCGGTTGCTCCTCACTCCCCATACACACTGTTTGCTCTGTCCTTATCTCAGCGATATAGTCACACACTCAGGGTACAATGAGACCTTGTGCTCCCGCAGGGCTGTCAGGCCAGTGTGTAGTTACGCGGTGCCGGAGTACAGTAAGTAGTACCGCATCTCCGCTAATATCAGACTGAAGAACTACACTAGCGCTGCCGGCTCTAACCTCCCTCCCTTCTGCACACGTGCCGGCCACTCTCACTGCGTCCCGCCCCCCAGCCAAGCTCCTGTCACTCACACACACACACACACAAAGCGCTTCTACTGACTCCACCCCCGCCGCAAATTCCGGCGCAAGTCCTCTGTGTCAGCAGGTAAGAAAAGTTGCTCTAGGGTCACGTGGGAGTCACTGGGGCATATTTATCAAAGAGTGAAGTTAGAGATCACCATTGTCCAGTGAAATTCCTTCTCTCTCCATTCATTTCAATGGGATTTTTATGAGTATTTATCAATGGGAGAAAGTGAAAATTCATCCTTTGTTAAATACGCCTTTCAAATCCCATAGAAATGAATGGAGAGTGGCGGAATTTCACTCTAGAGGACTGTGGCGATCTCTAACTTCACTCTTTGATCAATTTACCCCACTGTCTAATAAGCTTCTGTATATAAGGGCGGATTTACTAAAGGGCTAGCGACTTTTCACCAACGTTGCCATCCGCAGGGACATCGCCAATTCACAGGTGCCAATTTGCTAGAGAACGGACCGTCGCTACTCGCTAGGGTTCATTCGCACTCTATCTCCAGCAGACTTTTCTCTCTGGCAAACGATCGTTACTCCGCAAATTCACTAAAGTACAGATTTTTCTGAACGTTATCTCTTTCATCACAATTGACTTTGCCACCTCAGACCAGGCAAAGTGCTAAAAAGTAGCGAGATCTTCCTCAATCTTCTGTCACTTACATCACATCCTCATACCTCCCAACTGTCACTTTTTCATAGGGACAGTCCAGTGTTGGACTGGGACACCAGGGGCCCACCCAAAAATCTTAGACCAGGGGCCCACTCTTAGTACTATTATTCTTCCTCTCCTCAATCAATCGCTCTTCTCCTAGTCTCTTCTATTTACATGCTATAATACTATGATCTATTATTCCATCTATTTAGCCTTTTTGTTCTCATAGAAATAAAGAATGACCATGAAATAGGTCAAATGTTTAGCAGCACAAAGGCCCCCAAACACCTGGGCCCACCGGGAGTTTTCCTGGTATCCCGTGGGCCAGTCTGACACTGGGACAGTCCCTCTTTTGACAGCTCAACTTGCAGTCCAAAACAAAGTTTCTAACTTAATTGGCTTTTAGCAGAGAGCCCAGAACAACTAACAGGTGCAAATAAGATACTTTGTAACAATTTTGAGACACAAAAAAACTGTTTAGATAAGGAGAATTATTTTCAAACTTTCATAACCTGCCAAATTTTGTAAAATTAACATGGTAATTAGGGGGTGTGGCCACAGAAAGGGCGTGGTCAAAAAAAAAAACATTTTGTCCCTCTTTTTACTTCCAAAATGTTGGGAGGTGTGCATCCTGTGTGCCGAAAATGCATTAAAGCTACAAAAACGCTGGCGACTTTTCCTTTTTTTAAGCAGGATTGGCTGCAAATGTCCTGACTAAGACTTTTTTTGGGTAACTGGTTTTCTCCACAAATTTTATAACATATGGAACATTCATTTTACAGTGGGCTCATGTATAGGGCATTATAATAACTCTCTTGTCTTTATTAAGGTTCCCTGGACATTTGTAATAAAAAGTGGTAACTTCAAGCATTTGCACCAACTTTTATAATAAAGACGTCCATACAACTTTAAATTTCCCTCCATATGCAACTTGACCTAAGTGCAAGATCACTAGTGAAATTTCGGTTGGCACAAATGAACGCTAGAAAAATGCAATTAAAGGGGTTGTTCACCTTCCAAACACTTTTTTCAATTCAGTTGTTTTTACATTGTTCCCCAGAAATAAAGACTTTTTTCAATCACTTTCCATTATTTATTTTTTAAGTTTTTTCCAAAATCTAAGTTTAAAGGTATGAATGTCTCTGTCTCTGGTGTTTGAGTCTGGCAGCTCAGTAATTCAGGTGCAGACTCTAAACTGTTACAATTTTGCAACATTTAGTTGATACATTTCTCAGCAGCATCTCTGGAGTATTAGTAACTATTGTATCAATTCTAACAGCTGCCTGTAATGAAATCCAGAGATTCTGCTCAGCAGGGACAAAGATAAGAAATGTATCAACTAAATGTAACAATTTAGAACAGTTTACAGGATCGGCGACCCCCCCTCCCAGATCTGCTTCAGAAGGAGAGAAATGACACTTTATACTTCAATATTAGAAAAACCGTCACACATAGAAAATAGAAAGTCATTGGAAAAAGTTGTTATTTATGGTGATCTATCTGAAAACAACTAGTTGTTTGAAGGTGAACAACCCCTTTAAGCCAGCACTCACCAGGAACTCCAATTTCTCATTAGTAATCAGGTGCACATAATTCGGTGTCCACTCCAAACTACTTTAAATATCAACACACACTGTAGCAGACAGCACCATCAGGAATATTTGTTTAAAACGCCTTTATTTTGTTTTTCTTTGGCTTTGTGATCAGGACAGTGACAACGTTTCAAGCCAAACAATGGCCCTTTATCAAGCTGATCTATTTCCACATTTGCTGTGCACCACCGTTGAAACAAGATGGCATTTGCTTATACTGATCTGGACAAATGAACGCTAGCCCATCGTCGCTATGAAATGCTCGCACAACCGAAGTAACGCTAGCGAAAAGTTGCCAGCATTCAACGCCCGGGACAAAACTTCGCATTTTAGTGAATTAGCGTATTGATAGCACATTTGCGTCTGGTGGTGTGAGGGGTACGAAGCTGACGCTGGCTAAAATTCGCCCGTTAGTGAATCTGCCCAATAGTGTGCAAGGGCACAGCTTGCCTCAGTCTCTCTCAGAGGGGAAAATTTACTAAAGGGCGAATTTTGGCTTCCAAACGCTTTGTCATACTTTTTGCAACTGCAAATCAGATCTTCTATTGTCCTAGACATGAGCCCAGTCTAAAACAAATGTGGCATGAGCTTCAAATGGTTAAAAAAAGTGTAAATAACATCAGTGGTGTAACTAGATGTTACTGGGCCCCACAGCAAATTCATTTTAGGGCCCCCAGCATATCCAGATGTTGCCCTATTTTACCAATATATGTTGAAATTGCCCATAATTTGGACCTCATGGGGCCCCCTAAACATCATGGGGCCCCTGCAGCCACATGGTCGGCTTCCTCTTAGTTACACCCCTGTATAACATATATTTAACAGTTACAACTTGTAAACATAATCCCACATTAAAATATCAAAAAAACGCAAACACAAGGTCAGACTGGGCCAGTGGGACACCAGGAAAAACCCCTCATGGACATCCGCCAGCCCAGACCTGCTTCCCAGATCTGCCGGCCCCCAAATCCCAACAATAATGTGCGGCGTACGTCGGCGCTTGCACATGCGCACGGGAGCTTCTGAAGTTTGTAACCCGCTGGGCCTCCATTTGTCCAGTCTGACCCTGGGCAAACAGGATATGATGTCACTAACATAATAACGTTGAGGATGTAGCTTCATCTTATCAATTTACCAGGTATAAGTCACTTCACCCTTTAGTAAATCTGCATCAGATTCTCGTCGTTGTGGTGGCACCTTCGTGAGTGTATGACAGCGCCCAGGTCGAATGGTGCCACTGACTGTCATTAGGTAAGCACATTATTACAAACATGGAATTATGGATATGGAAAATAAGGATTTGTGCAAGCTGTTATTCCTTGCCACTTCACCTGTACACAGCCGGACATGATTGATGGCCATTACACCCAGCACTGAGAAAACCTAAATTCCAATAAGCCATATAAGTAATGGTGTGTGGCTCCATTTCTTTGATGAAAGTCAAAAACAAAAACTAAGATAATGTATAATGAAAAAGTACAAAGTCAAAAACACAAAAATATTTTTGAAAGATCGTAACCCCCAGTCCAAGAGTTTGCCAAATTTTTGGGAAAATATAAAGCATTCAGATGAAGTGAGAGGTCATCCAGCAGTAAAGCAGTAGCCAAAGTATTTTTATAAAAGTAAAAAACATTTTTTATTAGGACATATGTAGGCCTGATGCATTTCATGCCTGAGGTGGGCACTTACTCATAGGCGAGTTGTCCAACTCACAGGTGGCACCTATTCCACTACTGCCCATGAACTGTACCAGCCTGCTGGCAATTTCTTCATCCTGTGGTGACTAACAGAGGATGTAAGTTTAAAACCTGGTACTCAAACGAAAATATGGTAGATTGTATCAACTTTTCCTATTACGCTTTATTTTACGATGCATTTAAATACTGTAGTACATTATACCAGATAGGATACAACTGCAAAGCCCTGAGACCGAATATGCCATGCTGTTTTAGGGCTTTTTTGCCAGAGACCCTCCTAAATTGATTTGAGTCTCCTGTGGAGCCATCATTAGTGAAAGACTAGTAAGGGGTAGCTAAATCAGTCACCGGTATCTCTAGGAGAGAAAGACAGATTAGGGCTACCCATATAAGCAGCTCTTGGCTCCAGCAAGTAGTATAGAAGGGATTAGATCCCAAGGGCATTGTTGCCTAGTCAAGGAACCAGAGATAGGTTATAGGGACTAGATAGCTTCCAGTTCCACTAAGTGATGTCCCCAGAGGAAATAGGCAAAATTCTGCAAACACCCCTCCATCACGCTACATTGGAGGGATTATTTGTCATTGTAAATATGTAGTGACTGCTCAATGACTGATCTCTGGATTGTTGCTATACTCTCACATGTGGATCTGTTTTAATAAATCAGTTCAGTTATTGTTCAAAGAACCATTGGCACCCATTCTTTATTAATACCACTGATTACCGTGTGTTACACCCTTCCTCCACATCGTTGCCAGGGCTCACCCCCTGATGCTTATAGGTCTCATCCAGAGCTATTATTGGAGAGCAACAGTGCCGCTCAAATATAGCCTTAAACACACACGTAACATTTCACTGCAGATTTAAAAAACTGTAATAAAAGTAATGTGGGGATACTTATTTTCAAGTTAAACTGTATATATATATATTTTTTTTTTTTTCTCCTCATCTTCTTTCCTTCCTTCCTGTTTATTTTTTGTTGTTTTTCTTTTCTCCTCTTATCCTTCTTTCCACTATTTTATTGCCTAATATTGTCTCTTCATCTCATCTTTTATTCTCCCCCTCTTTCATCTCTTCTTTTTAACTGCCAAGTTCTGCCATTACCCCACTTTCTCTCATCCTTCCAATCTCTCGATAGATATATATATATATAGAAGATAGATCACCTCCTCCCTTTTAAAGCATCAATTTCTCTGTATTTGCTGAATTAGATCACCCTATTCCAATAAAGACATTTATTCATATGGATTGTGCTGCTGCAGTGATTGTCCTTTTCCTGTGATTCTTCTGCCCTCAGAGCCTGTAGTAGATTAAGTGATCTCTTGCTGTTGCTATTTGGTCTGAGAACTAGGTTAATAAAGATAAATATTTTTCCAACATGTTTTGACACATCCTCATCAGGGAATCAGCTTAATGTAAAAGCATAAAGGTAAACTGCATGTGAAAAAAAGTTGAAAAAAAGGGGAACTCCACAAAAACATGAGCTTTTTGAAAAGTAAAAATAATTTCAAGCAAGTTTGAAATATACATCAATAAAAAATTATGCAGACTTTTCATGATTTTTAATGATGTGGGAAAGTTCCCTAAGCCTAGCCCCCTGCTCTCCTGCTGATCTGTCTGACTACTTTGCTGAGCTGTCTGAATACTGTTACTTTGTATCAACAGCCAGCTGTCCTCAGCCTGCATCCTCCAAACCCCACAATTCCCTGCACACGTGATTTCAATAAGGGAAGGAATATCACAGTGCAATGCATTGTGGGTTATGTAGTTCCTGCATGCTGTCTGTAAGCTGTGAAAAAGTTGTTACTATTTGTAACATCAGTGTTTAGTCTCTCCTTCCCTGCCAGGATTCCACATGATGCAGAAAGAGCAGAACTGTTAACCAACTGGATTGCAGCATAGAAAATGGCATTTATTCATACTTTTTGAAGAAACAGGTAACTGCGATGGGTATATTAGCGGTTTCTGTTATGTGGGCCTCTTTATCAAATTTTGGTTTGGAAGCCAGAGTTCCCCTTTAAATATGTAGGCAGAAGCATTTTCTGTTCGTGTCCTACCAAAGTAAGTTACCTGTAACATGGAGGAAGACAGCCTTACCATTGAACCACATGAACATCGATCACCACAAAGAAAGTGATGTCATGGCCACAAGCACATTTTAATGAAGGCTAAGCTTCCCTCCAAACAAAACCCCAATGAATTTCCTACAACAAACAGGGTGGAGGTATTATACATGAAGTTGGCACTAGATTTATGTGTTCTGAGGTTATTAAACTTGAAATTTCTACTATAGCCTGCCAGGATATGAGGTATTTTTCATGAAATTGGAACTGTGTTTGCATTCTGGGGGGTATTACATATGGAACTAGAATTGTATTTATCTAGCCAATTGTTCTGCGGAATTATATGTGGAATTGGATCTAAAATACTATTAAGGAATCTCTGTAGAAAATGCCTTTAATTTGCGTCCCCAAACACAAAAATCACCTTCCACCTATGTTCACGTCAACCTCTCCGTACTAGTGCAAAGGACCTGCAAGAAAATGTAGCTGGTGCACTCAACCCAAAAGTCAGCCTCTGCAGTTTGCATCACAGACTTAGGTGAGGCAGAGTTGTTTTGGAACCATATGCTGTGGTCTACTTTTTGCATACAAAATTTATTGCGCTTTGTGTATCAGTCAGTCAGTTGAACAGGAAATACGGTGTGGGTATAGGGTACAGGGTAGAAACAAAGAAGGGTTGTATGAACTATATAAAAATCATTGATGCCACAGGAACAAATTAAAGCTAAAAAGAGGCTGGATATTATGCATAACATACAACCAACAAGGTTAAAAAAACAAAAGATTATGGCTTTGGAATGGCACTCAAAGTCCCCAGACTTCAATATTTAAAATATTTGTTGATCTCCAATATACAGCACTCACCAGATGCCCTAAGACTATAGAAATATTCAGCAGGCTAGAGTGGGTAGGAAATTCCTAAAGAAACAAATAAAAGACTGGAAGCTGTCTCTAGAAAAATTTGGAGACTGTCGTTTCTGCCAAAGGGGGTGTTACTAAGTACTGATTGGCACAGTGCCTAAAATTTTGCACGTGTCACACGTTGGTCTTATTAGGTTTAATGGATGTTACTGATGGAATCACAAAGTGGGTCACATTCTCAGGTTGTGGTGATCTCTGCCTGATTATCTCTTACTTAATGCAGAGAACACAGTGCTGTCACTTATGGTTTGTTACCTAGATACGAGTTCTAGGAAATACTATGGAGATGCTAAAGTCAGAAGGACTAAATATCACTTGTCATTTCATTCAGAGAACTGGAGCAAACGTGGGAGGTTTTTTTTTTGAGATGTTAATGGTCTTGAAATTCATCTCTGCTTGAACTCAGATAAGTCAATCAGAAATGACTGAGATCTGATTGATTAACTGTTGTCAAAGGTGATAGTCTACAAATAACCCTGTTGTTTGGGTTTCTGCTTAATGTGTGCTTGAGTAGATATTCCTGCAATATCCGAGTTGCTTGGCTTAGGGAGTTTATAAACATTATGCCTTAGTAAAGAAAATGCCAGTGTTCCTGACAGCAACTTATGAAAAAGGCAACACCACACATTCAAGCATTTATTTGTTAAAATCTAATTGTTAAAATCTCGAAAAATTTTAGAGGGAAAACAATAGAATTTTCCCTGATTTATTATAACCCAATACTGTAAAAAGCCCAAATTCTAAAATTCGCCATCTCAGACCTATTGAGGTCCTGTATGTGGTCTGCTCTGTGGTCTGGGTTTAGCCCTAAATCCTAATTTTTTAGGAGTTTCAGGCAAAAACTTTAAAAATTAGAGCTATTGGAAAAAAAAAGTGATTTGAGTTTTCATTCGATTTTATCGAGTTTTTCCGTGATCCGATTAAATTGAGTTTTTCGTTTTGAGTTTATTAATAAATAAGCTAAAACCGGCATGGGAGTTTGGTCGTGGTTTTTTTTTAAAAAAAATATGAGATTTCGGATTTCAGTAAATAAACCCCCTAAGTATTTTTATAAGTTTCTGCCTATAAATTTTTTCGGAGGAACGCACTGGCTCCATTCTTTGGGTTCCAAACATAAGGAAGAAAAAGATTGGCATTTGTAACAAATATACAAACACACACATATATTAATTTTATTTTTTGAGTGTTTACAATGATGTATGTTATTTCTGATGTTCACCCTGCACTGCTGTTCACGATGGTGAAATCCATTTGTGTTAACTCCCCTTTCCAGCCACATAGGGTTTATCAGGCTTCTCTGTATGTGAATGTGCACTTTGAAAAAGACATTGAAAAAACTTTGAATAAGATATGACAGAAGCAGACAAAATTAACAGAGAAACAGAAACTGGACCTGTTGTAAGCAGAAAACAATATGGCAGGAAGAGGACTAGAAGCTGAATAGAACTAGGAGCCAGGAACAGATGGGGAACCATAAACAGGACTAGGATAAAGAAACAAAACAGGAGCAAAAGTAAAAAACAAAGAACAATGAACAAAATAGAAACCAATAACAACAACAACCAGAAACAGGACTCAGGGCATCCTCAAAAGCCAATTAAAGGGCCAAAGTTGGAATGAAAACATAATGTGCAGCTAACAGCAGCCATCTCTTGGTATAAACTGGCAACTTGGCACCAGACACTATGGGAGTTATTTACTCGAATCCAAATTTGTCTCGTATTTTTTTAAAAAAAATCATAGTCAAACTCCCATGCTTGATTTTAGCTTATTTAGTAAAAAGAACTTGATTCAATCGGATAGTGGAAAAACTTGATAAGACCAAGCGAAAACTGAAACCGCTCACATTTTTCGGCCTTCTCTGCCAAATTGCTTGAATATTTCGAGTTTTTTGTCCAAAAACCCTGAAAAAGTCAGATTTTCAGGCTAAACCCAGCACAGACCACGAAAACTTCAAATTGCGATAGGTGCCTCTCCCATAAGCTCTTACACATTGCCGTTTTTGCTTGCGCTCCCCTGCATTGCGCTTTCTTCCTTTCAGCCACAGGGGATCATAAAAGTAGATGCAGTCAATTAGTATGAAGGGGGCTGTACTCACACAGACGCATGTATTTGCCGAACGCAGGTGAAATGCAATATGCTGCGTCCCAACCTGCGTTTGGTGCTTACATGCGTCGGTGTGAGTACAGCCCCCTTCAAAATAATTAACTGCGTCTACTCCTGCGCTCCCTGCTGCTGAACGGAAGAAGGGGAGCGCAGGCAAAAACATTAAAAAAAGAAAATCTTGAAAACTTCTGATTTTCTAGTGAAAAAAAATTGCATTTTTCTAGATTTTAACATTCGGATTTTAGTAAATAACCCACGATAAGTGTAATTTCCTCTGCATGAAAACATTCTTTTTGCACCATTTTGCCCTATTATTTGTCACTCTGCACCACAGCATCTTATGGTGCATAGTGTAGAGGTTAAATTATATAGGTCTAAAGTAGCCGGGCAGCCTAGTTGTGTGTGTAGTGTGTGTGTATGTGTGTGTGTGGTGTGTGTGTGTGTGTTTATATTTTAATTATTTTATTTTAATTACAAATTTTAAGAATGTTTAGAATAAACAACTCCAATGACTGTAATATTGTCCGATTTTGTAGTACAGAGCAGGCTCTTAAGAAGGTCATGGAATATAGCTAAGCGGCTTAATGTTAATCTGTAGAGCATCTATTTCAATTCCAGTAGGTTAGTGTGTTTGTTGAGATGGACGGGTGAACAGAAAAACAAGGAAAACCGTGGGTCAGTCTTTATTGATTTGTATTTAGTAATCAAGTACAAATATTGGTAGAAAAAGCATCCAAACCATAGTTACAATCAGTGAATCCTTCATACCTGCACAGTTATAATTTGAAAGCCCGCACAGATGAAAAAAAAGGCAACATGAATTTAAAGTTGTCATCTTGTTACCAACACCATCCGAGCCAAGGACTGTTAATTTAACAAATCTTCATATTCCTCATGTTTTTTTCCCTTAAAAACAATTTATAAGTTAGAAATAGTTTTCAGGCACTTCAGCAATTCACAATGACATCTATAGAGCACTGTGAGTAGCACTGTTAGTTGTAGTTTGTTATAAATACTGCACTTGTATGTGTGTATATCAGCAATATTATTCCTATACTAAATTAAGAAGCATAACCACAAAGCCTGCAATTCATGGAAAGGTCATTTATCAATTGCATACAATCCACAGATATATTCTAAATTACCCAGTGACGGTAGATTTATATTTATAACCTTCTACCCTCTTGTGTACTTATTGCATTATTAAGAGCCTCAGATAAATTGACTATTATTACCTGTGCATTTAAATATAAAATATGATTTAGTAAGAGACTCCAACAAATGTATGCAGCTATTGAAAGCTCTTTGTATGGCCTTAGCCACAGTATTGGCAGACTCCCATGAAATTAACTTACAAACTATGTTACTTTATCTCAAAGCTGAAAGGGCCTTTGGCTAAACGATTTATTTACATATAATTCACAGTACGAATACTTCGGTCCAAGCTTCATCAAAATAATTCTTTACCCTGCGTACTCTGTTTTTAAATGCTATTTACCCCACCATTTAAACTTTCCTGGTGCACTAGTCAGTGGAGTGCTATCCACTTTCCCTATTGCTTTTCAGTTTGGAGCTAGATCCTCTCCTACAACATGTGCTCATCGTCTTAAAGTTGCACATTAAGTAGATTGCCCCCTTACAAATGCTAATTCAGAAAAAGTATTTTGATAGGGTAAGCCCTTCAAGTCTTCTACATATAATTTAGCATGCAGTTTACTTGATGTTGCAGAGTGGGGAAATTCAAGAGATTAATATGCTTCTCAGTCCTTAGAGCAACCTTTTTAACCCACACTCACTTTATCCTAAATATTGCATACTAAGGATAACATAATTGAAGGGCAACCTACTGTTTCACCATTCCCCTTTTTATACGAGGCTTCAAAGTGGGGTTGCCCAAGAGACTTCGAAAATATTCTTTATCAGACACTGAATTCATGAATGGAATGGGAAAGTAGGTTTCCAAAATACTAGAATGTATGAGGGAGCCACTTTTCTTACAAATGCTAATTCAGAAAAAGTATTTTGATAGGGTAAACCCTTCAAGTCTTCTACATATAATTTAGCATGCAGTTTACTTGATGTTGCAGAGTGGGGAAATTCAAGAGATTAATATGCTTCTCAGTCCTTAGAGCAACCTTTTTAACCCACACTCACTTTATCCTAAATATTGCATACTAAGGATAACATAATTGAAGGGCAACCTACTGTTTCATCATTCCCCTTTTTATACGAGGCTTCAAAGTGGGGTTGCCCAAGAGACTTCGAAAATATTCTTTATCAGACACTGAATTCATGAATGGAATAGGAAAGTAGGTTTCCAAAATACTAGAATGTATGAGGGAGCCACTTTTCTTCTTTCTGTGCAATACTGTATTTGTTGAATCTCAGTCTGAGACAGTTCTATAAACAGTTTTGTAAAACCCTGTCCAAAGCATACCTCCCACCAGAGTTTAGTACAGGCATGTGCAAAGTCTGGCCCGAGGGTCAATTGCGGCCCAGTATAAAATTTACACCGGCCCACAGCCTCCGTCATAAAATTAATAATAATCAACCCACTGTCAGCCTTGCTCATGACTATTCACCTCGTCCATGTACTCTCACCACAATCGCTTCGCGGACCGCGTTATTCTCCCCCCAGACTATACCTAACATAACAGGCAGCACTTTGCAAGCAAGGAATATCAGTATAACTTCCACATGCAGGAAGTCATGTCTAATAGCGATTGGCTGGACATTAGAGAGCTCTGCTATAGGCAGTAGTAGCTGCACTGTGGGTTGGAGCTGTGAAACCATGCCCCGCCTTTAGTTGCCAGAAAGTGAAGTTGTGACAGTAATTGCTTGCTTAAGCATGCTCTAATGTAACTGGTTACAGTCAGAAGGC
Source organism: Xenopus laevis (assembly GCF_017654675.1). Lineage (NCBI taxonomy): Eukaryota > Metazoa > Chordata > Amphibia > Anura > Pipidae > Xenopus > Xenopus laevis. The sequence goes on from NC_054371.1 coordinate 198,088,177, forward strand.
AGTCTATCATGGTTTTCCATAGACCTCCCCCCTTTCATAAAGTGCAAATTTAAATATGGTGCATAATAATGGCTAAGCCAGGTTTTTTGGGATACAACGCAAATTCATGATATACATGTGGGTCATATGAAGAAAACCTACATAATTTCACTTAGAAGTGGCAGTATAGAGATTTGGGTTGCCCCTCATATTGTGAAGGTGACAATCAGGACCGCCATTTAGGCTCTCAGTTCTGTCCCTTCAGTATCCACTCAGTATTGTGTCCATCTTTACATTTATGAAAAGTGCTGGCAATAGCTGGTGAATTAGAGAGGCAGACATCTATTAATTGGCACTGCTTGGGCCAGTCATTCCTTTAAACTGTACCGATGTGGAAATCTTATTAGAAATGACTATCAATTGGCTCAAAACATGGCTGTGACATTACTGACTTGTGACATGTGAATCAGATGCTAATGCTAGTATTATTGCAATTCTGACACAAATACATGGCAAAATGTGTCCATCATAACTTGAAAATGATTTGGCAAATGGCAACTACATAGTGGAGGAAAAACATGGCAATATGGATGCAGGGTCGGACTGCTGGTCCAGGGCCCCCCTCCGGCCCCCTACTGCGACGCGCCAAGATCGGCACGACTGTGCCGCTCGGTGTGCATGCATGAATGCTGAAATAAACACAGGTTTATTCAGGCAAACACTACCCAACTTAAAGGAACACAGTTCACTAGCGTTTCAACCGCACGCACCCACTCTGGCGTTCTCACCATACAGGGTGGCTTCCACAATCTGGAATATTCTGGACTTCTCTCTAAACCCTGCTGACTCTCCCCTCCTGGGATATCAGCTCACCAGCCTCTGGCCTGTCTCACCTTCCAGCTTTCCTCAATCACTTTTGACTCTCAGTCACCTGGTCACATCTCCCTTTGCTCCTTGCAGTGACAGGCAGCACCCCCAGCCCCTCTGGGAGTTCTTAACACAGACGGGTAGCCTTCCTGATCTGTACCCTGCTCAGAGAGATCTTCTTAAAGGGCGAAAATGAAAATGTAATATTAGCTTATTCATACTCAAATAAGAAACTTTCTAAATACAATCAATTAAATATTATGTACTGTATCTGAAATAATCAGGTTTATCTTCATAATTCCTCTCTCAGCATCTGTTTCTCCTTATTCTATCTTCATTCAGGAGTTGTCATGATGTTCATTCATGTCAGATGAATGATCCAATATATCTTATAGGGGGGCTCCCTTTGCCTAGAAGAGCTCACTCTATTAAAATCACCAGATAACTTGTAGAATTTGTTATTATGTTTGTACTGCAATCAGTTATTTGAGTAAGCTTTAATACATCTGCTAGAAAAGGAAACCCCCCCCCATAAGATATATTGGGTCATTGCAAGTTCCCCTTTAAAAGGTCACTACAATTTAAATACCTTTCCATAGCCTTCCTGTGGAATGTGAGCTCCAATATGAAAACTGGATCACTGGAATGGATTGTCTGGCTTTTTCTGTTCCTTCCAGAACATTATAGCTTCCAAGGCCAGACAGCAACATCCTTTTAACAGAGAAACCATTGTCTGTTTAGTAACATCTCCCTTGCAGGTTTCATCTCCTATTGGGGATAAATTAAAGGCAAAACATTCCCTTATACACATTTCCTTGGTCACTCTACCACACCAGGTATAAACATTAGGATGCTATACTGAACACTTCAAATAAATGTCACTGCAGAGGTGAATCTATCTAAATAGCACATTAGTTACAATAAGACGCAGTACAGCCATTTTATTCATTTCTGGCTCATCTCATGTTGCCTTGCTGTCTTATTTTATGTTCCTCCTAGGTTTTGTGTTTTCTTTTAATTAAGAGTGATCAGTCCATTCCCAAGATTCTATCCTTTTGTATATCAGTCAAATTGCCAGTCTTTCAGATTCTTATACGAGTCTTCAGGCAGAAGGAAATTAAGTTTAATATTTACTCTTTTCTACACTACAACAAGACATCGTTTTGCAGCCAAAGTGCCTCAAGGGGATTAGAGCAGCATCTGACAAAGGAGATGATTCAAAGTACACAGGTAAAGCTCGGAAAGGCAAATAGTGATATTATTCCATTTTCACATAATAATGGGTTTATCTGTAAGAGAAATTCAGTTTAATCATGCATGTAATGTAACATTTCAAGGAAGATTTAGACAATTATAAAAAGCATTACTGAGCTTGCGTCTGTCCCAAAAAATTTTTTTCAATAGATATAAAATTTGTTTAGAGAAGGAATGTGGCAATGGATTCACAAAATGGCACAAACCACATCGAGGTGTAACAATGTTTTGCACAATGAAGAAAAAAAGAATTGTAAGCAACTTTCCAAAATAAATATGCATGAAACATTTTGAGTTTTGTCTTAATATATGTAAATGTAATTGATATTAAAAGCAATATCTCTCTGCTTACATTCTCTGCACTACTGGACTCCTGAAAAAATGTTGCAGGCTGACTGATTACCAGACTTGGAGGAGAACTGACACTTGTTTCAAAAGTGAGACCCAAAGAAAAGAGAGAGAGATAAACAAATACTGTTTTTAATTGCAATTATATATAAAAATACATTTAGGGGGTTATTTATCAAACGTCAAATTTAGAATTATTGTGAATTTTTTTTTACTCTAATAAATTTGAATATACTCACAACTCGAATGGGAGGTTATTTATGAAAAAACTTGTATGTCTAATATTTGATTGAATTGTCTTGACCCGAATTGAGTTTTCCTCGAATGTCAGGAAGGCAATTAACATATTCACATGGTTCAACGGATCTCTGCCATTGACTTGTAAATGAACTCGGCAGGTTTTAGGTGGCGAATTTTCAAATTGGAACTGTTTCAATGGTTGAGGTGTGATAAATCTCACATTCAAATTTATATTCGAGTTGGTGCTTTTATAAATCCAATTTGTGAGTTTTGACAAATAAAAATTCAAGAATTCGAATTTACCTTTCTAACCTTAATAAGTCAGTGAACATTTTTAATGAATGTATATTGGAAAGATATAGAATTACATTTTCTTTCATTAGGAAACACAATGAATGCCTTGCTCATAAATAAGGAATATTCTTAAAGTTAATGGCTAGAGGCTAGTTTTATGGTTTTGAAAATAGTAAATTTGTTGTTAGATCAGTTTTCTCTTTCTTCTTGATGTTCAATGTTAAAAATCTATTGCTTGGTAAAACTTACCTTTTAGCAATATTATTGGGGTTTGTTTGGGCTGATCACTTCTGTATTTATCAACTTGTGGCCTCAGGCCACTTAACATCCAAGTGCCTTAGGTATTAAAAACCTAGATTGTAAATGAATGAGTAATGAATGATATTTAATTTTACCTTGCATTCAAGACTAGCCTGCACATACTGATTGAATAGAATAATATAAATAGGAAAAGGCCTATACCAGTTTGTTTTAGTGAACGTTAATAGAAATATAATTGTAAGCGTGTAAATATTATATACTGTGTCTTACTTTAGGAAAAGCCTTTCTCTTTTCCCTTACAACTGAAAGAACTGCATTGCAAAAGGTCAGCCTTTTCAACCTTTAAATATTTTCTCTACATTTTTAATGTCCTGTGGACTTTGCTGACCCAGGGAATCAGAAGGGCAAGCTGGCTGTCAGCATTTACAAGCTTTACTTTCTAATGGGATATAGATTTTATACTCATGATACTGAGATATGCATCCAGAAACAATTCATAAAGGTATGATCTGATATATATGAGCAACCAACATTATTAAATAATTTATTTGAATGATGCCTCAGAATCACTGGTCATTACACGTTGATTTGCTGCTGTACAGTCCCAGCTGCAGATATTTGCACTATACAGAGAATATTGAATGCCCATTTTTTAATTAGAACCCATTTTTTTCAGGAGACATCAGAAGCGAAACTAATGCAAAAGCAGTAAGCCAGAGATAAGAGGAGCACCTCAATGAAAATCAAGGAGAGGGACCCCCCAAATGAGTACTTGTGAGAATTGTCCCAGGCATAGGGGCAAATTTACTAAACTCTGAAAATTCGCCAGTGACCGCATCGTCCACAGTGCAACACTTCACCAGGTGTAGATTCGCCAGGACAACACTAATTCACTATAATCCGAAGTTGCGTCCAGGGCGCCGAATGCTGGCGAAGTTGCGCTAGCATTACTGCAACAAGCAAAGCGAAGTTGCGCTAGAGTTGCCTAATTTGCATACGACGGGAAGTTAAATTTCAATGGAAGTATATGTTGCAAATACATTACACTACACAAGCCTGGGAAACCTTTATAAAAGAAAATAAATATAGTTTATGTGCCATATGTTAGGAAATTTAGAGGGGAAGCCGGGTACCCCGAAAAAAATTTTGCGCTCTTTTGCGGTCTATCACCCTGAAAAAAGGAAAAGACGATAGCGTTTTTTGGAACTATTCTTTTAGGAACTCCTATCTACTCTATTGCACTTCACCTGGTCTGAGGTGGTGAAGGCAAGTCTGGCGCAAGAGGTAACGTTCAGTAAAATCCGCATCTTAGTGAATTTGCGTAGTTACGTCCATCCGCCAGAGCAAAAATTCGGCTGGCGTTAGGGAGCAAAGTCCTGCTAGAGTCTATCTCCTTCGCTAGCGAAGTTACGTCAGCTACCGTTAGTAATTGGCAAAGTTCCGAAATGACAAATTTTCGCCAGCGTTAGTCACTTCGCCCTTTAGTAAATTTGCCCCATAGCCCGCTCTATAATTGTGAGTTAGGGTAGCTAATAGGAGCAGTTGTGTGCACTAGGCAGTATGGGGTTATTATAATCTGTGAGTAATCTATTAAGGAACCATCGGTCATATCAGAATAACTCATATATAATGAGTCTGAAATTTACAGTATATACGCTATTATTTCAAGTTATTGTTTTTAAGAATTATTGCCACCAAAATTATTGTGGAGCATGTGTTCATCTGTCGCACTTTATAGAACAGCAAGAGAGTATGTAAATAAAATACATTGCAGCATTAGATAAGCCTGTTCTTACAGATTGGATAGTTAATTGCATGTTTTAAAACTATAGTGCTCTGAGCTCTTCTTCCATTGGTCATTATTATATCTTTACTACCGAACAATCGCAGGCTTTAAGAGCTACGACACACAAGACTTTTTGTCTTGTGTGTGGAATGGGAAGTGCTGTAATTGTTGTCAATAAGAAGCAATCCCCTGGCTCCTGCGCTGCAGTCATAAAGTCTATAGTGATCGAAACACTGGGAATCGCATAGGCTCCATGAAGCGCAATAGAGTGCTCTGTTAAAGAAAGCCAGAATCTCAGCCCTAATGCACACCAAGACTTCCATTATAGAAATAAAGAGCCTTTAAAAGTGAATTGTTGTGCCACTGTAATGGAAATGTACATCTCCTGCCGGTTGCTTTTTCAGGCTGATGGAAACATTGGTGGCAATTTACAAAGGAACCCCATCTTCCAAGCAGAAAACTTTTGCCACAATTGTGTCCGAATCTCATAAAAATGCAAGCACAGTTGCATGTGGTTTGATGCATTAGATGCAGCTCCCCTGGTGGACACAATGGTGCTGGAGTTTTGGAAATGCTGCAGTGTGGGTGAAAAACATGTAAAATTGCACATTGGTACATAAATAAGCCATTCTATATGTTTCCTTCAAAGGAAATATAAAGTCAATTTTCAAATGGAGGGATAGAATTCCATTCAAACAAATGTTGCCGCATCCATTGGTTGCATTGGTGGCAGGTCTGAGTTCCTGGGTATCTGAAAACACCATCAAGAAGACACAAGAAAAACTGATGAACTGAGAAAAATGTCATTTGGACAAAACAATTATTTTTCCCCCCAATGAGAATAATAAAAAAAAATCATCTCAATAAATCGGCCCTTTAGTCTAAATGCCATATTTCAGAGCATATTTAGCTGCTAAATGAAAATAATATGTATTGTTGTAAAGTTGATTATTTGTATTGAAGTATTTCCACAGTCCAAGGTCTCTGAACATATTCTTATGAGCTGCACAGCTGCTACTTTTTTTTTTAAAGCAGCACAACAATAGACTTCTCTGAATAAAATCTTATTTTCACTTTTTCATATCATGTATATTATTTAGGGTTATTGGATTTTTGGTGATTTATATTTCACTGATCTACCTATCATCTATCTATCTACTGTATCTATCTATCTATCTATCTATCTATCTACAGTATCTATCTACAGTATGTATCTATTACTAGGGGAATTTGGAGGCCTATTTATAGAAGGTTTAATTTTAGTGGTTTTAGAGTTTTTTGAAAACATGACTAAACTCACTTTCTCTAAAACCACGAATGTCATGAAATTTATTAAAAGATCTGAATTTAAAAATGTATGAACGGAAAATAAAACTGAAAGCTGAAAGATCCGAAATACAAATACCTATAAAACCTCTAAAAATCCAAGTTTTTCAGACAATTCCTAGTGGAAAAAAAAATCACTACACCTTTGAATTGATTTAAAACGGTCCAACAGAATCACCTGAAAAAGTTTTGTATGAGATTTGTGGGAAAAAAAAAAAATCGAAATTTGATTTTAGTTTTTTTTTTTTATATATATTCTTTATTTTCCATTTTTCATTTCCAGTGTGTACAATAAATAAAAGAATAATACCATATTGCTTTACATACAGGGTTTCAATGTCATTGCTGCATTAGCGACTTATTGGTGTAGAAAAAGAAGATAAGAAAGAGTAATTAGGTAGTGGGGAGAGAGGAAAGAGTATTGTAGCCACCTTGTTTTAACTTTGTTTAGGTTGAGCATTATATTTTGTTATTTCTGTTGATGTAAGTACTGCATGTTGTCTATTAGTTTGTGCCAGGGAATGTACCCCTGAGGTGCTGTTGTCCATTTAAACAATTGAAATAGGCTGTAACTCACCTTTAATAATTGTAGGTGGTTTCTCCTGCAGGCAGGTCAGGACTGAGAAATAAAATAGGCCCTGGCATTTCAGTTACACAGAGGCCCAATCAGCCCAAACAGAGGCCCCACCAGCCCACTAAATACTGACTTTCTATGGCACCTTATAGCAGCCCCTCCGGCATTTGCCAGAACCCCAGATTGCCAGTCCGGGCCTGCCTACAGGAGTGTCCTGTGTCCACACCCCAAAATGACACAATCAATATAATAGTAGAAAGCAGGACAAATCCATAGCAGCAACTGTGACTGCAAAGTGCTTTTATTGGGGAAGATTGCACCACAACATATTTCGGGCTTGGCCCTTTATCAAGGTTGTCCATTGTCTATGGGGCTTCTGGTGCTATGGCCTTTCTTTACTCCGTTGTTTCTTTATATATTGTCCATGTTGCCCATGTGGCTATGAACTGCTCTTGCGTTCCATTTGTTAAAGAGATCAATTCCTCCATTCTCAGCATTTTTTACTTTGTCCATTCTCCCACTGAGGGGGGATGTCTCAATTTCCAGTGTCTGGGGATGATCTGTTCCCAGAAAGGTCTGATGTTAAAGGAGAATGAAAGATTAAAACTAAGTAAGCCTTATCAGAAAGGTCCATCTAAATATACCAGTAAACCCCCAAAGTAATGTTGCTCTGAGTCCCCTGTCAAAAGAAACACTGCATTTCTTTCCTTCTATTGTGTACTCATGGGCTTCTGTATCAGACTTCCTGCCTTCAGCTTAAACCTGATTGCCCTGGGCAAGAGCATGCTCAGTTTGCTCCTCTTCCCTCCCCTCCCTTCTCTGCTGTAATCTGAGCTCAGAGCAGGGAGAGACTCAGGCAGGAAGTGATGTCACACCATGTTAGTACTGCAGCTCCTATCTTAAACAAACAGAGAGTTTCTAAGGATTTTTACTCAGGTATGGTAAAACATTCTATGTAGTATTTAAGTATTAATATAATGTCCTATTTTTCACAACTGTTCCATAGCTATTATTTTTAATTTTATTTTTTTCTAGCAAAGAGATACAAACATTAAGGGGGTTATTTATCAAAGGTCGCGTTTGTGAGGTTTTTTTTTTTTACCTCGAATAAACCTACAACTCGAATCTTTGCTTATTTATTAAAAAAAAACAAATATAAAAAACTCGACTGAATGCAATCAGGTAAAATCCAACTGTAAAAAATCATGATGGTTAAAGGGACCTTTGCCATTGACCTCTACATGACCTTGACAGGTTTTAGCTGAAGTATTTTTAAATTCTGTCTTTTAGCAGCTTCATGGCATAATAAATCTCGAAAAATTGTAGTTGTTTTTTTTTTAAATTTTGTGTTTTAAGTGAAACTACCCTTGAAAAACTAGAATTTTCAAGAAAACACAACTCAACCTTTAATAAAAAACCCCCTAAGTATTCAGTAGTAGTGATGTTCAGGTTGAGAAAACCTCGACACCCAACCCCCAAGAACCTGACCCTAACCTGCCATGAGCTCCTATTTATATACCTGCGCCCACCCCACTGTGACATTATGGAAAGGGGTGGGGAATACCGGTGCGTCCGGTGGAAGTGTGGCACTAGGAGGTCAGCGGCGAGGTGAACGCAGGTTAAAGTTCAGCCCATGGCCGGCCCAGTATTATCATTATCATACAATTCTAAGCAATCAAGAAGGGTGAGGCTTGATTATTTTAAAGTTTTTTTTCATTGTCTTATTATTCACCATTGTCTTCTGGCTCTTTCCAGCTTGCAAATGACCCCAGCAGCCAAACAAGCTATTGCTGTGCAAGGCTACATACTAACATTTAATTTGACGTTGAACCACCTCTTTAAATAACTGAGCTTTTGGCCTTCTATCCCTTCCAAGGTAGCCACAGCCCTTTAGCAGATCTGTACACTATATAATATAAAAATCTAACTGTAAGGCTGATAGTAATTAATACAGTGTCATATTACAAGGCAGCTCAGAAGAAATATTCTGCATCAGAATCAGCCATGTAGCTAGCAGCAGCTTCTATGACAAACCTGATTTTTGAATTCTGATGACCCTAGAGCTGAACTTTTTAACAGTAGATCAGAGCACACTGAGTATGTGCAATGTCATTAACACTTAAAAATGGTTTAACAGATTCCAAGATGGGGAGCTCCTGTAGGCAAATGTGATGGCTTGGATCATTAGTTATAGGGCTGATAGACCTCTGGGCAGTAATGTATAAAATATAGCATTTCTAGTTGTATTTAGTTTTAGTTATCATTTAAAGGAATTCTGTCTTGGGAAAACCTGTTTTTTTTTTCATAACACATCGGTTAATAGTTCAGCTCCAGCAGAATTCTGCACTGAATCCATTTTTTCAAAAGAGCAAACAGATTTTTTTCATATTTCATTTTGAAATCTGACATGGGGCTAGACATATTGTCAGTTTCCCAACTGCCCCCAGTCATGTGACTTGTGCTCTGATTAACTTTAGTCACTCTTTACTTTACCGCTGCACTACAAGTTGAAGGGATATCACTCCACCTCCCCCCAGTAGCCTATCAGCAGAACAATGGAAAGGTAACCAGATAGCAGCTCCCTGACAGAAGATAACAGCTCCCTGGTAGATATTAAAATAGCTCTCAAAGTCCCACTTCAAGTTCCACTGCAACTCCTACAGTTACATTGAGTTGGAGGAACAAAAGCTTAACTGAAAGCAGTTCCATTGTGCAGTGCTGGCTCTTTCTGAAAGTACAGGATCAGGCAAAATGACCTGAGATGGCCGCCTACACACTAATATTACAACTAAAAAAATACACTTGTTGGTTCTGAAATAATTTTTTTTATGGTGGATTAAAAAATTTGCAGTGTAAACAGTATAATTTACAAATAAAAACAACACCATAAATATCATGACAGAATCCCTTTAAGCATATATTTTTGTACAGGTTTTCAGTATGTAGATGACAACCTTGGAGCAGGAACTAGGACAGACTGTATGGAAGTGCAAGGAGCGCCTTTTGGAGGATTTTCAGTATGTATATTGTAACTTACTGATCCTGACCAATATCTGTATATTATGGAAATTGCCAATTCAGGCATCGCCCATGTTGGAAAAAGTTATTTGCTGATGCATCTACCAGTGCATTGTGCATCAGCAGATGAGGGAGTGAAGAGCAGTGTCGGACTGGGACACCAGGGGCCCACCAAAAACCTTAGACCAGGGGCCACTCTCAGTATATTCTTCATCTCCTCAATCAACCTCTATTTTCCTAGTGTCTTTTCTTTACATATTAAAGTCTATTATTTAATTTATTTCACCTCTTTATTGTCATAGAAATAGGGAATTCCCATGAAATAGGCCAAAAGTTTTGCAGCATGAGGGCCCACTGACACCTGGGCCCACCGGGAGTTTTCCTGGTATCCCAGTGGGCCAGTCCGACACTGGTGAAGAGGGAAAGTAGCTCCTCCTCACTTCCTTTCATTATGATTGTTTGAGCTTTCTGGCAAAATGATTGGAACAATATAAAGGTGGCCATGCATGGTCTCTAGTTGTTGGGAACCCAAGAGAATGAGCCAGTGCATGGCCAAAATACTTATGCAGTACATTCAACCACAGGGCGATCCCATACAACAAATGCTATTGCTTTGCTATATGCTTTATGCAGTGTCTGGCTCTATACTTTGACTGTGTTAAGCTTACTCGATTTCCTGGAGTTAATAGATAGTGGGGGTGCTATTAAGCGCAACATTCCTTTCTGGCAGTGGGTCTCACAAAAAGTCAAAACATTTTCTATTTCAACATATGAGTGTTATCTATTTTAAAAGTGTTACATTTTTATGAATTTATGTATTGTGCATAGTTCCTTAGTTTTAATAAATACGTATACATTTTAATATTAACATTACTGTAAAAGTAATATCTGTCACATGGCATGACACCTGGCATTTCTCATTTTATTTAGCTTTTCTTCAGTGGCGTAACTACCGGGGGAGCAGGGGGTGCGATTGGGCCAGGGCCCACACCCCCTCAGGGCCCCCCGGCAGCTCGCACGCCACTGACTCCCACTGATTCTGGGACTCCGGCGGCAGAAAAAATGGCGTACGGAGGGGGGCCCGGCTGCATGTCCCGCCCCCTCTATTTACGTTACTGCTTTTCTTCAAGTTTTCGAAATCAAATACAGTAGAGATTCCTCTTCTGTGTGCGTATAATTGATCAAAACCAAAAGACTTTCTCTGGCAAACGATTGCAAACGGAGCATTTCACTTCTTTGTGGTGTAGGAATTGAAGTATTTCTGTGCCAGGTGAAAGCAGTACTTAATTATACACTGCCACACCCAGCACTCAAGGAACCCGGAAATAATTATGACATTAAAATGAAATCGAATATCTGGAAAAGCAATTGTTTTCAGTAGTATTAAAAAAAAAAACCTCTGGCTAAATGATACAGTTTCTAGAATTCTAGAAAAGGCTAAAATTCTGAAAACAAAAAAGTTTAAACTTGTTTTTTTGCTTAACGATAGAGAGTGTATTCTGATTTGGATTTCTAATATATATTTTAAGAGGGTTATTTATTAAGTTCGAGTTGTGTTTTCCACAAAAATTTGATTTTCTTCAAGTAGATTTTTTTGGTCAAAACTCACATTTTCTGATTTTAAAAAACGTAGAATTTTTCGAATTTTTAAATAAACAAAACTTGAATTTTTTTCAACCTGTCTAAAACCTGTCGAGGTCATGTAGTAGTCAATGGCAGAGATCCCTTGAACCATTTGAAGATGTTCACCTTTAAGGTAACTTTTATTATGTTATAGAACGGCCAATTCTAAGCAACTTTTCAATTGGTTTTCATTATTTATAGTTTTATAGTTATTTGCCTTTTTCTTCTCAATCTTTACAGCTTTCAAATGGGCGTCACTGACCCCTTCTAAAAAAAACAAATGCTCTGTAAGGCTACAAATGTAGCCTTGTTACTTTTTATTACTGATCCTTCTAAACAGGCCTCTCCTATTCATATTCCAGTCTCTTATTTAAGTCAATGCATGGTTGCTAGGGAAATATGGACCCTAGTTACCAGATTGGTTAAGATGCAAATTGAAGAGCTGCTGAATAAAAAGCTAAATAACTCAATAAAAAAAACCTTTACTAACAAAAAATTAAAACAAATTGCAAATTGTCTCAGAATCTTACACTTTATATCATACTAAAAGTTATCTCAAAGGTGAACTTTAAGAGAACTTTAAAAGCGCTAAGCACAATGAAGGCTGTGCAAATTGCCTTGCATTCGTTGGGCAAATAATCTTATTCCTTAGAGATATTTGTACCAAAAGACTTTCCTTGCATTTCATTTCAGCTTGTCCTACCTCCTGCTCCAAATCTCATGCAAGTGCCCCTTTTGACACTGATGAACCCTGGAGCTTCTTCCAAAAGTGGCAGTAGGTTCTCCAAAGGCCTGTGTCTAAAGAAGTGAGCACCACTGTCTGAATTGCATCCTACTGACATTTGATACTGAACCACACATGTAAGTTTGCATAATATTTTACCGCAACACCCAAAATTACCCCCTCACAATTATTCTGGAATTATGGGGGATATTGCATTGTGGGTAAAAAGAATGGCATTTTGCACTCAAAATTGTAATTTGTACACTGCCCTTGTGGTCATAAATGACCCCCATTGTCTGCTGTCTGGCAAACTGAGAAGGCAATAGAAAAGAACAGACAGAAACAGCTTCTAACCACAGGTCTTGCATGGCTTCAGTTGAGCAGACCTGTTGGCTTGAAACCCAACCCGCCACCCCACTTTACCCCCTACCCAGAACTACCATTTCCTGCAAGGATTTACTTACTACCCAACCTGGGGACCTGCGGTACTGGAAATATCACCAGGGACCAGAAATGACATTACTTCAGAGGTAGATCAGCCAGATAAAGGGACAAAAATGCTATATCAATGTAACGCTAATCTGGGCTATCCAGACCACAAGTAGTTAGTGTCCAGCTAGTGATATGAGCATGGGTTACATTGCGACTCACAAATCAGGATCAGGGCCTTCGCTAAGTGGAAGTTTCCCATAAAGGTGCAGTGAAACTACAACTCTCAGTCTGCTGTCTGCAAAATAGGAATGACTGGACGGCAGGAGGTTCTTATGGTAAAACAAAAAGGGTGATTTATTAGTCCAAGACAATGACCACAGGTTTTACTCACATATGAGGAGGTATTAGCAGATGTACATCACATACGGCAGAACAGGCAGATGACACAGCATAGAGAATGTGACTCCCATTAAGGCATTGTAGTCAAAGAGTACATCAATTCCGTCATATATATCTCAAAGTGGTCCGGATCCCACGCAATGGAATGGTCAGGGAGAAGGAGTCTAAGCCTGACGCCCTATCAACGGTGGTCCCTAAGGCAATCTAGGAAGCTACTCCCTGCTACAGATCCTTGATGGAGCACACAGCTGCTCTTGCTATTTAAGCTCTCTATCTTACTCTCCTAGAGAGTCTATAACAGAACTATCCTGTTCTAGCTAAACCTCGTTCAAGGGCTTCCAAGGTCCCCGACTTGATCACTAAAGGTACAAGTCCCTTTAGGGCGGTGGCTTTACTGGGCCTTGGTGTACCCAATCTCAATGGGAACACCCAGTAGGTAAGGACACCAGCAGCCAAAGAGGAAGATCCACACCTTTTCATACGCTATATTGAAGTGTGATAAGAAGTGGTCATTACACCTCTTGGCCAATAACACTGGCTTTTGCCTAGTAACTAGGGAGAAAGGAGGACGGGTAGGGATTAAAAAGCATAGGGCAATTTAACCCCTATGGGTCCCTTGATCATAAAGGTTGATAGCGAGAATTAAGAGCCACAGATGAACCAGATACCCAGTCAGGGTACCCACTGACTGCCCTCTTTATTGGTGAATTGGTAAACTTTATACCCGAAACCCAACCATTTTGTCGCTGCAGGTCTCTACTTTCAATTGCAATTTCATTATAAATAAAATTATTAAACGTTTGAAATTACTAAAGGGAAGTGGCTTTGTATGAAATTGTCTTTCATTATGCAAAAATAAGAACATATGAATTAGTTATTTAATTAATTAATTTAACTGAAACCTTTTTTTTTCATCTGAACATACACCAGTGTTCAAATGAATAAATCTGGCTCATGATGAAGATGCATTCTATCTTTATTTATTTAAATAAATGGAAATCCTTAGCAAAGTCCCATGGTAATACATGAGTTAGAAAGAAACTGAACTGCTTGCTGCTCCTATCTAAAACAAAATAATTCAACCCAGTAATTTGTTATTCACATGAGATCTGTTATATTTACTTCACTCCTGTTTATTCACAAGGAATTTGTGTCTTGACTTTTATGCTTCTAATTGACATTTACTGTAACTCAATCTCCTATCCAGTGTTTTTGTTCTAATCGGTCCCCTTTAATTGGGTTGAATTTAATAACCAATTAAACTATTAATATTTTGAGGTCTTTATTGTAATAAACAGTGCAGAACATTCATTTTAAATTTTATCCTACCACCTTGCTTCTCCAGGGCAGTTGTGGGTGAAGGAAAAGTAAGTTGTTTATATTACCCTTATGTATGAACTATTCATTTGAAATCCTGAGGAAGATGGACCCTCCCATAAACAACTAATAACTGGATATTATCGCTATTCAATAAGCATGCACCGAACCCAAAACTTTTGGATTCAGCCAAATCTGAATCCTATTGAATATATAGTAAAACATTTACCAAAGCTAAAGAAGCAACATTATCATTATTCAATCAATGCATGGTGAGACCCACTGGTACCCTAAACAACAGACTGCAAAAACAGCAGCACTGATTCTGTATTCTGAATCTGAACTTGAAGTGAACTAACAACACAAAGCAAATAAATTCCCTTAAGGACACACAGCAATGTGCATTGCTATTGTGCAATACGTATTGTAAAACACAAAGAAGGGAAAACAGGGGAACTTGAATGTGCGGAAATCTTTGTGATAGTTGTAAATAGCAAAGCTCATCAGAGAGAGATAGACACATACAGCACATAACCGAAGATCAAGGCAGACTGTTCCCCTAGATCAGGGGTCCCCAAACTTTTTATCTCTGAGTCACATTGAAATGTAAAAAGAGTTGGGGAGCAATACCAATCTGAATAAAGTCTCTGGGGATGCAAAATAAGGGCTGTTAATGGCTACAGTATTTGGTATTGCTTATGTGACAGCCTACAGGCGGCTCCACTTGGCAGTACATCTTCTTTTTACACAAGCAAAACTTGCCTCCAAGCCTCCAAGCCAGTTATTCAAAAATAAGCATATGCTTTGAGGCCACTGGGAGCAACATGCAAGTGATTGGGGAGCAACATGGTGCTTGTGAGCCACTGGTTGGGGATCACTGCTCTAGAGTGACTGAGCACTGCAGTGTGAGCACAATGAACAAGGGCTGATTGGATTTTATTTGAAATGTATTTGAAACAGTCCCTTTTGCATAGTCAGTCACATGTACAGGACATGCGCTAATACAAACAATGAAATTTAAAAGACCATCTTCTTTCTCCACTTGGTTTGAATCCTGCTTAAAGTTTTTCTCATTATGGTTTGTAGGAGTACCACCACCACTATCATCACTATGATGATCACTGTCATCTTCAATTGTTAAGGCAAAGTCAGTATTAAGTACAGTGGCAATAGTCTATTGAACTAAAAATTTTGCCCAACATCTTTGTGTCCAATGTTTAACTATAGTTATGGGGGCAGATTTACTAAGGGGCGAAGTGGCTAACGCTAGCGACAATTCACTAGCTTTACCAGCCACAGGGAAACTGACAATTCGCTAGTGAAAGAGACTGGCGCTAGCGGTCATTCACACTCTATTGGCTATTGTTAGTCTGAAACGTTGCTGTATATCTGTCAGAGGAAAGCCCTTTTAATAAAGGCTTTTTAAGAAATCGTGCCTGGTGCTGTCTAATTGAAAAGAATGTAATTCGCACTCTATTGCCAGGCAAATTTTCACTCTGGGAATGGACGTAACTGCGCAAATTCACTAAAATGTGGGTTTTACTGAGCGTTACCTCTTTCACCACACTTGCCTTTGTCAGCTCAGACCAGGCAAAGTGCAATGTTTTGCATAGATTTTCCTCAATCTTCTATCACTTACATTATATTCTATGAGCCAAAAATACATTGAAGTACATTAACTCGCCCCCCCCCATACATTTTCAAACATATGGATCATTAACTCTACAGTGGGCTCATGTGTAGGGCATTAAAATTACTGTATTGTCTTTAATATGGTTCCCTGGATATGTGGTTTAACAGTGGAAATGTTAACTATTTGAACCAACATTGACAATAAAGACACCCATACAGCTTTAAATTTACCGCCCTATGCAAATTGACATAAGCACAAGATCACTAGCAAATTTTCGCTAGGCAGAAATAAACGCTACTGCATTTTCGCTTTGAAATGCTCGCATTACCGAAGTACCGCTAGCAAAAAGTCACCATCGTTCAGCGCACAGGATGAAACTCCGCATATTAGTGAATTAGCTTTGTTTGAGCGCATTTACGCCTGGCGAATTGTTGCGCTGGGTGCGAAGTGGACGCTGGCTAATTTTCGCTGGTTAGTGAGCCTGCCCCATAGGGTCTAATGCTTTAGTAACAACTAAATTACTATTCTCTTTTAGACCCTGGAACCTTGACTGAATGGATGATAGTACAAGATTTCCCATATGCTTGATACCATCGTCTGCTACATCACTGCTTATACAATGATTTAGCATTGCCACTGCAGGCGGCAAGATAATGGCTATACAAGCAGCACTTCTCTCTTGTTAATTCCTCAAATGGCTGTAGTGTACCTATAATTGTTTCCATGAGAGTCCATTGATGTGCATGAACATGCTGCATGTTTTTGTCTCTGAAATATACAAGTTATCTGCACGTTTTGTTGCATTTTTTGCTTCATCAAGTGAGAAAAATTCCATCTATTAGTACCATCTTGAATAAGGTTATCGTTTGGAAAGCTTTAACTCTGCTTTTGCACTGTTTTTTGTTTTTTTTAAATGACCAACTGTTTTCCAGTACACTGCTATCATGTCAGATGCGCTGTGAAAATAGACTGTCATGGATACAGAGTTGGAGCGTGTGAGTAAAACATCCAATGCTAGGAAGCTGAGCTTCGGACATTACTTTATCCATGTTAGCTGCATTGTCAGAAATATGGCATTGTCATCACTGATTCTAGTATACAGGGTCGGACTGGGGGGCCCGGGGCCCATAGGGGCTGCCGTCTCTGCAATTACGAGCACTCTGTTTTTGCCGATCCGGGTAGGTAGAAGAGCAGGATGCGGATTTGGGCTGGCGGGGCCCATCGGGTTTTTTCATGGTGTACCGCCGGGCCAGTCCGACCCTGCTAGTATAAAATCTGCAAATTGCCTGCCAGTGTGTTTGGTATTTAAAGGAGAACTAAACCCTAAAAATGAATAGGGCTAAAAATGGCATGTTTTATATAGTGAACTTATTGCACCAGCCTAAAGTTTCAGCTTCACAATAGCAGCAATGATCCAGGACTTCAAACTTGTCACAGGGGGTCACCATCTTGGAAAGTGTCTGTGACACTCTCATGCTCAGTGGGCTCTGAGCGGCTGTTGAGAAGCTTAGCTTAGGGGTCTTCACTAATTATCCAGCAGAGAATGAGGTTGGTCTGTAATATAAGCTGATGCTACAGGGCTGATTATTAAATTCTGATGCTAATTGCACTGGTTTCTGTGCTGCCATGTAGTAATTATCTGTATTAATTACTAATCAGCCTTATATTGTGACATTTCTATTCTATGTGTACTGTATATTGTGAGTGGGTCCCTAAGCTCAGTAAGTGACAGCAGCACAGAGCATGTGCAGTGAATCAGCAGAAAAGAAGATGGGGAGCTACTGGGGCATCTTTACTGCTAAAGAATGTGGTTGCCTTGGGCTGGTACAGAAGTTCAAAACATAATGTACAACATTTCTACCCTACTTCTTTAGTTTAACTTTCCTTGTCCTTTAAAGCTTTACACTGCAGAACTGCACTTTTGCAAATGATTTCAGCATCAATTAACACAGATGGCAGGCTTGTCTCTCACCTCTATTACAGACACCTTTTATGATAAAGCTCACCTCCCATGATATACCGGTACATCATAAATAAAAAAATCTCCACTGATTCTATTCACCTCAGGAGCATACTGTTTTTAATAACGTACGAAAATGTTTTGTACGAAATAATCTGTACGTCTATGGCCACCTTAATGCTGGCTCTTGCTATTTAATTAAAGATAGAAATGAATCCTTTTGTGTACCCTATGCATAACACTAACCAGTAGTGACTAACATATGCATACAGTACACATGCAATGTCATGTTCTTAAATAGATGAACTGGTCCATGCATTAATTATGGATATATGAGAAAATAATGTTCTTTTTGATTCAGTTTGCATTGTATTTAACAATAGAGTTCAGCTTAGCACAATACTTGGCCCCTTTTTGATAGCTCTCAGTTTCTATAGCTACAGAACTTAAATGAATCCATAATGACTGCTGTACTTTCAACTAAATAACCCAAGGGTACATTTGTTGAGTAGTTGAGCTGACAATAAAAAAAAACATATGGGCACGTGAAGCATTTTCCCCAAACCTTTTCTTCACCCTCATGCTCCAGCTGTACACTTGCATGAACCAAGCTGCATCTCACAAGCAGAATGTATATATACCCAAGCTATTATCTTGTCTTGTCTCTGAGGTTGTTAATCATTCCCGAATGAGAGGTTGTCACTCTGAACCAGTGTTAATAACTCTCCATATTGTCCTCAGGTTATCAACACAGGTGGCTCTGGACAGATGAGTGTGACACAAACACCTTTATTACTGGCACATCTATCAGCCCTATTAAGGGAATACCTACACTATTGGAATCTCTGGAGATAGTGAGAATTGAGAAAAAAACACCAACTTCATTTTTGATAAATCTACCCCTTATTTACATATCAGTTGGGGTTCAAAAATAGACATGTTCATCAAGTTCAAGCCTTTATCCGAGGTTTTAGCATAGTGTAGTAATGGCATTGTGGGCGTTTTGATCACCACACATTTTACTGGAGATTAAAGGGAATGTAAAGGCAAAAAAATAAAACCCCATTTTTACTTTCTTTAATGAAAAATAAATTTATCTCCAATATACTTTAATTAAAAAAAATGTGTACCATTTTTAAATAAAAATTCCCCCTTCATTTTACTTGGGTTGACTGCTGCGGATAGGAAACTTCAGATGGTTCCTAACTGCTCTGCAGGGAAACGATCATACTTTCAAATGGCAGGGGGAGGCCCCCCACTTTACTTCCCAGAACTCAAGCAGCTTTGTTTGTTTCCCTGTAAAGCAGCCAGCAACCATGTAGAGATTCGTATTCACAGCCACAGTGCATTATTAATCAGCCTTGCTGTATCAGCTTCTGGCAAATATTATTTGACTTGTGCTGTTTTGATAATTTATAAAGATCCCAAAGCTTAACCTCTCAACCTCCCCTGTATTGTAGGGATGGGCTAATTTTTTTGGCTTGTTCCGCCACGGAAATGATGCCCATAGACTTGTATGGTGGTGTGCGTCAAAAAAAAAAAAAAGATGCACAACAAAAAAATTTTGACGCCCATAGACTTGTATGGTGGTGTGCGTCAAAAAAAATAAAAAAGACGCACAACAAAAAAATTCGGACGCCCCTAGACTTTAATAGGCATTGGCGCCAATTCACCGGCGGCAAATTTTTGGCGAAACGGATTCATGCATCCCTATATGTGACTGAATAACACAGAGCAGATCCCTGCACTGCACAAGTCATGTTGTTCTGGTCATTCACTTCTACTATTGTCCAGGACTGGCACATGCACAGTATAGTAATGTTTCCTGGACAGCTGCAAGGGTAAAGCAGTCACAAGGGTGATATGGAGCTCTGATGGAAAGTACCCTGGTCTAGGCTAAAAATGAAGCAATAATATAACATGGGGAAGTGCCTAATTTCCATCCCTCAGTGACTTTCAATTCACCTGAAATTCCCACTCTCTGCTGTTAATCAATTCCCAATTCATTAAATGGAAGGCACTGGACTTTCTATTCATGCCAGGAACCATGTGGGTTAGCCCTAATCTACAAAACAAAAAGTAGCACTGCCATTATTAGCCAAGATGCCCCATGTACCACAGGGATAACGGTGTTAATGTTATAATGATTCGTATGAGCTGTCACTTTTTAAAGCTGTAAATATTTATGACACAAACCCTTAAAGAGCAACTAAAGTCTAAAATAGAATAATATTAGGAATGCAGTATTTTGTATACTAAATATAAACATGAACTTACTGCACCAGAAGCC
The DNA here is from genome assembly GCF_017654675.1 of Xenopus laevis. Lineage (NCBI taxonomy): Eukaryota > Metazoa > Chordata > Amphibia > Anura > Pipidae > Xenopus > Xenopus laevis. The sequence continues at coordinate 198,108,502 of NC_054371.1, forward strand.
TAATCAAACAAATGGTTTATGCAAAGTTGGCACAGGGGGCTGTCATCTTGTAACTTTGTTAAAAATCTTTACAATGCCAAGACTACGCACATGCTCAGTGTGGTCTGGGCTTCAGTTGGTTAAGGTTAAGGATCGTCATAAATGATCAAAACAGCACAAGTCAAATAATATCTGCCATAGAAGCTGATACAGCAAGACTGATTAATAATCAGAATATAATACACAAAAGCCATGAATATCTTGTAAATTATATCCTTATAAACAGTGAGTTCTTATGTCATCAGTTCTAAACTGTGAGTTCTGATGTCATTTCTGTCACATGACTCACTGAAACTTGTGTATTATAATAAATAAAGTACCCCCAGTTGCAAAATATGAGGATATTAGAAGTTACCTCGGAGTTCCTCGAGTTCCTCGGCCTCGTGTTTTTATATGGTCATGAAACTCCTCGGTAACTTATAATATCCTTATATTTTACAAGAGGGGGTACTTTATTCACTATATACAGACTGCACCAGGTCTGTGGATACAAATCTACACAGTTGTTACAGGAAAACAAACAAACCTGCTCAAGTTCTGGGAAGTAAGTTGGGAGGCTCCTCCCTGTTGTTTGAAAGTATGATTGTTTCCCTGCAGAGCAGTTAGGGACCATCTGAAGTTTCCGATCTGCAGCTGTAAGAGATGTAAAATTAAGGGTAAATTTCACTGCATACAGTCAGGTTTCTTATAAAAACTGTACACTTTTTTTGCCTTTATATCCCCTTTAAAGGGGAAGTAAAGTCTAAAATAGAATAAGGCTAGAAATGCTGTATTTTGTATACTAAACATAAACATGGACTTACTGCACCACAAGCCCAATCAAACAAATGATTTATGTGGGCCACAGGGGGTCACCATCTTTTAACTTTATTAAACATCTTTGCAAGATCAAGACCATGCACATGCTCAGTGTGGTCTGGGCTGCTGTTGGGAAGCTTATGAATAGTCATAAATGATCAAAACAGCACAAGTCAAATAATATCTGCCAGAAGCAGATACACCAAGACTGATTAATAATCAGAATATGCAGAATGCACTGGGTCCTATGTTGTCATGTGACATTGTTTAATAGAAACTTTCGAACACAAACAGGGAAACAAACAAAGCTGCTTTAACTACTATTTGATTTCCAGTTAAATATTTGTGACACAAACCCCTAAGGAACTCCACATAAAGGCTTTAACAATTCTAAGCAACTTTTCAGTTGGTCTTCATTATTTATAGTTTTTGAATTATTTGCGTAATTCTTCAGACTATTTCCAGTTTTCAAAGGGTGTCACTGACTCCATCTAAAAACAAATGCTCTGTAAGGCTGTGAATTTACTGTATATATTACTCTTCTTTCTATTCAGGTCCTCTCCTATTCATGTTCCAGTCTATTGTTCAAATCAATACATGGTTTCTAGGGTCATTTGGACACTTGCAACCAGATTGTGGACATTGCAAACTGAAGAGCTGCTAAATAAAATGCTAAATGACCACAAATAATAAAGTATGAAAACCAATTGGAAATTATCTCAGAATATCAGTCTCTACATCATACTAAAAGTTAATTCAAAGGTGAACAACCTATTTAAGATTATTGTTTACAGTTTTTGTTCAACCCATGCCAGTGTATAAGAGCATCTTAACAAATGGCACACTTTGCCATTAAATCCTTTTTTTTTTAAATCCTTCTTAGAAAGCAATACTCTGATTGAAACTGCCATATGTGCCTAACTGATAAGCATCCTACAAATACATTAATATTCTATTAGGATATCAACCTTTCCATGTAACACATCTGCTGTTAAAGAGGCTTGGCATGGGGATTTAGATTTTGATCAAATTCAGTTTAAACTTCCTAATATATTAGTATGTTTCAGTGAGAATTTAGGCATCTACTTCATAGTTTATTATGTTGCAAGAAAGTATCGTGACACTAATAATCCAGGGATATAATTCTTTGTGTGTATTTTTGTATACTTCTGTAAATCAGTCAACTGGCTGCTTCTCAAAAAAAAAAACATTCTAAGGTAGTCTTCAGCCCCTTAAAAAAATAAAAAAATCTCTAGTTGTCTCTAGACCAGTGATCCCAAACTAATAGCTTGTGAGCAACATGTTGCTCTCCAACCCCATGGATGTTGCTCCCAGTGGCCTCAAAGCAGGAGCTTATTTTTGAATTCCAGGCTTGGAGGCAAGTTTTGGTTGTAAAAAAAACAGGTGTACTGCCAAACAGAGTCTCAATGTAGGTTGACAATCCACATAGGGGCTACAAAATGGCCAATCACAGCCCTTATTTGGCACCCCAAGAACATTTTTTATGCTAGTGTTGCTCCCCAACTCATTTTACTTCTGAATGTTGCTCACAGGTTCTAAAGGTTGAGGATCCCTGCTTTAGACCAATGGTTCTCAAATTGTGGGGTTGACCACCAGGGGGTCCAGGGTCATGGTTGGGGGGATAGTAAGCCAAAGGCCAATTATGGTGACATTTGTTGGAAATGTGCATTTGCTGTCTTAGATACTAGTTAAAGCGTGTAGGTTAATTACAATATGTTTTGGGATAGAATCATATTAGGTATTTTTTTAAAGGGGAACTATCAATTAAATATTCTGCATAGTTTCTGAAATAATAACTTCACTATTCCTCTTTTAGCATCTGTTTCTCTTTATTGGCTTCTTGCAGCAGTTCGGTGTCAGATATTCATTGACACTTAGATTCAATATATCTTATAGGGGGGCTTCCTTTCCTAGCAGATGTATTAGAGCTCACTTAAATAACTGATTCCAGTACAAACTAAATCTAACAAAATAACTGCCTTTTGCTCAAATTCTGCATGTAGAGAGACATGATGCCTGGTGATTTTAATAGAATGAGCTCTAATACATATTCTAGGCCCCCCTATAAGATATATTGGATCTAACTGTCAATTAATATCTGACAGCCAACTGCTGCATGAAGAGAAACAGATGCTGAGAGAGGAATAGTGAAGATAAATTATTTCAGAAACAATACAGAATTTTTAATGCATTAAATTTAGAAAACTTCTTATTTCAGAATGCTGAATCTTATAATAAATCTTCATTTTTGCGATAGTTCCCCTTTAAGTATGAGATAAATTTGGATTTTTAGTAAATAACCCTCTAAATCGAAACCATATGGTGGCATATGGTTGAATCCCATTATTAATCTGGGTCTATCAAGATCGAAGTGAAAGGTAAAAAAACACTGTTTTGTGAGTGTCCTAACTCCAGAGAGGCTGTGGCATTATAGGTGAATATTTAACAGCCATTGATGCCAATCTCTTTATGGGATATTTAGAACAGCATCATGTCTTTAATAGCTATTTTAATGCTGAACTTTAGGACTTACGCTGAGTACAGGGCATTATGCTTGCAGTTGCTAAAGAGTCAGGAATGAAAATTTTGGGGTCCTTACAATCCAAATACTCTGGTAATTCTATGCATATTGGTAGTTTGAAGAATATAAACTTTATAAAAATATTTGGTTTTCTGGGGGCAACCTAATGTTAGGGGTTTTTACTACACACAAATACAGGCAGTGTGCTGCAGTAGCTGAGCCAAGAACAATCATATGCACGATTTTCATTTTGGATTCTCTACGTGACACTTACCAACACATGTGCATACAGTCATTATACAACCATATAAATACGTGGCAGTGGGTAAGTAAATTGTATTCTAATGCTATTTCTTTTTTATATGCCTTTTAGCTTGTCAAATGCTAGAGCAGTTTCTGTTTGTTTATTTTTGTTTGATTCTATACACTAAAGCAGTGATCCCCAACCAGTAGCTCGTGAGCAACATGTTGCTCTCCAACCCCTTGAATGTTGCTCCCAGTGGCCTCAAAGCAGGAGCTTATTTTTTAATTCCAGGCTTGGAGGCAAGTTTTGGTTGTATAAAAACCAGGTGCATTGGCAAACAGAGCCTCAATATAGGTTGACAATCCACATAGGGGCTACTAAATGGCCAATCACAGCCCTTATTTGGCACCACAGGAACAGTTTTCATGCTAGTGTTGCTCTCCAACTCCTTTTACATCTGAATGTTGCTCACGGGTTCTAAAGGTTGGGGATCCCTGCACTAAAGCAAACAGCTCAGTTCTTGTAGTACAAATACCCAATGTTGTCCAAAGTTGTAGTGTGGGTGTAATGTGTTGTAGGTAAGATATCACAAATACAGGAAGGAAAGTACTTCATTATTTATACTTGATGTGATGCATTGACCCACTGTCAACCTGAAGTATTTGTGACTTACGTGTTATGAAGCTCCAATGTGCTTTGGGGCTCTTCATCTTCAATCTGGTCAGATTGGTTTCCAGGAAGATATTAACGTAAAATCTCCTATCTATAGTATGTCATTCAAATAAAAGACAAGGACTTGAGATAGATGTCATTTTATGTTTCCATTTAATGCTTTGCCCCATCCTTTCAGTTGTACTTATATTAGAGTATATCTGGGTATTAGCTGTCTCCCATAAACTGGATTACATTCATCATATCTTTCCTTGGTAGCAAGTTTGTGTCTGCTCAGATCTTTTGCTTTCAGACTTGATCCACTTTTGCACAATCATTATAAGGGGCAGATTAATTAAGGGTTGAATTGAAAATTCTATTTTTTTATGGTCAAAACTGTCAAAAATGACTAAGGAATTATCCAAACAATTCGAGCTTAAAAAAACATATGAATTTGATTTTCAAGAACTATCAAACTCTGGCCCTTTAAGAATTCGAATTTGACTACTTGACCACCTAAAACCTGCCAAATTACTGTATAAGTCAATGGGAAAGGTCCAGTGACCAATTGGGGGTTGTTTGTAGCCTTCCTGATATTCAGGTTTTTTTCAGAAAAAAAAACTCGAATTGAGTTTGGTCCATTTGAATCAAATTTGATTCAAGTTTTCGGTTCGGTAAAATTCAGCCGAGTTTTAGATATTGATTAATATTATTAAATAAACCGTTAGTCGAATTTCGAATGCAGTATATATAAATTTAAGGGAGTTTAAAAAAACAAAAAAAAAAAACAAGCAAAAAAAATCGAAATTCAACCCTTGATAAATGTGCCTCCCAGTAATGTTTAATGAATTTGTTAATCATTACAACTGACTGTAACCCTGATATAGGAGGTCTGTCTGACTGTGTTGATTTCATGCAGTGACAAGACATTACGGCGGTTACTAAAAAGCAAATTAGTCTATTTTTTTTTTAATGAAAACAAAAACAAAGTCGTCCAAACTCCAATCGGCAAATGTAACTAATTTACCAATAATTCTTGTTGAAAAAGTCAATTCGAATTGTACAATTAACGCGCAAAAATTCAACTTTATCGAATTGTTCCAGTGAAAGCTCGACTTTATCGGATTATCCAGCACAGATAACGATGTCAAGAAACAACATCAGTTTTCCAATTTAAAAACAGATAACGTCAAGCTTTAATAAATGGGCCCCTATATATTGACTGATATATTGGCTAATATCTGTTATCGGTGGGTGATATTGTGGCCTTTACGAGCCTCCTTAATGCTGGGATGCAACCACTGTAAAGTAACCAAAAATGGGAGTTTTGACTAAAAAAATCAACTTGAAAACTCAATTTCATGGAAAACACAACTCGAACGTTAAAAAATACCCCCCTAAAACTCTGTGAGATTCTGATTTCTTATAACTACTATAAGTAGTAGCAGTCTCACACATGAAATATTCATTTGGTGCACAAAACAATCATAGATGTATCCAAAATTCATACAACACAACTCATAAGAAGGGAGGAGCTCATGGACTATGGGGCACGAGGCACCTCTGTCCTTTTGGTTTGATTATTTGTTTTAATTTTTAAATGATTTTAAACCTACGTACTTGTTACAATTGATTGCTGTGTTTGTTATAACTGAAACTCACTGCCTAAGAAGTAACTAAAGAAAACAAGGCTCCTCTTAGTTGTTGAAAATCTTTTATTGGTCATTATTGCATGGTAGTTTATGGGATTTATTCTGCAAAACACAGCAAGGATCCATTACCGAATAATACCTAATAAATGGCAGATTATTTTTTTGTTGTTGCATACAATGTTTTGAACTGAATAAAAAACATCTTTTAAAAACTGGCAATGATTTTTATGAGACTCCATATTCTAGTTTTGTAGTTTAAAATGATACAAATGGCCAATTGTATCAGAAGAGCAGAAGAGAATGTGCCTTTGGGGATGGGATTGAAAGTAAAAGGGAAATATTACAATGTTTTCAGTATATTAATTAGATGTGTCCTCCACCAGAGATGGGGATAATAAAATAATAAGGGGTGTTCAGAATGAAATCCTAGCCCACGGCTAGCAACAGCAATCTAAGCCAACAAAAGCTGCCAGACAGCAGGTAGGACATCCCTGACCTATGGAATTCTCCCCCAGATATGGCTTAAACATTTGTATAAAATTCTAACCATAGAAAATAGTCTTCATGAATTCACACCATATACTGAAACACAAACAGTACTTTTTTTTTCATTTTAGCACCCTCAGAAATTCTTAAAAGAGGTAAAATTCAGATTTCAATGTCAGTATGTAATGTAGGGCTTATACAGGAACAGGTTCCACTGGCTGAGTAACCTAAAGCACAATCAGATATTTCATTTCAGTACTATAACTCTACTCGGCTGTAGTTCTTGGTTTTGGGGGATTAGTGGACAAGAGAAATTGGTACCATGTTAATGTCATCAAAATACATGATTAACAGACTATGCAAAGGATACCTATCTATTCTTCTATTTATGTGCCAGACCTATTCAAAATACCTACTCTAAATTAAGCACTGTTTGTAACATTATATATATATATATATATATATATATATATATATATATATATATATATATATATATATATATATATATATATATATACATAAATACTATCACATATTAATGTTACCATCCATTACTCCAGTGCTACACAAATAGCACATACAGTATATTTTTCATAATAACGCTTCACTCCGGTATCTGCAACCATTCTTTTAATTCTTCTGCACTATTGATACTCCAAGCGTTTTCAAATGCTCTCAGCTTCTTTCTGAAAAATAGGCATAGGGACCATGTTATTTAGGCTCGCAGTCAACTCCTTGTTACAGTGAAACACTTGCACCTCAATTACGATGCTCCATTTAAGTTAAACACTGTGCTGTTAGATCATCACAAAGAGAAATGTAACAATAAAAAACACGAGTTTGAACTCTGATTCTCACAAAAACATATGTAGCTACAATTGTTATTGCAGTTGGATGTTTTTCCGTTTTTAAACTCAGAACACTACAATGCAAAGTTTGCCTCTTGTCCTGTAAACTTTCTAATGTTCTTTGTATAAACACTGGTTCCAAGTATGCCTTGTACGCACCTGCTACTCTGCCTTTGTCCATAGAAGGCTGAAACATTAAATGAGAGATAGCAGAGCCAGTCACGAGTGCCTGGCTCTACTATATCTCATTTGACATTCTAATGGTCTGACTTGCTATAGGTTGATTAAAACCGCAAACATTTCAAAGTTTGCTATACAAAGACCCAGCAGAAACGTGTCTATAACAAACGTACACACTGTAGTAAACAATGCCTTAAAAATCATCATTTAGTCTTTATTGCTTCAGTTACAGGTAGACTCAATGGAGGCACAGAATGGGTTGTAGGTGTAAGGAATATTCACCAGCAAGATGGCGGTTCCAGTTCTCTTCAGCAAGATGGCAGCCTAAAGGACTCCCTCATGGCATGTTCTGATGCCAGTGCATCAACCGTGCGCAACGTATTGACGCCAAGGCATCAGAATGGAGGCAGCATCAGGACACCAGCACATCAAGATGCGCAACGTCAGCATGCTGTGTCAAAACTGGCCTATTTAAGATGCCAGAACTTTACAGACCTTGCCCAAATATAGGTTCATCTTTGTGAGTTCCTGGGTGTGATCTGCTAAATTCTTTGATTCTTGTTACTGACCTCGGCCTGTTTTTTGGATTTCTTGCTGCCTGGATTAACCCATTGCCTAGACTTTGTTTACTCTTTTCCCTAACTCTTTTTGATACCGTGAACTGTATTGAACTTTAAGCTTCCTCCTTGATCCGCAAAATTCCAACAGAGGCTCCTTGAATTCTACAATTAGAAGTATAATAGTAGGAATGCTGACATAACACCTTATACTGATTGCACAAATATGCAACCCAGGGCCCTTTTAAAGGTATTTGGGCAGGTACAAACATTTGTGTTAATGGGTAATAAATTGTTCAAATATACATGTTGGTGGTTGGAAAGTAGTGATGTGTGGGCTGGCCCGATACCCGTGGGTCAGAAGGGTTAGGGCTGACTTACACATATTTTGATGGGTTTGGGTTAAGTTCTTCTTCTGCTCTCTCTGCCTGCGACCTTAATCTGCCGGCTTTTGGCTCCGGTAGCCTCTATTTTTTATAGCCGCATGCCTGCCCCACCCCTTTTGTGATGTTATAGATGGGCGGATCTATAAATGGAGGTAGTGGTAGGGCTCGAGTCGGGGGGCGGGTTGGGAGCTGGCAGGTTAGGGCAGAATTTTTGTCGACCCACACATCACTACTGGAAAATCTGGAAAAACAGACAAAAACTTGAAATACATTCATGGCCATGAAACACATGGAACTGCTGCTCTGAAAGCACTTCATTTGTTTCTTAGTTTGTATTTAGGGGCATTGCTTTATTATTCATGTTCATATTTGCCCTTCTGTCCATTAATGTACCATTTGCTGAAATCCTAGGATCTGCTTAAAGCTGAGACAGTTTGACACTAATAAAATATATATATATTATGCCTACCTTTTCATTTCCACCAACTCCTCCAGAGCTTTTGATTTACAAGCTGCCTTTGCTACAACATTGTCTGGGATATCTGCCAGTTTAGCAACATTTAACCCGTAGCTCCTAGCAGCAATCCCTCGTGTGATCTGGTATAAAAAGGTTACATGCTGAGGTTGTTGCACGCTGTCGGCTCCTAAAACGAATGAAAGTTAATAAAGTATTCCCACAATAACTGTCAGTAATAATATTTAATTCTTCACAAAGCAAATGCAAAGGCCTCTTTGGTAGGTTTCAGGCAAAATAAAAGTGTTGAAGCAAGGAAAGAAAAAGCTCTAATAATTCTGACATTAAATCATACAAATCTAAAATGTTGCAGACTTTAAGCAGGTTATTTAATAAATGGTCTTAAGTTTATAACTGGTCTAGTAACCCACAGCAACCAATCAGCAGGAAGCGGGGTTACTATATGTGGGCAAATGTAATACGTTTTATTACATCACCCTGTAACACTTCTGAATACGCCAGAGGCTCAATGAAGGCAGTGCTGTAGCACCAGTCCTAACCTTCTGTTAGTAGTGTTGTATATCATATAAAATATGCATTTAATCCAGACATATTTTCCTTAAGAGAGAATTTTTTCACCCACTGGAGTCTATGGGCATAATTTTCGGGACGATACTTGGCGAAAAACTTTGCTCATCACTATCCAGGACTTTAAACTTGTCACAGGGGGTGACACATAGCCTGTAATATAAGCTGATGCTACAGGGCTGATTATTAAATTCTGATGCTAGCTGCACTGGTTTCTGTGCTGCCATGTAGTAATTATCTGTATTAATTACTAATCATGAATAATAGGATATGAAGCACACCATTCTCAGGCTTTGCCTTTAAAACATTTTATTCCAGCGGAATTCACACACAAGCTTTCGGGAGAAAACCCCTTCCTCAGGTGCATGGAATAAAATGTTTTAAAGGCAAAGCCTGAGGATGGTGTGTTTCATATCCTATTATTCAAGATAAGGAATTTGGCTGACTTAGAGGCAGCTTGGGAGTGGATGCACCCTGAAACAGTAAGTGGTGTGCTGAAGAAAAAATTGTTTTTTGGACTGGTTAATTACTAATCAGCCTTATATTGTAACATTTATAGTCAATGTGTACTGTATATTGTGAGTGGGTCCCTAAGCTCAGTAAGTGACAGCAGCACAGAGCATGTGCAGTGAATCAGCAGAAAAGAAGATGGGGAGCTACTGGGGCATCTTTGGAGACACAGATCTTTACTGCTAAAGAGTTGTGGTTGCCTTGGGCTGGTACAGAAGCTCAAAACATAAAGTACAACATTTCTAGCTGCTTCTTTAGTTAGGCTTTACTTCTCCTTTAAAGGAATAATAACAGTTTATAAAAAATCATCTATGTCTTTCTCAGGACCTGATATTCAGGAGATATAACTGGTACCAGTAGTGCCTTTTATATATGGCAAAACACGGAAAGTACAGTGATCTGTGTATAGGCAACCCAGTACTAAATGCCTGCCTGGAGATCTGGATGGAGCTTGCATTTACAAGCACTTCAAAGAAACAATTTGTGAATGTGGTGCAGGCAAGTGACATTTAAGGGGACACCCAAGTCCCACCACATTCTGCATCTTGCACTTGCTTACATAGGATTGACAGTCAGGGACAAATCTTTGTGCTCTATACCCACGCCTGACAGTGCTGAGCCCAAAAAGGGAGTGCAGGAAGCAATTGTAGACAAGAAAAAACAGTTTTTTGACCACCACCCCCTCCTTTTATAACTGTGCCATACAGTGTCAAACATTACTTTTAGAGCATTTCTTCAAATATTTTAAACAGGGAATAATTTTTTAGCATGGGGGGGTTAAACAAGTTTAGATTATCATCTGACCTACAGGTTATTTTTTTTTGCATTCTTAACATGGTGATTGTGGTTATACCCAAGTTAGCAGCAGAATTATCTGCCATAGCCACTATGTATCTCATTCAAGTATCTGGTGGCCATTGTCTACAGAGATTTATTGTCTTCCTCGGTGGACATTGGCAAACACCAACGTACAATATGCTTTTAGTTGTGGTGCAGGAAACAAATATGGTCAGTATGGCCATGCAATCTAGATTAGACTAGTAAAATGTAAAAGTATGCACAAAATTTACAACAAATTACTAATTATATGCTTTTCAGTAGTAAAATACAGGAGAGCTTGTAGCCTATGCAATGATGTCATTTAAAGGGCAAGTCAATCCCCCCAAAAATTTGCCTATTAAAAGAAAACATAATATTAAGCAACTTTGCAATATACATTCATTAAAAAGTTTCTATAGCTTTTGAAGAGATTTGTATAAGTATTGCTATTGAAAGCAGTGTATGTCCCTTTCTATTCTGGTGATGATACAATGTAAGACAAACCAGCTGATTAAAGGGGTTGTTCACCTTCATACTAGTTGTTCAACTTCAACTAGTTGTTTTCAAATAGATCACCAGAAATAATGACTTTTTCCAATTACTTTCTATTTTCTATGTGTCAACATTTTTTCCAATATTAAAGAGTAAAGTGTGTTTTTTCACCTTCTAAAGCAGCTCTGAGAGGGGGGGGTCGCCGACCCTGTAAACTGTTCTAAATTGATACATTTAGTTGATACATTTCTTGCGTTTGTCCCTGCTGAGCAGAATCTCTGGGTTTCATTACAGACAGCTGTTAGAATTGATTCAATAGTTGCTAATATTCCAGAGATGCTGCTGAGAAATGTATCAACTATTTGTTGCAAAATTGTAACAGTTTAGAGTCTGCACCTGATTTACTGAACTGCCAGACTCAAAACACCAGAGACAGGAACATTCAACTTTAAACTTAGATTTTGGAAAAACAGTTAAAAATAAATAATGGAAAGTAATTGAAAAAAGCCTTTATTTCGGGGATCAATCTGAAAACAACTGAACTGAAAAAAGTGTTTGAAAGGTGAACAGACCTGTCTTTGCTGGGGAACTAAGACTTTTGCAACATTGTTTTAAAAGTAACAAAAAGGAGTTATGCAAATGGTGCTTTCAATAGCAATTGTTTTTGCAAATAACTTTAAATGAACTGAAGATTTGAACATTGTTAATAAATGTATATTGGAAGTTGTTTAGAAATAGGTTTTCCTTTACAAGGCTAAATTAATTTGGAGTTGCCTTGTCCTTTAAAAAGTAATATTTTGTGCAACACACAAACCGCTGTCCATGTCCTCCTCTTCATCAACAAAGAATGCCATGTGATAGTTCCCCACATGCTCAGCATAGGCCTTTTCCAGTTCACACAATGAAGGATAGTGTGTGACAAACAGTGTCAGCGATGTGACCTAAATATACCAAAAAATATTAAGTATAAACCACTGTAATTAGAATGGAAGCGTACCTGTTGCTTATCAAAACCATACAAAAAGGATGTTGTACAGAAGGCATTGCAACAGTAACTTTCATCCTACTTTGCGGGTCTAACAAAGAGAATATAAAATTTTAACATGCAGCTAAAATTTGTAAGAGGTGATGTGAACATCTTTTATTAGACTTGATGGCAAGTCAAACTTATTAAGACTGATGATTTGCATTCATCCAGGTCATGGTATAAGTAAGTAATTCTAAAACAACTGGACTCACTGAGTAAAGACGTTTCACTACTCACCCGAGCAGCTTCTTCAATTCAACTGACTGGTGTGAGAAGTCCTTAGTATATAAACTCTTCCACTAATCCAATCACAATGGCACATTGTAACTCTTCAGAGAGGCGACATCTGAAACTCACAGAGGTGTTGATTCTGTGTAGTTACTGCGATAGGAGTTACAACGTGCTATTGTGATTGGATTAGTGAAAGAGTTTATATACCGAGGACTTCCCATACCAGTCGGTGAACTGAAGAAGCTGCTCGGATGAGTCGTGAAACATCTGCAATGGATTACTCAGCAAGTCCAGTTGTTTTAGAATTACTTATATGAGATATACCAATCTTATTACATTACATCAATGTAGAGCGCAGTGCAAAAATGTTCCTACACATTTTTTTCAGACCAGGCCACACACCATATTGTGCTCCCACAATGATCACTGAATGCTCAGCCTTGTAGAGTAAGAACATGTTCCTTACCACATTTGCAATTTGAAAAATCGCATGCAATTGAGTGAATGGACATGAGTGAATGGACATTTAGCATGAGGCCAATATTGGCACACTATTAAAATTATACATATCCATTTCTCACTACCAGGGAGTCAATCAACCAACTAACCAACCAACTAACCAACCAACCCAAAAAGCAATGTTCATCAACAGCTGAAATTTTAGTAAAGTTACATCATAACCAAGAAAACAGTTCTAATTCGGATATTCACCACCTAAAACCTGTCAAGTTAATTTACAAGTCAATGGCAGAGTTCCATTGAACCATTTGAATATGTTAATTGCCTTCCTGACATTCGAGTTTTTTTTGGAGGGAAAACTCAATTCAAATTTTCGGGTTGGGACTATTCAATTGAATACTAAACGTTCAAATCTTTTCTTAAATAATCTCCCATTCGAGTTGTAAGCATATTTGAATTTTCGAGTAAATTCGACCTTTGACAAATCTGCCCATTAAAGTAAAAATCGGATTGGTTTCCATGGATTCCTGCCCAGGTAAATATTTGCTAAATTTTAGAAAACTAAAGTCAAATGGGTGTAGTGGCTCCCAGGAAGGGAACAGAAGACAGCAGAAAAAAAATATAGGCAGGGTAGGATGGCAAAAGGAAAGGAGATGTGGTTACAAAAGGGTGCAGGATATAAAAAAAGAAAGACAGAAGAGCAATGGTGAAGAAAAGGTAAAGAAAGTGTAAAGAAAATAACGAGGGAGAGAAAACACAGAACAAACAAAATGATTAGCTGAGAAGGAAGAAGTTGACAAGAAATGAAGTGGCAACAACAAAGGAAAAGAAGAAAACGAATATTTTGGTAAGTGTGCCCAAAGACCCATCTTTTGCTAGGCCTTTTGTATTAAAGAGGGAAGACAATGTAAATGTAGATACGAGCTGTGTCAGATACAGCATGAGAAGATAAAGAAAGTAAGGGGGAAAGAAGGAAGCATGAACCTAACAGGTAAGAAGAGAAGAAGACATAGTCAGAGAAGAGAAAAGGTGGCCATAGATGTTACAATTATGATCTTTCCTGGTAAAGATCTTTCCAGGAAAGATCGTTCGTTTCAATACACACATGTAGAGCTGAATCTGCAGATATACAGGTAGAAAAAATAGAATTCTAACTGTATCTGACAATTCAGCACTAACAATAGGCGATGTTTGGGTGCCTTCAAAGGTGCGTGATCAAAATTTTCAGCCAGCCCGATTGACGAGCCGACCAATCAAAGTCTTCTGCCAATATCAGCTGGTTCGTCTCCCATCGTCCACACACCGAATATCATCCGATAACTCGTTTCGTATGATATTATTGGGGCGTCTATGGCCACATTTAGAGTGGAATACACACTGAACACTACATTCCCAAGAAGGTTGATATGGATTACTATGATGGTACAATTAGGCACCAAATAGGCACTGATATAGCAAGAAATGTAAATAACAGACAGCACCTCAAGCATACTGGATCACCACCATTGTAACAATGTTTATACACTATGTTTAAACGTTTAGTGCTGTAGGTTACCGATGGACATATTCTAAGCATGCATTCAACTGGTCTACATGAATTCATTTTTATGGTTTTTAAATTATTACCTTACATATTTTGCCTATTTTTACATTAGCAGCCAAAACACAGAGATTGTGAGGAAAAACATTGACAAATCTCCCCTATTGAGCTCCACTTAAAGTCATACTTACATTTTTTATGATATATTCAAGTGTAGAATATGCAATAGCTATCCCATCATGTGTGCTTGTACCTCTGCCCAGTTCATCCAATATAACAAGGGATCGAGGGGTGGCATTTTTCAGTATTTCAGCTGTGTCCAAGAGTTCATCCATAAATGTACTTCGACCTTTATGTATATTATCAGCAGCCCCCATCCTGAAAGCAACAGAAAAGTCTTTATATTTGTGACATTATGGCTTCGATAAACCCGTTCCCTGCGTATAATCTGGTCCTCCATATGCTGCATGTGAGATAATGTGCCCACTAAACATAATAAGTCTGCTCTAGGGTTCCATAGATTTCACTGTATCATAGTTTTAATATAATAGGGGTTATATTCCAATATGGTGTATGTGAAATAATGGGCCGACTACATATAATAAATTGGACAGTTATGAGCTAGAGCAGGGATCCCAAACCTTTTTTACCTATGAGACACATTCAAATGTAAAAGTTTGGGCGCAACACAAGCATAAAAAAGTTCCAGGGGAGCCAAATAAAGAATATGTGATATTTGGTAGCCTCTGTGTGGACTGGCAGCATACAGGAGCTCTATTTGGCAGTACACCAGCCACCACATTTTTATTTAACTAAGGAGGTTATTTACTAAACTCCGAATTTATCTCCTTATTTTATTTTAAAAAACCATGACCAAACTCCCATACCTGATTTGACCTTGTTTATTAATTTAAAAACTCAAATTAATCGGATAAGGCAAAAAACTGGATAAAATCGATCAAACCCCTGAATCGTCCAATTGTTTCAGACTTTCCCCCCAAATCTCTCAATTCTTGGAGGTTTTCGCCCGAAACCACAGAATTTTTTGCATTATCGGGCTAAACCCAGCGCAAACCACAATTGTTTTCAAATTGGGATAGGTGCCTCTCCCATTGACTTATACAGGACCTCGACAGGTCTGAGTTGGCAAATTTTTGGATTCAGCCTTTTTGCAGCATCGAGTTTGGAGTTTTTATTTTTCATGAAAAAAAAAAGCCTGACCAGATAAATTTAAGGTTTAGTAAATAACCCCCTAAAACTTCACTCCAAGCCTGGAATTAAAAAAAAACACCTGCTTTGAGGCCACTGGGAGCAACATCCAAGGGGTTGGGGAGCAACATGTTACTTACGAGCTACTGGTTGGGGATCACCCACAGAAACACTGATGGCACACGCTTGGTTTCAATAAATGGGGTATATTCCCCTTTGCAGTACAATCATGTGTGGCTCCTATTCTTCTACAAGTAAAAATGAAGAGCCCCATAAAAGCAGTTATTCTTACTGTGGAAACAATTACTGTGCAAACAATCACAAATTTACAGATACTAAAAAAAACCTCCAATGACTGCTCAAATCTCATTTGGTTTATTGCTGATATAACTTTTGTGCCTTGCAGGTTCATCTGAACTATGAATACAATATACACAGGACATTAACAGTCCTTGGAGGCTATTTACTAAGGTACAATTCAGCCCAAAGCCCCCAAACTGCTCTAAAGTCACAGCTGCATTTCCAGTTGCAATGCACCATGGGATCCTCTGTAGAATCAGTGCCTGACAAATGGAGCAAATCACTTCTTTTTACTGCACATGGGTCGTTTATCCAACAGGGTCAGACTTTAACTTTGTTGAGCTAGAATGCTCATAATTCTGTTCCATAGATAAATATTAATGCAAATTGGGGAAGCTGCATGTACTATATGGCTTTAATTAACTGAAAATGAACCCTCTGTGTCATGTTTACTTTCTCAGCCATCATGAAGAATTTTTTTAACCAAGAGGCAGAACTGCTGTATCACAGCTTTAATTACACTAAAGAGGAACATGCTGGAAGGAAAAAAAGTCAGATGTGACTTGACTTAGTGTCAGATGGAGAGCAGAGAACTTACGTCTCACACATAGATCTAATTATTTGCTGGTAAAAGTAGGTATATCGGACTGTGCACACAACAATATCCCTCAGTGTCTTTTAAAAGCTAATTTGGCATATTTATGTGATATCAAAGGTAAGCACATCCTATTTCTAAACAATAAAAGCTACCCCTCACAAGTTATAGGCACATGTTTAACAACAATATATGCATCTATTATGTGTTGATTATTTTTTAAAAAAAAAAAAGTTTGGGTTAAAAAACAACTTTATAGTAGGATACACACAACTTATACATTGATTGAATGTAAAATCCATTGCAGTGGTAAGTTCCCCAAATAGTCAGGCCTGCAGTGCCAAGCCACCCAAGGAGAACTTTGACCCCCAATGACGCCCATCCCCTGCTTGTCACCTAACCAACCACAAAATCTCCCCCCCCACTCACCTGAATACTGCACTAAAGGGCTAGAACTAGGGGTAGGCAAAAATAATGTACATAGCACCCCCTGCACCCACATTGAGTGTAAATGAGCCCTAAGGTAATCCTAAAGTGCTCTGAGTTATAATTGGAATAAGAGCAGCACTGGTCCCAGTTCTAGCACAGCAGCTGCATTGCACTTCTATAAATACTGAGTATAGCTATCAAGTCAACCCATTTTTGCAAAGTTTACTATATGCAGTCATTTCTACTAATTCCCCTTTGCTTATTTCCGCTGCTTGAGATATCACTTGCACTCTGCTGATAACCATAGAGCTAGCAATCCTAGAGACCAAAGCAAAAATTGCTTAAATACACAAGTTTTGTTTTATTGCTTTGATTTTAAGATTGTTGGATGCCATACAGGATTGCCAGTGTATGGCAATGCTTAGATATTCTTACCATTATCCCCTAGCTTAATTGTGATTATCCTTCCAACATACTGTGTTTATGGAATGTGTCACTTCAATTCAAAGAATTCATACAATCCAATCCAATTGGAAGTCTTGTAAGCAACAACATGTTTCTGAATCCCTTCTCTCCTGCAATGGCTGGACTGTGTATATTGATGGCAACACCAACTACTGGAGGTGTTAAATCTCTAAAACTGCCTAAAACAAATATCAATTTTTTAGGGATGCACCGAATCCAGGATTCTGTTCGGGATTTGGCCAAGATTTGTTCTTTTTCAGCTGGATTCAGATTTGGCCAAAATCCAAGTGCCTGGCCGAACCGAATCTGAAGAATCCCATGGCTTTTCGTCACACAAACAAGTAAGTCAATTTTGTTTTTAGTCGTGCGCTGCATGCAAGGTTCTCTTTACCCTTCATTTCCTTAAAGGGATACTGTCATGGGAAAACATGTTTTTTTCAAAACGCATCAGTTAATAGTGCTTCTCCAGCAGAATTCTGCACTGAAATCCATTTTTCAAAAGAGCAAACAGATTTTTTGATATTCAATTTTGAAATCTGACATGGGGCTAGACATATTGTCAGTTTCCCAGCTGCCCCCAGTCATGTGACTTGTGCTCTGATAAACTTCAGTCACTCTTTATTGCTGCACTGCAAGTTGGAGTGATATCACCCCCTTCCTTCTCCCCCCAGTAGCCTAACAACAGAACAATGGGAAGGTAACCAGATAGCAGCTCCCTAACACAAGATAACAGCTGCCTGGTAGATCTAAGAACAACACTCAATAGTAAAAGCCAACTCCCACTGAGACTGATTCAGTTACATTAAGTAGGAGAGCCAGAAAGTAGTTCCATCCTAAAGTGCAGGCACAAGTCACATGACTGGGGCAGCTGGAAAACTGACAACATGTCTAGCCCCATGTCAGATTTCAAAATTGAATATAAAAAAATCAGTTTGCTCTCTTGAGAAATGGATTTCAGTGCAGAAGTCTGCTGGAGCAGCACAAATTTTGAAATTAACATATTTTCCCATGACAGTATCCCTTTAATTTACATATACAAATTAGGGTTCGGATTCGATTCGGTATTCCGACAAATCTTTCACAAAGGATTCGGCCAAATCATAAAATAGTGGATTCGGTGCATCCCTAGGATTTTCTGAGACAGAATAATGTACAAAACAGGGGTAACAGGTGTAGAATAATTTTGTGGAACTCTACAATTCTACTGTCAGGGAGACAGTAAAAAAAAAAAAAAAAAAAAAAATCCTGTGGTTCAATTCAGTCAAATGTAGATGTTTTTTTCTCAGCACTGTGTATTACAATGCACTACAGAAAAGAGGGCTTATTGGTATTAAGGATCACACAATAGGTCTCATTTACTAAAGCACTCCAAAATATAAATAATTGGCTGGCTCGCATACCAAGCTATGGCCATAATATGAATATAAATTCAATTTACTTTCCAGTCTTAATACTTTTGCATGCCCTTTATTAAACTCCTATATCTCAAGCTAAACAAGCTGCGCTTGCATACATCGCCTAGCAACCCGCTCGCACAGGACCAATCAGCATGTGACATTCATTATTCATAGAATATTTGCACATCTACTATGTACAATTTAGAGATTGCACTGAAATATTTGTAAATTAGTAACAGGATTTTAATTTAATCCATGCTTAACTCCTTTGGGCAAAAGATGACTGTTTGAAAATTTAAACTTGGAGAGGAACTATCATTTCAAAGAACAGCCCAATGGGAATCCTTATAGCCAAATAACTGTAATATTAATAATTACACAGGCATGTTATGCATGAAGAAACAGCTCTATCCACTGCTTTGGCAGTCAGCAACAACCTTTCTTCTCGTTTGTTTGTTGTGTGGTTGGGCATATAAAAGTGAGAAGCAGCAATGAATGGAACATATCAGTTCTGCTCCAAAACATTTAGGTAAAACATGATTTTATTCAGGGTTCTACACCCATATAATTATTTTTTTATGTAGATGTTGAACCTAGTTCGTGAATGTTCAGTTCTGACATTGACTATCCATGCCAATCCATATCTAATCCTACATGTTGCTGCTAGAGAATGTGTAGGCTTCAGTCGTGCAGCATTTTTATACAGAACAAACTGTTCCTAGCACCTTATCATGTAAGAGAATAGATTCACATATTGCATAAGAATGACAGAATTATATTTGGATGTACCATACCAATTGCTAAGCACTCATTTTATCATAAGAATCAGAGCAAAATGATGTAATAATTAGGTCAAACTGGAACATTTCAGAATGCCGCCAATGTTATATTCTTTTTCCTAGTAATTGCTCTCTGCAGAAGACATTAAGAAGATTGTGAAGGCAAAAGGCTCAAAGGCATCTGTGTTCAGCCCCTACTTAGCCTCTGCTATGTTCCGCCTATTGATGATTCCTCATGTTAATTCAACAGGCAGACATAAACGTATACAATATATTGCTGGCAATACAGCACAGCATGGAGAGCAAATGTCATAGTGCGTATGCACTGGTGCAGTCTGCATCTGAATATCATGTAGCAAAATATGGTTTATAGATGCCTGTGTAGCCCAGGGTTGGACTGGGCTGGTGGGACACTGGGAAAAAACCCGGTGGACCCCGCACCTCATGGGCCCCCATCGGCCCAGACCTGCTCTCCCGTCTGCCCCATAAACACCCGATCCTGCGCTGCAGCAGTGATTGCGCATGTGCATTGTTCGTGCATGTGCACGCCGGGGAAAGACTTTGGAGGTCGGGAGGGGGCCCCCGGGGACTGCAGCACCAGTGAGCCCCCAAGGCTCCAGTCCGACCCTGGTGGGGCCCTGTTATGTGTTTTATATAGTATAGCAGAGAAAGATATTAACTCCAGGGCAAGATGGCTACAGTGAGACTTTGGGGCAGATTTGCATCATACTTGCTTCATAAAGCAGATAAATATACCCTGTCATTAAAGGGGTTGCTCACCTTTGAATTTTATTATAATGTACAGAGTGATATACTTGTAATTAGTTTTAATTTTTTTTATTATTTGTGTTTTTTGAGTTATTTAGGTGAAGGTTAATTGAAAAACTGCTTAGAATTGGCCATTTTATAACATACTAAAAGTTAACTTTAATGTTTATAGAGGGAGGGATACTTATACATATTTATTTACTTACATACACACCATATAAGAAGTATGTGTAGATCTGTTATCCAGAATGCTAGAAGCCTCAGGTTTTCCAGATAAGGGATTTTTCCTTAATGTCTTTCTCCATACTTTAAGTCTACTAAAAATCATTTAGACATTCATTAAACCCAATTTGATTGTCTTGCCTCCAGTAATGATTAATATCTTAGTAGTATTATTATAGAGAAAAAAAATCTAAATATCTAAAAATGAACCAGTTAATGGATCCCATATATATGGTTTCCATGAGTAAAGTCACTGTGACAAATTAGACATTAGAATTTTTTTAATCATAAATTAACTTTTTGCATGACCAGATATGTGCAGTACTATGCCCTTGTATACAGATGTATGTATATGTGTGTGTGTATACTAACACACACTCATATTTACCCTTGCTACAATGGAGGAATATAAAATATATATAAAACTAATTTCCAACTCACTTGTCAAACATCTGACAGCTTACAGTGAAATACTTTTATTTTCTATGTATAAGATATTATTAGCTGGAGCAGCTATTTCTTGCAGTTATCAGGCTGTGCTCTTGCATATCAATTAAGTCACTGAATTACCTGTGCTATCAAGCAGATATAAGTTATCAGTTATGTGCTGCTTCCTATTAACTAATGATTTAAGGTAAAGGCTATACACACACATTTCCACACAATACCTATTTCTGCTTCATTTCTACAAAAAAATCTTATTTTTGTTTGTACTCCATCTGGATTTAAGGATCTACTGGAAACATTGCTCAGAATGAATGGGTAGGCATTTGCATAAGAAGTAACTAGCATTTAAAACAATACCGCTTTAGCATTTGACCTTTACATTTGCAAAGGCAACTTCCATTGAAAGTTCTGATACACAGAATATTTTCTGTTAATATGTGTCTTTACTCACATGTCTCTGAGGAGAGTCTTTGTGCATTGTTTTGGTTACGGCAAACACAGGTCATCATTGTATCAAAACTTTACTGTCTGCAGCTTCAGGCTATAATCTCTTGCAAGTGTCACCAGCAAAACAAAATAACAAGACCCTACGTGTTTTGTCTTGGCCCCTTGCCTTGGGAAAGTAGCAAAGATTATAGTGAATTAAACACACCTAGATTTTAACTTACTGTATTGATTGTGATAAACAAACACCATTTTAAAGGGATTGGCTCAGACATATGCATATTAAAGTAATGTCTATGAAGACATGAAGAAAAAGTAAATAACTATAATCAAACCTGATAGTTAAGGTTTGGATTTTCAGCAACTCTGGTCACTATGGTCTTGTTTAACTTGGCAACCAGGCAGTGGGTTAAATAAGCGACTGAAATATGTATAAAATGATAAAGAATAAAAAGTAATAATAATAAAACTATCGGTTCACGGACCAATAGTTTTGTGGCTGCCGGGGTCAGTGACCCCATTTCAAAGTTGAAACGATGTAGAACAGAAAGGCAAACAATTCAAAAACTATAAAGACCAGTTGCTAGGAATAAAACATTCTAAAACATACTAAAAGTTAACTTAACGGTCAACCACCCCTTGAACTATCCTTTTACTTTTACAAATGCAAAGACCACGTCCAATTCAATTTCATTTTGACAATACAAAATGGCGTGTGGATGAAGGATGCTATAAGATTATTAGATAACAAACGATAGTTGGATTTATAAGATATTTGTTGCAAAAAATGTTTAAAGTTGGGAAGGCAAAATTAGTGATAAGGACAATAAAGTCAGCAATAGATACAGAACTGTTAGGCACAAGCACTGGGTACATTAATGCAGCTATTAAAACACCATTAATATAATACTTGCTTGCTGTCTCCTTTGTGCCCTTGTTTCTGTCGCTCCTAGATTAGCACATCAGCTGTAAGGCAAAGAGTGCAGCACGCTAGGGACAAGGGAACACTGTTTGCACACATTTGCCCATCTGAATACGAGCATAGAGGGACCTGACACACATCGTATTCCTAGGAAATAGTTGTGCAGTAAAATCCATGTGGTCTGTGCTACTTTTGCACCTGCATTTACCAATTACCACTCTATATTATAAAGTCCAACCAATATGAATATATTAAAGGAGAACTAAAGCTTAACCAAAGAAGTAGGCTAGAAATGTTGTACAATGTTTCGGGCTTCTGTACCAGCCCAAGGCAACCACAGCCCTTTATCAGTAAAGATCTGTGTCTCCAAAGATGCCCCAGTAGCTCCCCATCTTCTTCTCTGCTGATAGAGATCGACTCAATATACAGTAAGCATAGAATATAAACGGCATAATATAAGGCTGATTAGTAATTAATACAGATTATTACTACATGGCAGCACAGAAACCAGTGCAATTAGCTTCAGAATGTAATAATCAGCCCTGTAGCATCATCTTATATTACAGGCCAACCTAATTTTTTTCTTGCGACAGCCCCTAATCATAGCTCAACAGCTGCTCAGAGCCCACTGAGCATGTGAGTGTCAGAGACACTTTCCAAGATGGTGACCCCTGTGACAAGTTTGAAGTCCTGGATCATTGCTGCTATTGACAAGCTGAAACTTTAGGCTGGTGCAATAAATTCAGTATATAAAATATGGCATTTTTAGCCACATTAATTTTTAGGGTTTAGTTCTCCTTTAAGGTAGGGCCAAGCAATCTACAGAGGTTTGTTTCTATTCTCGCCACTAATACCTTCCACTTAGTAACTAAGTATACAGCTAGCATTCCCCATTGGCTTCTGATAAATTGCTCAGCAATGTTTCAATCAATCAAACAAAAAAAAACCCAACATATTTCCATTTGTATTCCAGTGCTTCCTTAATTATTCATTGGATTATTTATATTAGTATTTTTGTCTAATAGGGCCAGTTCTTATGTCATCTTGATGGGGATGTTTTGAAATCGAGCCCTCTACTATTTTCCCAAGAAACACATTTTGCAGAAATGGATCTTTATACTGAAAGGGGAAAAATGTTTTAATATGTAAAACCACAGGTCTGAAATAATATGCAACCCGTGGCTCTCCAGGAGATGGTAAAAGAATACACAGGCCATCTTATTTCAGTAATCGTAGGGGAACTTCGTTCATCTGAGTTTTCCCTCCTTTGCTACAGGTATACCTTGTAAAAATTCCATCCACAATGCCAACAGTGACATCCTCTGCCGGAACATATGAGCCAATCTGCGCCATAATAGTGATGAGTGCAACTTGTTTGATGTAGCAGCTTTTGCCTCCCATGTTTGGCCCTGTGATTATCATCACTCTTTGTTTGTGTGCCTAAAACAGAGAGCATCAATTTAAAATATTAGCCCAAAACGAAAAGAATTTATTAATGTATAAGTTATTAAAAAAACAAAACATGTTTGAAAAGGAGAGGGCCTGAATAGAAAGTAATTTAAAAGTAGCAATAACAATAGATTTGTAGCCTTAAAGAGCATTTGTTTTTAGATGGGGTCAGTGACCCCCATTTGAAAGCTGGAAAGAGAGTCAGAAGAAGGTGGTAAATAATCAAAAAACAAAAAATAAATAAACAATGAAGGCCAATTGAAAAATTGCTTAAAATTAGCCATTCTATAACATACTAATTTACTACTTTAATATTAATATATAACATATAACATACTAATTGAAATATTGATATACATATGTTATTTACAAACAGTTTGCCTACCAAAATGTTCATTTTTTTTTTTTAACATTTTCACTGGAATGAAAAATAAGTGTGCAGCTGTGCATTGTAATGTAATGAGAAATCAGTTGATATAGTGCATTCGACTTTGCTTCAGTTTTTCCCCATTCTGTACTGACCTTTGAATGTGCACACAGAGCCTTCACAAGAAAAAAACAAGATTTCATTGAATGACTATTGATTTGTTTGTTTCTTTCTTTAAAACGAGTTAAGTAGCTTTCTTTAATACGTTGTTGCCATAGGCAAGAAAGCAACATAAAAATACAATTTCTACATAACAAGTACAAGAAGTTCCGGATGCTATATACAAGTATTATATTTTATTTTTAATGGTTATATAAAAGTTAGAGGCTCTCAAAATAAAAAATGTATGCATAAAGATGTATAGACAGATATTAACATAGAGATTTATTTCCCTGTAGAATTAGTTAGGCCCATAAATATTTGGACAGAGACAACTTTTATCTAATTTTGGTCCTGTACATTACCGCAATGAATTTTAAATGAAACAATCAGCTTTAATTCAGTGGGATGTACAAAAAGATTGCATTAAAATGTGAGGAACTAAAGCTTTTTTTTTTAACATAATCACTTCATTTCAGGGGCTCAAAAGTAATTGGACCATTGACTCAAAGGTGTGGGCAATTCCTTTGTTATGTCATTATCAATGAAGAAAATAAAAGCCCTGAAGTTGATTTGAGGGGAAAAAACCCATCCAAGAAATTGCTACAATATTAGTGGCAAAATCTACAGTTTGGTACATCCTGAGAGAGAAAGAAATCACTTATGAATTCAGCAACGCAAAAAGAGCTGAACGTCCATGGAAAACAACAGTGGTGGATGATCACAGAATAATTTCCATGGTGAATAGAAACCCCTTCACAACAGCCAAATAAGTGGAACAACACTCTCCAGGAGGTAAGCGTATTGATATCCAGGTCTACTATAACGAGAAGACTGTAGAAAGTAAATACAGAGGGTGCATATAAGGTGCAAGCCACTCATAAGAATCAAGAATAGAAAGGCTAGATTGGACTTTGCTAAAAAACACCTAAAAAAGCCAGCACAGTTCTGGAAAAACATTCTTTGGACAGATGAAACCAAGATCAAGCTCTACCAGAATGATGGCAAGAAAAAAGTATGGAGAAGCCGTGGAACAGCTCATGATCCAAAACACACCACATCATCTATAAAACATTTGGGAGGCAGTGTGAAGGCTTGGGGGTGCATGGCTGCCAGTGGCACTGGGACACTAGTGTTTATCCATGATGTGACACAGGACAGAAGCAGCCAAATGAATTATGAGCTGTTCAGAGACATAGGGGGGAATTCACAAAAGTGCCGGTAAAATAAGTAACCCAGAAGTGGCGGTCGACAAATTTGTAAAATGTCGTACGAACGGCAAATTCACAAAGGCAGATGTTACCATCTCTGAATGTCTCGTAAGTCTGTCAATTTTCTAAAATGTTGTATATCTTTTCATCGTACAAACGACATTTACCAAGACTTTTTAAAAGACAATTTGGCTGACATTTTCATGTTGGAGAGCCTAAAGTGTCTGAAAAATTGTCGGTAAAAAAAATGAATTTACGAGTAATTCATAAAAATGTCAGGAAAAGTGGCGCCGAAAAAGCCAAGCCCACTTTTAACAACTCTAATTCAAAAATGTTGTACATGTCGGAAAATTGGCGGAGAAATGCTCTGTGAATTTGTCGGCTGTTGCTACGACACTTTCTACGAAATTTTAAAGACATTTTTTCGTTCCCGACACTTTTGTGAAAGTACTGTCTGCTCAAATCCAGCTAAATGCAGTCAAATTGATTGGGAGATATTTCATAATACAGATGGACAATGACCCAAAACATACAGCCAAAGCAACCCAGGAGTTTATTAAAGCAAAGAAGTGGAATGTTCTTGAATGTCCAAGTCAGTCACCTGATCTGAACCCAATTGAGCTGCATTTCACTTGTTGAAGACTAAACCTCGGACAGAAAGGCCCACAAACAAACAGCAACTGAAAGCCGCTGCAGTAAAGACCTGGCAGAGCATTGAAAAGGTGAAAAAACAGAATCTGGTGATGTCCATGAGTTCAAGACTGTCATTCAAGCTGTCATTGCCAGCTAACGGTTTTCATCTAAGTATTAGAAATAAACATTTTATTTTAATTTTTTTCATTTGTTCAATTACTTTTGAGCCCCTGAAATGAAGTGATTGTGTTAAAAAAAAGGCTTTAGTTCATCACATTTTTATACAATCTTTTTGTTCAACCCACTGATTTAAAGCTGAAAGTCTGCAGTTCAACTGCATCTGAGTGGTTTCATTTAAAATTCATTGTGGTAATGTACAGAACCAAAATTATAAAAAAAAGTTATCTGTCCAAATATTTATGGACCGAACTGTATCCCACTGCAGGAAACACGTTTACTTTGATCAGTGCATAAGGAGCTGATCTCTCTTTCAGTCAGACAAATTTGCTATAGGTCATTCAGCCTGACCTTTAAAGAACAAGGAAAGGCTAATTCACTGGGGGGAGCACCAAAATGTTAGGTACACTTGAACAAATTAAATCCTATGCTTTGTCCCCTGGACGATTCTACCTTTCAGGCCAAGTGCCGAAGAAGCTGAAGTTATCAAATCAGCATCTAGCACCTCCAATAAAACACTGCCATGGATAATGACAATTCTTTGCTTTATAATGAAGCAAATACATGTTGTTGTATCTAAACATTTCCATTTATTAAACTGTTTTTTAAGGTGAATAATGGCAAGTCAACTGAACAAAGCAGTTTGCGGACTATACTCTGCTGTTGTTGGCTACACTTTATAATCATGCATCATGATTTACCTTTTAGTTGATTTTGCAATAAAATATTGCTGGCTTCATCAAAGCAAGTAAAATCTCACTCTGTCTCCCTTAAACCCCATTGATCGTTTTCCCTACATGTCATAATACTCCTCAAAAGTTGAAAACAGATTAAGATGTGTCGGCACTACATCCGTCCACTCCACCAACCATATGTACTGTTAAACCAGTGCCCTCACACCTGTCTTCGCTTCTTAAAGGAGGACTTTTAAGCTCAACAAAAAAGTTGAACAGAAATATTTCACATTATGCTTGATTATGCTTTACCAGCTCAAGTTAACCACGGCCCTTTATAATTGAAGATCTGTGCCTCCAAAGATGCCCCAGTAGCTGCCCGTCTTCTTTCCTGCTGATTCACTGCTCATGCTCAGTGTTGCTGAGCTTAGGGACTCATTTACAATATACTGTATACATACTATAAAATGTCATGATACAAGGCTGATTAGTAACTAATTCAGATTCACATTACATGGGAGCTCAGAAACCAGTGCAATTTGCATCAGAATTTAACAATCAGCCATGTAGAATTAGCTCCTATGCCTGGAAAGCCTCATTTTCTGTTCAATCATTTGTGGTGACCCCTAAAATTAGCTTTTCAACATCTACAAACTGAGCATGTGCAGTGTCACTGACGCCTAACAAAATCCAAGATGGGGAGCTCCAGTGACAACTTTGAAGGCCTGGATCATTACTGTTATAGAGATGCTCAACCTTTGGGTTGTAGCATGAAGTTTGGTATATAATGTACAAAATAGGGGTGTGGAAGCACTCTAAAGGCTAAGTAATAGTATATTTAAGTATAATGAAAGTGCTAGTTTTAATGCACATTCCCTGGGCCCCTGTCTCAAAAGTAAGTTTACAAAACAGGGGTTTTTAGTTACAAAGTTATGATCATAAAGTTGAGGATAGATCCTTTTCACTGAAACCAAGGTTCAACAGACACTGATTACACTGAATGCTACTATGCAGTAAGACTTTTTATACTATGGCCGAAAGGCAAACAAGTTAGGGACCGCTATATGGGGTTTACCTTGACGTGGTATGGCGGCTTTTCAACTTTATGATCATAACTTTGTAACTAAAAACCCCTGTTTTGTAAACTTACTTTTGAGACAGGGGCCCAGGGAATGTGCATTAAAACTAGCACTTCCATTATACTTAAATATACTATTACTTAGCCTTTAGAGTGCTTCCACACCCTATTTTGTACAAGTTTGGTATATATAATAAAGCATTTCTAGCCATATTCAATTTTAGAGTTTAGCCCCCCCCCTTTAATCCCTATATTTATAACATAGTGATGCTGGAGTTATTGGAGATGGGCCCTTTGAGAATTACCAGGTAGACTCCCTTCCATTATAAAACCAGTGTTTTTTAACTTACTTCAAACAAACATTCATTTTAAAGAGTATTCCTATATTTGTCAGGTCCTTTATCTGCCTTATTGTACATATTTATAGGAGTCATTTTGTAGCCTATGATTAAGTGCAGCATAGCACAAAACACATAAGGCAAATTCTTTTGTACCTGATATGTGTTTACAATAAGGATTCCTTTTCTTTTACTTCAGCTGAGACGTGTGAGCACCTGCTGTATCTTCTGGTATAACTTTCTATTTCTAATTTTTTTACTATAGAAAAGAAAAAAACTTCTGAGTTGAAAATATTTAATTTCCAATGCATTTCCATTTCAACAATTTTGGACAATTCCTATCCAATTATCATACGGAATATGGCTAGACTTTTTGGCTAAAATGCTGCTGAAATGTGTTCTTATTTTCAGTATAAGCAGGGGCGATCCTGGCCCCTCCGCTGCCTGAGGCAGCAACAGTTGCTGCTGCCCCCCTCCCCTGGAAATTCGCTCTTAAAGTACCAGGAGCAGCATTTTTGCTGCCCCTGGTACCTAGTGGGGCACTGCCTCATTGGCGAAACACCCCTGAGTATAAGCTACAAAAGGCGGCCGAACACCGGCTATTGTTACTGCTGAATCATCAGATACAGGTAGAATTCTATTTTTTCTACCTGTATATCTGACGATTCAGTTCTAACATGTCTGTATTGAAATTGTAATTGTAACGTCCATGGCCACCTTTTTTGAGGGGCAATTTACCCCTTGTTCAACAAGAATGAAGCTCCTCCATGTTTGGTCCATGTGAGGTAGATACATAGAATGCCAGTCAACAACCAGATTACCGTTACAGTTTTGGTTTGCATGCTGCAGGGGGATTATCTGTGCACTGGTCAACTATTTATTTAAACATGGAGGAGATTCAGTTTCCTGGTTTGCCTTGTTTAGCTCAAACAAAAACAATATATTTTTTTTGTTATTTAAACTGTAGGGAAAAAAAAAGTATGTTCAGTACAAGTCTTATTCATTGTTCTTATTTTGAACAAGCATTGCCCCTTTAAGAATGGACATGGAAGCCCTTTTTTGGGAACCACTTTGCCATAGAAAAATCTGTGCAATGAATGTGTTCTCTGTAAGAAAAGCTTTCTGCATCTGAATGTTGTAAGGTCTCAGATAGTTTTTGATCTGGAAGGAACTAAGAGGATAATACCCCAACACCGTGCCGGACCATTATTCGTGGGTTAACACTGTAGCTAGAAAATAAATATTCCCTCTTTACTCATTATAATATAAATGACTAAACCGTCTAACATACTATATATTTAGAAAACAGTGAGGTGACTGTAACAGACATTCAAATGGAGGACTCTGTTCCCAATAGCAACAGATTTCATCTATACTCATACGGATATTAAAGCAGAACACACATAATTGGCAGTTACGTTTTCTCCTTTACAGGGAACAGCTAAATACACTACTTAATCCATCAACAGGATTGTATCTGGGTTTCTTAACACTGATAATGACTATCAGTTATAAAGTTAACATACAAAGGGTGATGATTTTGGACCCATGGATGAATTGAAGGTTTACTGCCATGTAGCATTTTCTAGCTATAAAAAGGAATGACAGTATATTTAGCATCCTGCACAAAGAGTGAATGCTGTCACTGGCAAGCCTTAGCGGAGAGACAGGAGGCAGTCTATTTAAGGATACCATTTGTAACGGGAAAACATACTGTATTGATGGAATTGCTGATACCTTCCACGGTTGAAAATAAAAAAAATTAGAGCTATTCACAATTTGAATAGTAACACAGGTATTAGATCCCTCATCCAAACCCATTATCCAAAATTACAGGAAGGCCATCTCTCATAGAATTCATTTTAAGCAAATAATTTTTCAAAATTATATCCTTTTTCTCTGTAATAATAAAACAGTACCTTGTTAGGGATGCACCGAATCCACGTTTTGGTTCAGAATTCTGCCTTTTTCAGCAGGATTCGGCCGAATCCTTCTGCCCGGCCGAACCAGAATTTTCATATGCAAATTAGGGCAAGGAGGGAAATCCTGTGACTTTTTGTCACAAAACACGGAAGTAAAAAATGTTTTCCCATTCCCACCCCTAATTTGCATATGCAAATTAGGATTCGGTTCAGTATTCGGCTAAATCTTTTGCAAAGGATTAAGGGGTTCGGCCGAATCCAAAATAGTGGATTTGGTGCATCCCTATACCTTGTACTTGATGGTAACTAAGCTGCATGAATCCATATTGTTGATGTTTACATTTTTTTTTTAGCAATAGGAGTGAAACTGCACCAGTTAAGAGACTGTACATAAAGTGATTGTTCTTATTGTTTCATGATAAAAATGTGGCAAAACGACTTTTTTCATAAACGCTTATACCTCCAAAAACACTACTGCCTCCATTTCTGGAACAAAAGGGATGAACCGAAACCAGGATTTGGTTTGGGAACTGGACAGATTCTAGCACTTTTTGCAGGATTCGGATTTGGTTAAATCCCAACCATTTAACCAAACTGAATCAAATCCTTAAAGTCATGCAGCTTTTAAATTCTGAACTTTTGCTCAATACAGTTTTGTTCAAAACTGGTAACAATTATTTGACGTTCTTAAGTAAAAAAAGATTTTGGATTCGGATTAATCTTTTTTGGAGCATTCAATATTTAGCAGAATCCAAAAACAATGGATTTGGTGCATCTAATTGCAATAATAGCAGGGGCACAGAAGATACAAATACATCATGTTAAAATGAGGAGGATCACTTACCATAAGACTGGTGCTGTTTGGAACAAACTGACTTTGCTCTTCCAGTAGCAAGTCAATCACAGGATGGCGGCCATTTTTAATAACTATTTCATTCCCACTGTCGTGAACAGCTGGCCTAGGATTAAAAAGATAATCAGGTATATTATTGCTCATAAAGATACAGTTACAGTCTACGTTCAGATCACACATTGAGCTCCTGTCTAATGCTACCGCCTTACCTTACGTAGCTTTAACAGCCAAGAAGCAAGTACTGTATGTGTAAATTCATAATAATCGTGGGTATATGAACATAAAAACCAGTGGTCCCCAACCAGAGGCTTGTGAGCAACATGTTGCTCCCCAACCCCTTGTATGTTGCTTCCAGTGGCCTCAAAGCAGGTGCTTATTTTTGAATTCCTGGCTTGGCGGCAAGTTTTGATTGCATAAAATCAAGATGTGCTGCCAAACAGAGCCTCCTCTAGGCTTCCAGTCCACATAGAGGCTAGAAAATAGCCCCCTGGTTGCCTCTTCTCTGCATGTCTCCTCCTCCAGTGGAGAGGGAGTTGGCTAGCCAGGTTGCCTAGGGTTCCCAGTGGGCTTGGCCCGCCACTGCTTAAAGGAGAACTAAACCCCTTTGGCGCTAAAATCCCTCCCCCCTCCCCTGTGTTGCCCCCCCTCCCTCCTGGCCTACCTCCCCTCCAGGCAAATGCACCTAAGTTGCTACTTACCCCTCAGCGCAGGTCCTGTCCACGGAGTTCAGAGGCGCCATCTTCTCCTGTGCGGTCTTCTTCCTGGATTGCCCCGCATTTGGCGCAGTAGAGCTGAACTGGCAAATGCTCCTACTGCGCATGCGCTGCCAAACGCCGGGCAATCCAGGAAGAAGATGAGGGGTAAGTAGCAACTTAGGGGCATTTGCCCGGGGGGGGGAGGTAGGCCAGAGGGGAGGAGGGGCAACACAGGGGAGGGATTTTAGCGCCCACGGGGTTGACTTCTCCTTTAATTGGCACCCCTGGAACTATTTTCATGCTTGTGATGCTCCCCTACTCTTCTTAAATTTAGATGTGGCTCACAGGGAAAAAAAAAAGGTTGTGGACCTCCAATATAAAATATCAAATTATAGTTTTCACAAGCAAAAAATTGGAGGGTTTAAAACAAACTATGGAAGTAAACTGTGTCTTGGCTTAGGTTCCTGTTGGACTATTATTTAATAAATAAAGTACCCCCTATTGTAAAATATAAGGATATTATAATTCACAGAAGAGTTCCTTGACCATATAAAAGTACAAGGCTGAAGGAACTCCGAGGTAACTTCTAATATCCTTATATTTTACAACAAGGGGTACTATTTATTATAATACACAATAAAGTTTTAGTGAGTCATGTAACAAAAATGACATCACTCACCATTTATAACTGATGCCATCACTAGTCACCGTTTATAAGGATATAATTTACAAGATATTTATGGCTTTTGTTTATTATATAGTGAATAAAGTACCCCCTCTTGTAAAATATAAGGATATTATTAGTTACCGAGGAGTTTCATGACCATATAAAAACACGAGGCTGAATGCCGAGTGTTTTTATACAGGTCATGGAACTCCGAGGTAACTTCTAATATCCTCATATTTTACAACTGGGGTTACTTTATTTATTATAATACACAAATTTTAATGAGTCATGTGACAGAAATGAAATCACTACTCACCGTTTATAACTGATAACATCACTACTCACCGTTTATAAGGATATAATTTACAGGATATTCATGGCTTTTGTGTATTATATGTGTATACATTACAGAGGAACAGAGAGACAGGAGCTTGATATAGCTAAAGTAAATGAGTGAGATAGTAGTTGCTGTGGAGAGGCAGCTGAAATAGGTCTGGTTTCCTTAGTGCCCATCTATCACTTAGACATCTATCCTAATGAGGAGCCATGGGGCACCATCTGAAACAATAAGGCAACTACAAAGCAAAAGGCTAGTATAGCAGAGTTTACAAGATCTACAACTGGGATCACTGTCAGACCCCTGCAGCTATTCCATACTACACTCCTGCCACATGCCAAGACCCAATAGTCAGATAACACTACTCTGCATGGCACGCTCAACCCATCTCCATGAACAGCTATTTATTGCCAGAATAACAGAATCATTATACATTACCTAAAACACATGGCTGAATGTGAACCTCTCTTTTAAAGAGACAGTCTAGTTGCTGATTTATTTGTATGCTGTGGGACAGTGTAAAGTTTATGGCAGTCTGTGTTATGAATTACAGAATAACTATATCAGCTGCACATTTCCCTATAACTGGCAACATGACATTTAGGCCATTATTCGGAAACCCGTTATCCAGAAAGCTCAGAATCACAGAAATATTTTTTTAAATTATTTTATTTTTCACTGTAATAATAAAACAGTGCCTTGTATTCAATCCCAACTAAGATATAATGCATCCTTATTGGAAGCAGAACAATCCCATTGGGTTTAATTAATGTTTCAATGATTTTTTTTCAAAGTATGTAAATCCAAATTACAGAAAGATCCCTTATCCAGAAGACCCCAGGTTCCAAGCTTTCTGAATAAAAGGTCCCATACCTGTACCTCCTCCCTACTGTGTCCATTAGCACATGGAACTTCATCTCTGTTTATTTATGCTTGTCCTCAATATGTGTACTTTTATATTCTGTACAATTGAACAGAGCTGCATATTCATGGATTGCTTTATAAATAAAGTTATACACATGTTCATACATCTGTACTGTATTCTGTACAATATAGACAGTATCTCTGTTAATTACCTGCAGTATCCGTCTTGTTTGGCTACTTCCGCCAAGGAAAAAATGCAGTCGGCAGTTGCTAAGTGATTAATGGCTTTGCACACAGAATGGTAATTTTCTCCAAATTTACTGTAAATAAATTAGAAATATGTATTGTAAAAGTAAAAGATACAACATATAATCACATATTTAACAGTCTTATAAGAAAATCCCTTTTCTTCTGAATATACAATAAACTATGAGAGCACTGTTTCTTCTATGCATATTTACATTTATAGGAACAAGTTGAAGCTGGCAAATATTACTTGCGATGGCCATAACAATGAATAATGTTACCATTATGTTTTAAGATACTGTACTAGCCCAAGGCAAACACAGTCCTTTAGAAATGCAGATATGTGCCTCTAAATATGCCCCAGTAGCTCCCCATCTTCTTTTCTGATGAATATACTGCACATGCTTTGTGCTGCTGTCAGTTTCTAAGCTTAGGGACAAATGCACAATATACTGAATATATATATATATATATATATATATATATATATATATATATATAGATATATAGATATATAGATATATAGATATATAGATATATATATACATACACAGAAAAACCAAAAGGATGAGGATGTAGACAAGGATTTTTAGAAAAATGAAAAAGTCATACACTTTATTAAATACATGTTAAAATAGACCTGCTTTTAAACAAGTATTTAATAAAGTATATGACTTTGCAATTTTTCTAAAAATCCTTGTTTACATCCTCATCCTTTTGGTTTTTATAAATACAGCTGTAGTGGATAGCACCAAGGTAATATTGCTTGATACAATTTGATACTTTTTTGATGTGCTGAACAATTTCGGATTATATATATATATATATATATATATATATATATATATATACACACACACTCACAATACAAATTTAATCAGTCATTAATTTAGATTCATGTAACACTGCATTCACCCCAGAAAGCCATTATTTTTTTGAAAAGACACGTTCTCCAGAATGCAAAATGGGTAAATATGTCTACTCCAAACTACCAGGACACAAACCATTCCTAAAGTAGGAGTTTTTTTGATGATCTTTCTGAAAATTACCTCAACATGTCATCAGGCACCAAGATAAAATACCTAAAAGGGGTTGTTCGCATTTAAATTAACTTTTAGTATGATGTAGAGAATGATATTCTGAGACAATTTGCAATTGGTTTTCATTTGCTATTATTTGTGGTTTTTGGGTTATTTAGCTTTTTATTCAGCAGCTCTCCAGTTTGCAATGTCAGCAATCTGGTTTGTAGGGTCAAAATTACCCTAGAAACCATGCAGTGATTTGAATATAAGAGACTGGAATATGAATAGGAGAGGGGGCTTGAATAAAAAGATGAGTATGTAATGACAATACAGTAATGCAGGATTAAGCAGCAGACGCTATTTGATCATCTCTGCCTTTAACTGTGTAACGTAGCTTCTACATTCTTGTCAGTTAAAGTCTCTGCATGTCAGCATGCAGAATGGGTTTTCTATAGTCAGGTGAACAGAATGAATATCCCATTAACAAGCTCATGATACTGGTTTGTAATAGGGATTCACCAGATCCAAGTCTTTTTTGGAAGAATTTAGAGCACCTGGCTTAAATCACATGACTTTAGACCATTGGACAATAAACAGTAATTTTTTCACACGTGATTTAGCTATTTTGCATATGCAAATTAGGGTTTGAATTTGGCTTGGGATTCATCATCATCATTCCTTTATATAGCGCCAGTGCTTTACATTAATTTAGCCAAATCTTTTGTTTAGGATTCCTTATTTGTCCAAAACATAAACAGATTTTTTGAATCCCTATTATTTAAGAAGGTTCTCTAAATAAGTAAATGAAATGAGAATCTGTGTATCATCCATCATGCCCCCCCCCCAGCTAACAGCAAGCAGAAGGCTGTTGTGGCTACGTTTACTTCTTGCATTACTTTCTATGGGAAAGAAGGTAAGTGTAGTGGGGTCAGGGCGGTTAGGATGTGTAGACCCTACTCACAGAGAAGTATGTGTATGTAGTAGGTGGTGCACTGGTTCTCAGGAAAGAAATAGGAATTCAAGTTCCAGAATCCTCTACATAAAGAGGGAACAAGTGAAGGGATGCAGAGCAGGAACTGGGGATAAGCAAAAGAGGTACATGCCTAGGGCACCACAGTAGGGGGGGTGCTAGGAACATACCTGCCTACATCGGCCCTTCTGTAACTGGGGCATTGGTGGCAATTTTGTGTGACTTGCTAAGGGGGAGAATGACACAGAGGTTCGAACTGCCACCCAGCAGCCCAATAAACAGTACCTAGGACATCTTACAGCAGCCCCTCTGGCATTTGCCAGAACCTACAGATTGCAAGCCCGGGCCTGATGGGAGGGGAGGGGCCTGCCTTGGGCACGTTAAACTTTTGGCATGGCACTAAAAGGGTGTATGATTCCACCAGTGTAAGGGTAATGGGGAAAGGTCAGAGGTAGACTTGCATGGTTTCCTTTCAATCAAAAAACATGTATGTCTGTGTAAAAAAAAAATATATATTTAATTTTTAGCAGTGTTTATGGACTGTGTTTACACAAGGCCAACTGAATGAGTAAAGAGATCTCAGGCATGCAGTGCGTGTCATTTATTGGTGCAAAGGCATTTAGAACGGTGATATACCTATAACAACATCTTCACATATAACAACATATGTGAAGACACAAGAGAAAACCTCAGCACATATTGTCAGATTTTAATGAAATGTTCTGTGACTGAGGAACTCACTCAAGAAAATGTAACCATTCAATGTTGCAGTCAAGGACTAACTTCTCCCGGAGCTGGTTCAAATGTCTGTAATTTTCTACAATAAAGGGAGAGTGGAAGCGACTGACGGCTTTTGTACTGTAAGAGGAAGTGGAGAGAAAATAAGAAATCAAGGTTACCAAGCAATCAGTTATGTAATCGCTGGAGACAATTAGACGAAGGCTGTTTTCATTCTCATTGAGCCTTGAAATAAACCAAGTGGGAAAGAGAAAAAAAAGAGTTCCATTATGGCCAAGCTGAAGCTTTGTTCATTCAGATATCCTCTCTTTTTTTATATAAGTAGATCACTGGGTTACTATGGTGAAATGCACAAAAAAAAATCTTATTAGGAGTGTTTTATTACAAATATTGACATTTTATAACCCCATTACATACATATGACCTACCCATATGCTTCAAACTACATATACAGTATATAGGGTTGACAGAATAGTGAGCAATACACAGGAGAAGGAGATACAGCAAGATTTTATGTGTAAAAAAATTCAGGAGATAGAGGATATCTGGAATATATTTTACAACAAGCAAAATGGAAAATAAAAAATTAGCACCAAATGGGCTAAACAGAGACTATGACCTACACTTATTTTTGTAAATAGTATGATTCATTTTAGAGTTCTCTATGTTTGCACTAAGTATTTGCAAATACTGTTTATATCTGTTGCTAAGATACCTTGATGTCACTTCCTGCTTGAGGCTTTATAAACATTTGGAACATACCTGTGGCATTTGACATTTTGTTAAGCTTGAGAAAGGGCACATTGCATGCCAGAAACATCGCTGCTGGATGTTCTACTATGCAGGTTGTAACATTTTGCACATTATGAACTGAAATACACACACACACAGCATGAGTCTATATATTACCCCCAGCTTGACGGCTTAAATATTCTGTAGTTCTGCAGATATTACAAAAGAATATACTGTACAGGTATCAGGGATCTGAAGGCTTCTGCGACTGGATAACCCACAGCTCACTTGCCTATAAAACTGATTTACAGCAATAGGTGCAATGTTGCACAGGATAATTGTCCACAGCAGCCAATCAGCCATTAGATTTCAACAAACTGGAAAGAGAAAGCAAATACCTGATTGGTTGCTATTGGCATGTCTAATATGGCATGTTTATTGCATTCGGCCAAGTGTTCTCATTATATAAAATTATGAACATGGTCATTATTTAGTAAAAAAATAATAAAAACTATGCTTACATTGGTAAGTCGCATAAATGCAGTTGCCAATAGCAACTACCAGCAGTTTATTTTAGGTGTTTGGGTTTGTGTTTATCAGTAAAGCTTTAGCACAAATATAGGATCCCTTATCCAGAAACCCATTATTCACAAAGTTATAAACTACAAGAAGGCCATCTCCCAACGAATTAATTACAGGTCCAGGGACTTGTTTTCCAGAATGCTCACAACCTGGAATTTTCCAGATAAGGGATCTTTCTGTAATTTGTATCTCCATATTTAAGTCTACTAAAAAAAATAAACATTAAATAAACCCAACAGGCTGGTTTTGCCATTAATAAGAATTAATTATATTTCAGTTAAAATGAAGTACAAGGAAATCATTTTTAAACATTTGGATTATTTGGATAAAATGGAGTCTATGGGAGATGGCCTTTCCATAATTCTGAGATTTCTGGATAACGGGTTTCCAGATAATGGATCCCATACCTATATCTAACTGCCGGTATTCTCCACAGGACGGCAGTGGTGGAGGAAACACTCCCCTGTGCTACTTAAGAGTTTATTAAGTGTCACTCTATTGAAGTAAAAACATTTTTTGCAAGGAAAGATCTTTAAAGTAAAACTATACCCCCAAAATGAATACTTAAGCAACAGATAGTTTATATCAAGTGGCATATTAAAGAATCTTACCAAAGTGGAATATATATTTAAGTAAAAACTGCCCTTTTACATCTCTTGCCTTGAACCCCCATTTTGTGATGGTCTGTGTGCTGCCTCAGAGATCACCTGACCAGAAATACTGCAGCTCTAACTGTAACAGGAAGAAGTGTGGAAGCAAAACACAGAACTCTGTCCAAGAAAAGCTTCTGAAAAGCCATTATCTATACATTGGGAACTCTAAGCTATTTGTGCAGTAAAACGTAACCCTGGCAAGTGTGTGGAGGCAGCTTTCAAAAATGCTGTTAAGGTGATAATAAAACTGTATCACTTAATCCAACAGCAGCCATCTGTTTTGCACTGCTGAAAGGGGATTTTGCAGAATGCTCTGGCAAAATTGCACCACATCTGTCATTAAACATAGGAAACCCAAGATATATTGGCCAATTCTGTACGCCTAAGTGTTATAAATGGGTCTGATTACAGATAAGGTCAGAAGTGAAAAGTGTAAATGACGAATCTTACAAATTAGCTGGATGTTCTGTTGATAAGAAAACAATAGAAGAGGGTGCTGTGTTACCTTACGTGACATGCCATTAATTGAGCTGCAGTTCCTGCTTGACTGGGGCACTAACCTAGGATTGACCTTATTGATTTTGCCCCAAAACCAGATGAATTGTTCCTATAGAAAGCTTACAGATCAGATAAGTGATGCTGAAATGCGTCATTCACCTTACAGTTACTGTATGTTGATGTGATGTGCACAACGGAAATCTATGACACTCTGCAATTACTATCCATTCAGTATTTTATGTTTAAACATATTTTTCTTCCACAATTCTCAGCCCTGCAATATCTGCAGTATCTGGTGGTTAAGTCATAACTATCCTAGCAACCAGGCTGCATTTTGAAGTTAGAATGGAAGATAAATAGGAGAGAGCCTGAAAAGAAAAACAATATCAAATAAGAACACAAATAAAAACCCCTCACCCCATATGTGTTTGCTGGTGATCCAGACATTTTCAGTTGAAGAGAGGAAAGCAACGCTAATGATTCCAAAACCACACAAAATAAAAATAATGAAGACCAATGAAAAGTTGCTTAGGATAGGACCATCTATAACATACTAAAATGAATTTAATGGTAATCTACAATATAGTACAAACTGTACAATTAGAAGCACACTTTGCAATGATCTTCCATGAACTCTGCATACTGTAAATTTATAAGTATACTTGAATAAAACAACTCACCTGCTTACGGTAATCCAGTCAGTCGGTACAGTGGATGACAAAGAATTTTTAATTTCTATTAAAAACTGAAACAGAAAACAGATTTGAAAACATTGCAGTGATTACACATGTTGTCCCCCATGTCAAATGGGCTTCTATAGGGGCGACAAAACTAATAAAGGAATTACTAAGGAACTACAAAACTACTAGGATAATAGGAATCAGTGTCTCTAAAGGTGGCCATACATGAGCAGATCCATTCGTTTGGAGAGGTTGCCAAACGAGGGGATCTTGCCCCAGTGGGCAATGTCAGTCCAATCTGATCATGGGCCGTAGGGGCCAACGATCAGATTGCAACTCCAGGAATGCAGGGGGTCAGTGCAAGGATCTCATCAACGAACGAATGTGGTTCTAGATCCGACAGGGTTTTTAAACATGCCCAATTGACATCTGCCTGATTTTTGGCAATGGCAAGACCTTCATATCCTGCATCTCATTCTTCATGCCCACCAAACTTGCTTCCCATCCATGTACTGAGCTTTTTGTATGAAGAGCTGGTAGGTGCAGTGAGTGCTGCATACACAGGTGGGCACAATTCATTATCTGGCAGGGAAGCACATTTTCTCAGAAAGGTGCCCTTTAGTTGGGTTTATACAAGTGTTCAGCCCTTTGGCCAATGACTAAATAATGCGGATGTTCATGTTGTTGCTTAAAACGGCACACAGAGTTAACTGTCATGCTAGGATTCTGCCTGGCTTGATTTATATCTGAATAAGCTGGATTACATATCAGCATGGAAAGGAAAGAGAATTATCTGAAACTTGGTCAAAAGACTCAACACTGACTGGGTACATATAGTAACATTCTGAGTATATAAAATTAAGCTTCAGAAGCAAAGCAGAGTGATGAATTTAAGAAAGCAGGATAATAAATATGGCTTAAGGACAAGAAAAACAACTATGTCTCTTAAAAAATATTCCCAAAGCATGCATGTAGGTAAAAAGGTACAAGTTTATTCCATATTATAAAAAATCAAACATTCCCCCTATGGCACCTATATGCATGCTTTGGGAATATTTTTTAAGAGACATGGCTGTACCTCTGTTCGACCACCAGAGGATCCCCAGCGTGCTATAGTAATCTTTACTACGCTTTTGATCCAAGGTAACTATATGTTCAAGAAAAACAACTACCTTATAATTAGGGCTTGTTTGTTTGGAGAGGCATACTGGCTGAACGAAATCTACTGCTTTATACAAGCAATTTAATGCTCTGTCTGTGGGAATGAAAAGGCTGATCAATCAGTGACCAGTGCATGAGCTGGAGCTTAGTGCGGCCATGTCCTGAAGCACTAGACATTACTTGAAAAACTAATACACACAAGCAATCAATAAGCTGACAGCAACAGCATTGATCCGGTAAAGCAGCTAATGAGCCACAGAGATGCATGGATGTGATCATTGGGTTCAGCACTGCACAAGTGTGCACCTCTGCACAGACACTCTACTAATCATCCTGCAAATGTTTCTGAATAATCTAGTCTAATGACAACTTCAAGATTTTGGTTTTTGTGGGCTCTATGAAACACATGTGAAAGTGCTGCCAG
The DNA here is from genome assembly GCF_017654675.1 of Xenopus laevis. NCBI lineage: Eukaryota > Metazoa > Chordata > Amphibia > Anura > Pipidae > Xenopus > Xenopus laevis. Next base: position 198,150,115 of record NC_054371.1, read on the forward strand.
TGCATCCCCGAAAAAAATCTCCTGCAATAAGACTTATCATAGCTCCGGCAGGCCCCAAGGGAATGCAGGCCCGATTGCACCCCCATGAGTTACACAGAGTTTTACCATAGATATTCAATATAACATCCACTTGTCACTTAAACAATCATATCTATGTGTTTATAGCGTGCTTAAGCTTGCAGAAAGCTAGGCTACTGACACATGTCCATTAAGTTCAGCCTTTTTGCCAAAATGTAAGCTGCTTAACTACTAGTTGATCCAGAGGAAGGCAAAAAGAAAAACCCCATGTTAAGCATCTCCAATTTGCCTAAGAGGGGGGATTCTTACTGTCTCCAAGGTGGGATCCAAATACCCAGCCTCAGGAAGAGATTTCCACAACTTTGCAGCCCTTACTGTAAAAAAAAAAAACCCTTTCTGCATCTTATGATAGAACCTCTATTCCTGTAATATGAATGGATGCCCTTGTATTCTTTATTTAAGGTCTTTGTGTGTGTGTACATATATATACATAATATATACACTGTATATACACAATGATCTCTCCCATTAAGTTCCTCTTTTCTCCAGCATAAACAACCCCACATTAGCCAACCTTTCCTGAAACCTTCCTTCCTTATTATCAGCTTAGTAGAATTTACTTCATTAACATCCTTTGCAAGATATTCAGGAACACCACAAAAACTGAAGAATTCAGAAAAATAAATCTCGCTTAGTACGTTTATTGAAATCTGCTTTTTTAAACTTCTCCAGGAGAAATAAATAAACCGTTATGATGAATAAAGTGTAAAAGGAAGCCAGTGCAAACAGATGGACCCAGAGCTGCATCTCTGTAGGTATCCTTGGCATATAAACAGCTACTTCAGAAGACTTGGTCAGGCTTCAGTGAAGGAGCTACATTACTTATTCTAATAGTGTAGCCACTCCAGTGAAGAAAGATAACTGATCCCAAATCAAAATGTATTCAAGTGACATTTCTTTTTTCAGAGCAGCAACTGTGTCCGCAGACAAAGAGAATATTTATAGCCCTTGGGAATGTCTGTTCAGCGCAGGAAAATAAACTATATAAACAGTTCAGACGAATATTTCCCTTTCAGCTCATGGATGATGAAAAGGAAAAAGAAGATGAGACTGCACTGGCATTTTACAGTTTTGTAAATGTGATTATTTAAAGAAGTTGTTCATCTTAACTTTTGTTATGATGAAGAGCAAAGAGTGAGATTCTGAGACAATTTGCAATTGTTTTTCATTTTTATTGTTTGTGGTTTTTGAGTTATTTAGCCTTTTATTCAGCAGCTTTCCAGTTTGCATTTTCAGCAATCTGGTTGCTATGATCCAAACTGTACTAGCAACCATGCATTAATTTGAATAAGAAACTGGAATGTAAATAGGAGAGGGCCCAAATAGAGTAATAAAAAGAAGCAATAAGTTCCAGAGTGTGGAGTCGGTACATAAATCCTTTGACTCTGACTCCTTAGTTTATGGTACCTCTGACTCCAAAGACTCCACTGTTTTTACAGGAACAGTAACACCAAAACCTATTCCTTTTCTCCTTTTTTCCCAAGAACTTGACTGGTTGCCCCCCATGGCTACACAGCAGCTTGTTTATATACAGTAAACTATACAAAAACAATTGGAAAACCTAAAACAACTTATATATTAATTGAACATGGCATTTAGCTGTAGAATAACTGTTAAATACAATCCAAATTTGTTCTTAGAAACAGAATTGCTTCTGCCATATCCCTCTTCATATAAGAAGCACTTAAATCTGATTTGATTATTTTCAGTTCTTGTATTTAAAGTTATTAGGAGTCGGAACATTTATGGCGACTCAGGCGATACCCAAAATTGCTCCTGACTCCGACTCCACAACCCTGGCAAAAACAATACTCATGTAACCTTATCGCCATTTTGGTACAGCAGGATGAGGACCTTTTTTATGGTATTTTTGTAAAAAGCATTTAAAATAAAAAAAAAACCTGTGCGGGTAGGGGTATTGTAAAAGGGGCATAGAATGGATTTTTTAAAATAATAATTTTAAGTGTTACTTTTCCTTTAACTGAAAGGTATACAACCCTTTTAAGGGATGTCCATTGCTTGATGAAGGATTATGCAAAACTATGTATATAAATATATCAAAATATGATTTTTAAGTTGTTTGAAAATGAAATTGCAATTGAAAGCAATATCTGTCTTTTGCTTCTTCCACAACCCACACTAAAAACTTTTACTGGGTCATGGCAGATGGTATCATAAATTGGAAGCAGGGGTAAAAATTCTGGCTGCCCATGGTCCTCGGGTTCGGACTCTGTGTGCAGACACAGAAGCAATGTAAGAGAAACATCTCTCCTCTAGCCACTCCCATAATGCCCTACCCTGTAATTCCTTTTCTTCTTGACTCTGGTTATCACAGAACATGGGGGGCATTATAGAAAATGGAGTCTTGTTTTATTAGAGCTGATTACCAATACAATAATTCAGTCAGTTGACTAGTCAGGGAACAAAGAAGAGCAAAGACAGAAACTCCTGGGTCCATATAAGGTTCCCTCTAAATAATGAGATTTCTATCTTAGCATTAGAGAAACTCTAGATATATTTTGGTGAGCCGTTAATGTAGCTTATCACAGTGATGGTTAGAGAGAGAAGCAATATTAATGTGCATTTACGCAACACTAACTAATGTATCGTGATACTTCTCTGACTTTAGAAATCTAATGCAATATTCCTAATGAGACTTCATTATTCTATTGATGTAAGCACTGAAGCCTTTATAATTCTACGGTCAAAAGAACTGGCACCTAATTAAGGCATGTTTAGTACCTCTTGGCCATACACAGAAGTATAGGATGCGGCGGGATTCTTTAATATTTTACGGATGTCTCCCAGATGTGCTTCTAACGTTAACAGCATCTCTTGAATCTCCAACTTTCTTGCAGATATTTTGGGGAAATCGGTCAGATCTTTAAATAATTCTGTTTTATTTCCAGTCCTGTTTGAGGGTAAATAAATATTAGGTGGGATCAGGAGGAGACACTGAGCTAAAATCACTCCATTTTCTGTACTAGAATATGGGGGTTATTGCATTACTTGCACTCACAGCACAAACAGCAGTGTCAATGTACACGTTAGGCCCTTAGTGATGGAACCTTATTATGAATCATATTCAAAATGTAGGCAGGGCTGTTCAGTGGTGTAACTAGAACTAGAATATTTTCTTCAGCCCCCAAATCACATGTAAGATGACCTGTTTTGCAAACATATGTTGAAACTGTATGGCAGTTCGGGACTTTACTGGGACCTCAACATTTCTGGGCTCTTCAGCAGTCCAGGGTCTGTTTCAACTATTATTATTCCTTTACTGCAGTGATCCTCAACTAGTGGCTCATGAGCAACATGTTGCTCACCAAGACCTTGGATGTTGTTCACCAAGGCCTTGGATGTTGCTCCCAGTGGCCTCAAAGCAGGTGCTTATTTTTCCAATTCCAGGCTTGGATGCAAGTTTTGGTTGCATGTGACCAAAGAGAGCCTTCTGTAGGCTGCCAGTCCACATAGGGCCTACCAAATGGCTAATCATAGCACGTTTTGTACCACCCTGGAACATATTAAATGCTTGCTTTTTTTACATCTGAATGTAAGAAAGGTTGGGGACCCCACTTTTGTGTCCAAAATTGCACTTTGCACTTGAATGACATTGTGTGTTCCCTGGTGCCACACAGGAATGCTAGCGGCAGTGTGACGTGAAACGATAATTAAGTCAATCACGTGCCAAGCTGCACTCCTGTACAAAAACAAGGCATTTACACTAAACTTACCTAGCAGCGTTTTCATTTAGGACATTTAGAAACTTGTGCATTGACTCCAGTATCTGGGGGATTTCAATGAAAATTGATTGTAGCAGGGGGGATTTTACTTGGGATTTTATAGCAGGAATCAGTGCTTCCATGTTGTTGCATAGGTTGCACAAAGTGCTGACAATCAGAAAGAACTCCTGGGTGGAACACTGTAAAGAAAATACATTAATTAAGCCAACATTAGTACTATAGGGGAAGTACATTTTACTGGTATAGGGGTCTACCAGTGGAACTTTTCTTATCAATTTTATTATTTGTGCTGAAATCTGTGAACAGTTAGGGAATTGTGCAAAAAATTCCCATGGGCAACAAAGCACCCTGTGTGCCATGACCCTTAGAATGAAATCTACCATGCAGTGAACTATGTACCAGTTACATCTGTATAAGGGTTGAGACCTTGGGTGCCTCATTTGGGCCCTTTGGCTCCATTTTACATTTTATTTAAGTTTTACCATAAAACACACAATAATATTGGTGATAAGGGGCATCCTTGCCTGGTGCACTTAAAAATTCAAAAGGGTAGATCTTGAGCCCACCCTATATAATTTGAGTTTTGGGATTGGAGTATAGATAATGAATACATTGATTAAACGGACCAATTATTCAAGACAAGCAAATTCCAAATTATATTATCAATTGAATTTGATTAAACAACAATGGGGAGATTTAGATCTTGATTTGAAAAGAGAATGGGGAGATTTTAAGTCTTTAGAAAACTTAGATTGGCAAGGCTTTTTATATTTTTTGTTCTTTTGAGTAAATGCAGTCTTTTGAAACAATAGCACCTTTAGAACTGAACTAAGTAACTCAGTTTGGTTCACAAAGGTAGACTCTTGGGTCACTGAAGACTCTAGCACCAGAAGGCAAGAAGATTTTAGCCTAGACAGGCACATTAGATAAAAATTAACATAAAGATTAATCTAAGCCTGACATGTTTTGTAAAATTGTATGCGTTTTTGTGAGCAGCAGAAAGTAATCCTGGAATATAAGGATCTTTTTCTCAGTCTAAGTACTTGTCTAATAGTACTGTTGGTTTGGAAGGTTGTAAATCTTTGAGAGGACCAATCTTACTATCTTAAAATTGCAGCATTCTAATTTTTGACGGATTGTTTTGAAGATGAGAATATGTAGAGGATCATTTTGATAAGATTTTGGTATGCCTATATATATGAGATTATTCTTTCTTGATCCGTTTTCCAGATTGTGAAGTCTCAATCTTAACTTTTGTGTTTGTTTCTCCATAACATTTATCTTAGTTTGAAAGTCTATTGTTTCATCCTGAATTTGGGAGACTTTTTCAATATCGTGAAATCGCTTTTCGTGGCTGGAAAGTTTTTCAGAAATATTTTAAATTTCATGTTTGAATCTTGTTGCTTCCCATTTTTCCTGTTTGCTTTTTCGTAAGTTTTACCATTTGTTTTAGATGCCATAGTAAATGTTGGAGAAAATATTTCCATAAACAAGAAAGAGGTGGTGATTAAACTAGAAACTGGAGTTCTGGGACTCCTAAAATATGAGTAGTTATTTTTTTAGGGTTTTTTTTTTTATAAAATAATTCTTTGTTTTAATTGGTATCACTTCTCATTTCCTTCTTCTTATAACAACCTGTTCTGTTAATGTATTTCTTTCTATACATCGAATTACTTTTACCTTGATTTTCTCTCTCAAATGTAGCAAGAAAAACCCCCAGGAATAAAGGATGTATAAATAAATCACAGTTTCAGAATTCACTACCAAAAATTGATTTCAGAAAAAATGCCCTATTACAATGGGAAGAGTCCAGCAGCTAGTTTGTAAAGTGAAACTGTAAAAACAAAAAAAAAAACACTTTTGGAAATGCAAAGTCCAATGTTTTAGAAGCAGATATAGAGGTTAAGAGAAAAATAGCGTGAGTAGAATCCTATCAGAATCACGCAGTGCAATAGGGATCTGCCATTTTATAATGCTCTTTCATAGAAAGACACTGCCTCCTGAAAAATATCACGCAATAATGCCAGGACTTTCATCAAAAAGAAAACCGCTATACTATATCGTTGCCTTAGGGAGGAGATGATAAGCGGTACATATTGAAAGATGGGTTTGATGGGTAGCATTAACTGTGGTCGTTGAATATATCATCCCCATCAATCTGAACCGGAAGTCCCCTATGGCTCCATCTAGCTCCTCGTCAAATCCTGCAACATTCTCTCAACTTTTTACATGTAATTGGCCAATTATGTCCCTTTACCGCATGTCCAAGGGCTAATTACATTAAAATAATTATGTTGTTAAAAAATAAAGTCTAGGATAGTCACCAAATGTAAGTTTCTAGCAGGTTTCCCCAATTCAGTTCCAAGAGAAAAAAAAAGGAAAGAATTTGCCGGATTCTCTCTCCCTTGTGGTTCTCCCCTTTAGCTCATCGTGACGACACCTCCGCCTGATGCGTTTCACTGAACCAATGATGCGTCTGAGGAAGCTCATTGGTTCAGCGAAACACGTCAGGCGGAGGTGACGTCAGGGGAGAACCACGAGGGAGAGAAAGACACCGGCAAAATATTCTCTTGGAACTGAATTGGGGAAACATGCTAGAAACCTACATTTGGTGACTATCCTCATGGAGATAAATGTGAGTGTAATGTTTAAAGAATTGTAATTGTATAAATAAAACAGTATTACGCTATGGGATTTTTGTATTCCTATATTGGAGCATAAAGGAGCTGTGCAGAGACGTAAAACTACCATCTTGTAAGTAGGTACTTTAGCCAAAGTTGGTGGAGGCTTTTGGAACAAGTTTATTTTCACAAGTTTGGAGGAGTAACAGGCTTAAAGAGGAACTAACACAAGAGATTTCTCTTTTCCAAGACATGGTGCCATTTGAATAACTTGAACGTACTACACCAAATTTCTGCTTTGTTGTCTGGTTTCCCTTTGTTGCCATAGGCGCTGATCCGTTTTTTTCTTGTGAGATTTTTTCTTGGTATGTGAAGTTGGACAGCAATGATTTACTGATGTACTGCTGATACAAATTAGTGGGAAATGCTCTGTTATGTCAATTTTTAACATGTACCTTTTCAACCAAAACTTACAATCATCTATTAGTATAGAAGAGTTTCATAGGATACATACAATGTAATTAAACAGTACTTTGGTGAACTAGCTATAATAAATAATTCATGCATGTGCTTATGGGGATTCTATTGTGATGATGAAAATTAAACAATTACATGTATGCACAGCAGTCACAATATAAATTGCGTTTCTCAATGCATGCTAAATAAGGTATAGTACACTGAATTAGTGGGTGGTACTAAGAGCCACCAAGTAATGGTGACCTGTGGATCATAATAATGACACCATTTTTTTATTGTGGGCGAGTGTGGCCATTGGTCTCCATTTCTCTCTTTAAGCCATTCTTCCTCTCCTTTCATCTTACCGCACTTGCGCCTCTTTGTATTTGCATTATTCTAGACCAGCTTACCTTCTTGTGATAAATACTGCAAATCCCCCTCTCCAAATCTGGCAGTTTAGATAGATAGCCGTGAATCTGAGAAAAAACGCTGCTCTCTGATAATAAGACTTCTGATACAGCCTCTAACCGGGTATTGATCTCCCTGTAACAGAAGAAATACAAATGCACTTTAAGAACAGAACTTTTAATCTTTTGTATTTTTACTATTTTTGAAGCAATTATTAATAATGCTTACAAACACCCAGATAAAGCCTTCACAACTTGGATCATTACTTAAAGTGAGTTTTATGAAATCATATCAATGCTTTAGCAAGGTGTGCTCCTGGCCAATGAAAGTTGCTTCAGGAGAGCTAAGGGCACTTGGGGTGCTTTGTCGCCTGCAGGAAATCACGGCATTTTCACAATACTGTACCATAATTGCAATTTTTAAAATAAAAGGAAATGAAAGAAGTGCACTCTTGTACTACATCACCTCATTTATAAATGACTTTTTCTATAGCACACATTTATTGAATAGTTATATATATGAAGAACAATATCACTTCACACGAATGTCAACACAGATGAAATTGTTGAATTGTTTTACTCTAATAATTTTGCTGAGACGTATAAGAAATAAATACCTTGTATTAACAAGTGGCTGTGTCACCCACTGCTTTATCTTTCTCCTCCCAAAGCATGTTCTGGTATGATCTAGTACCCATATCAAGCTCCCTTTAGTCTTCAAGTCCGTCTAAATATTAAGGTGCAAAAAGGCTTTGAAAATACATATGTAAAAAAAACAAAACTATTCTATACTACAATAAAAATATCAACCAGAAAATAGTTCAGCTTTATTGGTAATGTACTACAGGTATGGAACCTGTTATCCAGAATGCTTGGGACCAGATAAGGGATCTTTCTGTAATTAAGATCACCATATCTACTAAAAAATTAAATATACCCAAAAGCACTCTTTTGCCTCCAATAAGAATTAATTATACCTTAGTACAAGCTCCTGTTTTATTATTACAAAAAAAAACGTTTCCCAAATGTGAATTATTTTTTAAAATGGAGTCTATGAGAGAGATGCTTTCCCATAATTTGGAGCTGTATGGATAACTGGTTTCCAGATAACAGATCCCATGCCTGTAGCTAGTAAACCTTGAAGGAGAAGGAAAGCTACCAAAGCAGATTATTGCCAATAGATTAGCTACAATAGTGCAAGCTATAAAACTATATTTATTCTGCAGAATGCTTTACCATAAAGCAAATAGCTCTAGAAACTCTCTCTGTTTGTTTAGGATAGCAGCTGCCATATTAGCTTGTTGTGACATCACTTCCTGCCTGAGTTTATCCCTGCTCACTCATAGCTCTGGGCTCAGATTACAGCAGGGAGAAGGGAGGGAGACAGAGAGGAGCAAACTGAGCATGCTCAAGCCCTAGCCCATAAGGTTTAAGCTGAAAACAGGACGTCTGATACAGAAGCCCATGTGTACAAAATAGAAGGAAAGAAATTGGGTCTTTCTTTTGACAGAGGCAGAGGTGTCCACGCTCCTGCGTGCACTCTCCTAACAAAGAAGTATGTAGACTCGCCTCTTACTCACTGATCCAAAGAGGCTGCAGTCACACCTCCGTGCTGCCCACACTTTCTGTTGTAAACTCCCCCCTCGTGGCTCGGTCATCCCTCGTTGAATTGAGATAGTGGGCAAATAAAGGGAAAATGGGGGAGGAGATTTGGCTGGGGGTACTGTTAAGGATAGGGAGGACCACATGTCATATGTTCAATATGGTACCAGTATTAAATGTATGTTTGCAAATGCAAGGAGTCTGACTGGTAAAATGGAAGAGCTAGAGGTGCTGGAGGGAAAATATGATGTGTTTGGTGTGGCCGAAACATCATCATCATTTATTTATATAGCGCTGTCAAGATACACAGTGCTTTAACATGGCTGAATGAGTCACATGACTGGGCAGTTGATATCAGTGGCTATACTTTGTTTCGGAGGGACAGAGGCAATAGAAAAGGAGGAGGGGTATGTCTGTTAAAAAATGAGGGGGCAGAAGTCTTATGGGCGGAGTTCTTCAGCAATTTAAAGAGTCCAGCAAATTAATTGTAGGCGTATGCTATAGACCCCGTAATGTAAGTGACGAGGAGGAGGCTAAGCTCCTAATGCAAATAGAAAAGGCTGCTAGTTTGGGTAAAGTAATGATAATGGGGGATTTTATTTACCCAGATATTGACTGTAGCAACAGTACTGCCAGATCAGTTAATGGGAACAAGTTTATAAACTTGTTACATGACAATTTTATGGCACTGGTTGTTGAGGAGCCTACCAGAAAAAATGCTATTCTGGATCTAGTGATCTCAAATGACCCAGAACTTATAGCAATCGTGGAGGTGAAAACTAACCCTAAAAAGTTTTTTTAAATATATTAATAGTAAAAAGATGCAGGTTCAGAGTGTTGCTCCAGTAAATAACAGTATCGGTGTGGTTGTAACAGATACAGAAAAGGCAAATGTGCTAAATCAGTTCTTTTCTTCGGTGTATACAATAGAGGAGTCTGAGTTCTCAGGCTCACTTTATAGCTGCACTAATGGCTCAGCTCAATCTAGTCAGTGGCTAACTCAGCATATGATTCATAAAGCTTTAATAAAAATTTATGTAAACAAGGCTCCAGGGCCTGATGGCATACACCCCCGGGTTCTAAGAGAGCTTAGTTCAGTTTTAGACTAGCCCCTACATCTGGTATGGTGCCTATGGATTGGAGAAAAGATGATGTTATTCCAATATTAAAAAAGGGATTACGATCTCCACCTGGCAATTATAGGCCAGTAAGTTTGACTGTGGTGGGCAAATTATTTGAAGGCTGGTTAAGGGATCACATTCAAAATTTTGTCCTAGTCAATGGCATTATGAGCAGCAATCAGCATGGCTTTATGAAGGATAGGTCATGTCAGACAAATTGGATTGCTTTTTATGATGAGGTAAGTAAGATTCTGGACAGTGGGGGGGCATTAGATGTGATCTATTTGGATTTTGGCAGAGCGTTTGATACTGTGCCCCACAAACGACTGCTTTCTAAACGAAGGTCTGTTGGGCTTAATGAAGTAGTTTGCACATGTATAGGAAACTGGCTACAGGATTGGGTACAGAGGGTGGTTGCTAATGGTACATTCTCTACTTGGAGTAAGGTTCTTAGTGGGGGTCCCTCAGGGCTCAGTATTGGGTCCACTTTTATTTAACTTGTTCATTAATGACTTAGGGGAGGGTTTTGTAAGTAATGTATCAGTGTTTGCAGATGACACTAAACTATCCAGCACAATTAATTCCATCCAGGATGTGGCATCCTTGCAACACGATCTTGACAAACTGCCAATCTGGGCAGCAAAGTGGAAAATGAGATTCAATGCTGATAAATGTAAAGTCATGCACCTGGGATGTAAAAATATCCAAGCCACTTATACCCTTAATGGGACTGCACTAGGCAAATTCATTATGGAAAAGGACCTTGGAGTCCTTGTAGATTTGGCTGTAGCAAGCAATGCCAATCACCAGCATCTAGGGCAAAAAATGTCTTGAGCTGTATTAAAAGGGGCATAGAGTCACGGGAGGAGGGGGGTCATTCTTCCACTGTATAGAGAACTTGTAAGGCCCCATCTAGAATATGCCTTACAGTTTTGGTCTCCATAACTCAAACAGGACATTATTGTATTAGAGAGGGTACAGAGACAGGCAATTAAGCTGGTAAAAAGTATGGAAAATCTTAGCTATGAGGAAAGACTGGCCAAATTGGGGATCTTCACGCTGGAGAAGAGGCGCTTATGGGGTGATATGATAACTATGTATAAATATATAAGGGGATCATATAATAATCTCTCCAATGCTTTATTTACGAGTAGGTCTTTCCAGTTGACACAAGGTCACCCATTCCGATTAGAAGAAAAGAGGTTCCGCCTAAATATTCGGAGGGGGTTTTTTACAGTGAGAGCTGTGAAGATGTGGAATTCTCTCCCTGAATTAGTTGTACAGGCTGACACATTAGATAGCTTTAAGAAGTGGTTGGATTGCTTTTTAGCAGATGATGGAATACAGGGTTATGGGAGATAGCTCATAGTACAAGTTGATCCACTAGTCCGACTGCCATTTTGAGTCAGGAAGGAATTTTTTCCCCCTCTGAGGCAAATTGGAGAGGCTTCAGATGGTTTTTTTTGCCTTCCTCTGGATCAACTAGCAGTTAGGCAAACTAAAAAAAAGACTAAAAGGTTGAACTTGATGGACGTGTGTCTTTTTTCAACCTTACTTACTATGTTACAGTGTTACTATGTAATTCATTCTACCATTTGAAATGCTATTACTGAACTAATAAATGTATTTTTAGTTGTAATATTGGTGTGTAGGCGGCCATTTCAAGTCATTGTGCCTGGTCATGTGATTTCAGAAACAGCCAGCACTTCACAATGGCACTGCTTTCAGATAGGCTATTGTTTCACCTAGCCAATGTAACTGAAGGAGTTGCGACTTGGGTTAGCCAGACCTGGATTTTTACTATCGAGTGCTGTTCTCATATGAACCACTAGTTGGGGCGTGGGAGAATTATTAGCAATGCAGGTGTCATTATCTTGTTACCTTTCTATTGTTCTGCTGGTGGGCTGCTGGGGAAAAAGAGAGGGGTGATACCACTGCAACTTGCAGTGCAGCAGTAAAGAGAGCACAAGTCACATGGTTGAGTCTACCTGAGAAACTAACATCCGTTTGCTCTTTTAAAAAATGGATTTCAATGAAGGATTCTGCTAGAGAACCGTATTAACGTATGCATTTTGCAAAAAAGCAAAATAACAGAACATATTCCACTGCTATCTGACTCTACAATGGAACCTTAGTAATGTTCTTGAGCACTGTGTATTTGGTGTTTTTTTGCTATTACAGTGTTCACACACAAGCACCTATATACTATAGGATTATTATTACCCCATCCATCTTCCGGCTGCTCTGTAAGCTGACTGGGAGATCGGTATTTTCAGCGCACGCACAGTTGGAGCAGTTTGCCGGTTTGCGACAACTGCGCATTTGCGGAATTAAACGGAAATTCCCAGTCAGTTGACAGAGGAGCCGGAGGATGGGTGCGCGCAACTCCGCTGGAAGGATCTGCACCGAGGGGTAAGTATAAAGTATGGGGCATTTCACCGGGGGGGGGGGGTGGTTAGTAGTTAGCCTAGGGGGAGGAGGGAGGTCTACCTGGGGTGGAGGGTACAGGTTTTTTTAATCCAGGGTTGAATTCTTCTTTAAGGGAACATGGAACCTTACTTATGTTCTTGAGCACTGTGGATTTTGTTATAAGGAACAGGCAAGCAAAGTAAATTGTCCAGTAGAGGGAATAGGGTAGGAAGCAGATATAAGGTAGAGCAAAATATTTTGTAGAAATGGCAAATAAGTCTAAAGTGGAAATACCAATTATGTATTTAGAAGGATGACACATAAGCCATATGAATGTGCTACGCCAGGCTGTTGCATATGTTGGTTGATGCATTCTATGAATATGTCCATAACACTTGTACACGTCTGAGATCCGTTATTCTGAAAGTTCTAAATTACGGGAAGTCCAAAATAGAAAATTTCCGCAGCTCGTCGCCTTTCCTATGTCATTCCTGCTTGGTGGGGCAGAGCCCCCTAGACGGTCACCACACGTCAATCATATATGTAACAGCAAATGGAACAGAGTCGCACGACACCATATTTCTTGCAGATGGGGAGCTTACCCCTTTTATTTATCACCACCCATGTACCGTTTCAGGGTTTTTTTTCACCCTCCCTTCATCAGGATAAAGCCCCCCACGAAACTTGATGCACGGGTAGTGATAAATAAAAGGGGTAAGCTCCCCATCTGCAAGAAATATGGTGTCGTGCGACTCTCTTCCATTTGCTGAATTATGGGAAGGCCATCTCCCATGATTTCCCTTTTCTCTGTAATAATAAAACAGTAAATTGTACTTGATGGTAACTAAGCTGAACAAATCCATACTGTTGGTTGGGTTTATGTAATGTTTCAATGTTTTTAGCAGAATTACCGTATATACTCGTGTATAAGCCGACCCGTGTATAAGCCGAGGTACCTAATTTACCTAAGAAAACTGGAAAAATGTATTGACTCGTGTATAAGCCTAGGGGCCCCATGTCAGATTTCAAAATGTGAATGTGACCCGGCCGCAACAATTGGGGGACACTGGGCAGGTACCTGTTACTGTCTGTGACTGACTGTGTCGCCGCCCGGATTTCATGTTTGCTTCCCTCTGCCACCCCCATTTCATGTTTGCTTCCCTCTGCCACTTCCCCCCCCTGCCCTCCCCATCTGTCGCTCTCCCCACCCCGTCGCTCTCCCCACCCCGGCACTCACGTCTGCTGCTCTTCCCTCTGTCCTTCCCTCTGTCACAGTAAAACGGGCGCCGCCATTTTGAAAGCGAACGCCGGCAGGGAAGGACGCGCCGCCCGGAGCTCCTGGACCTGCTCCGGGCGGCGACACAGGCAGTCACAGGCAGTCCTGCTGGGGCCGCGGAAAGGTATGACCCGCGTATAAGCCGAGTTTGAGTTTTTCAGCACATTTTGGGTGCTGAAAAACTCGGCTTATACGCGAGTATATACGGTAAGGAAAGATACCCTATTTGGAAAATCCCAGGTCCCAAGGATTCTGGATAATAGATCCTATACCTGCACAATAACATATCACGCTGGGCAGATGCTTGACTTTAGACCTTTGTTTCTAACACGCCTGTCTGAATGATTTGCACAATTACTATGGGTTATGTTTTATTCAGTGTGACAGGGGTGATGGCTGGAGCTGGAAGATGCAGAAGCAATTATATGTGGTGACACTTCAGAGAATGGCTCTGGGGCAGTTTGTCATTCACATGACGTATTATTGTTACAGCGCATGAACACCTGTATTTCAAAGGAGATGTCTAAATCAGAATGCCTTTAGGATAATGTCACATAGGGTAATCTAACGCCAATGATGTATGGAAAAGCAAAGCAGCAGTAAATCACCTAAAAATAGACACCCAGGAGGATTCATTCAAAGATACACTGGTTATGAAATAGGCAGCTATCAGAATTCCTAATGTTTTCTCAATCACGTATGCACCTTTCACTTTGGTCTGTACTTGAAGCCTCGGTGCGCAGAGCAATTGGTGGGTTCGTTATAGTCCTACTGGTATGGGATCTGTTATCCGGAAACCTGTTATCCAGAAAGATCTGAATTATGGATGGGCCGCCTCCCATAGACTCAATTTTATCCAAATAATCCAAATTTTTTTTGTAATGAGAAAACAGTACCTTGTAATTGATCCAAACTATATATATATATATATATATATATATATATATATATATATATATATATATATATATATATATATATATATATATGTAATACACAAAAGCCATGAATATCTTGTAAATTATATCCTTATAAACGGTGAGTTCTGATGTCATCAGTTATAAACGGTGAGTTCTGATGTCATCAGTTATAAACTGTGAGTTCTGATGTAATTTCTGTCACATGACTCACTGAAACTTGTGTATTATAATAAATAAAGTACCCCCAGCTGCAAAATATGAGGATATTATAAGTTACCGAGGAGTTCCATGACCTGTGTTTTTATATGGTCATGAAACTCCTCGGTAACTTATAATATCCTTATATTTTACAAGAGGGGGTACTTTATTCACTATATATAAATACACTATAATATATATCCTATAATATAATATTATTATATAATATATTTATATATAATATATATACTATAATATAATTAATCCTTATTGGAAGGAAAACCCCAGGTCCCAAGCATTCTGGATAAAAGGTGCCATACCTGTATACATAAAATAATGTACACACACAAGCGCATATCTACTATAGGATCGCACCAGGATCTTTTTTTTAGTACAGGGCCCTGTGAAGCCAATAAGCCCCGTGCATTACACGGCAGAATATGCTGACATTGTACCAATAAAGGATGATAATAATAATAATCATTTACAGGAAGCTGCACAGGGCTTTGCTATCTTTATCATATTCTACTCTGTCATAACAACGATTCCTGTTACAGGATTGTTTTTTGAATTCAGTTAATGCTGCTAATAAATCACCTTGTGCAAGTGGTTTCCAAGGAATTGATTGCAGACCATAGTTCCTATTTGTTATGTTAGGCTACCTGGGGATTTATTTATATCATCTCCCCTGAGTGCCGCTCTCCAGTCAGCACAGATTATCCACTGTTTAACTCTGTAAGGCTCCTGCGTAAAGCCCATTGCAGAAGATACCCTGATATATGCTTTAAACCTGTTCCCTATATGCAGTTACTCATTAAAATTAAAACTTTATTTTAAACCTAAGGCCGAATCTGAGTTGCAATAAAAGCATTACAGAACAGTATACTGTACATATGAGCAGTGAGAGACTCAAGCTACAGCCACACTGTATTATGGATTTGCTTTCCCTGATCTTACAGTGATAACTTACTAAAGTGACGTCATTTCTAAGAGGCTTATGAAGTCAGACACAAAGCAGGATCAGCAAAGATTGTGCCTAATAGCAAATACACCAATATACCCACATTACTATGCACTGAAAGCAAATGTAAGGTTCTCTCAGGATCATTTTTTCAATCAAATGTTTATGATCATATTATACTATAAATCACTTTCTACCCAGCTGGAATGCAGGGAACAATGGCAAGCTTGTCTTAAAGGGGTTGTTTACCTTTGAATTAACATTTAGGGGCATATTTATCAAAGGTCGAAGTTAAAAAAAACTTCGAACTTCGAATTCAAATGGAGGTCGAAGTTTTTTGGGGGTCGAAGTGGGCCGAATTCAGCCTAATTCGAATTGTACGGTCGTACTTCGATTCAAAGTTTTTTTAACCTCGACCTTCGATCTCCCAAACTCCCCCAATTGCCACCATACAGGTTGTAGGAGGTCCCCCACAGGCTAAAACAGCACTTTGGAACAGAATGTTCAACACCAGGTGGCATATTTAAAGTTTATCCCATATCTCAAGTATGTTACACAGAGCAGGGTAAACGTTATATCGGACTGGCCCATGTTCTAGATCTCATTTAATTTGATCCAGATGTATGATGAGTCTATGAGTTTGGCTGGAGTACAAGATTATCTTTCACAACTGGGTTACCCTGCCATTTCAGTATTAGATGGCCTTGCAAAACACACTTGTTTAACGATATTGCAGAAATAATAAATGAAGCTTTCATATAGAACAACTGTACCTGGTTTTGTAAGATTTCCAAATTCTTCAGCGTTGTCCCATTCATCCGTAAACATTCATTTTTACTGGACATTTGAATAAAATTGCTATGGAAAAATGTAAATTTAAATGGGCTAAATGCAGATCACAAAAAAAAATTATAAGTTGGTATAATGTACATGCCAACATATTTGCTGCTCTCAGCACAGCGACATCACAAAGTTTTGCCTGCCTTGAGCCTTTATTGCTGGCCCTTCTCTGAGCTTGGGATGACCAATGACCTAAAATACCAACAAATACAGCAATAATAAAAGGGCTGGAACAATCAGCCTCTACTCAAAAAATGGGTCATCGGCTATATTGCGAGAAGTGGCTTTGGTAGGACTTTGCAATAAGTGACCAGCCTCCTTTAACCTAATTTTGTGATTTATTTCCCACACTAAAAAATTGTACATAAGAAAATGAAACTTATTCGAGTAACTGACTTCCTCAACTTGTTATAAAATGGCTCACCAAACTGAATCAAGCAGCTGAACAATATATTTTGATTTTTTTTTGCCATTACTTTTATAAGCTTGAACATTCCTATTTTGCCTTTACGTATTAGCTTAATCAGTTACAACACTGTAAATATATGCTCAGTAGAAATTAGACCAAAATTGCAGTCACACTCCGTCCTTTTTTGCTTTTAATTTAGTGTACAGCAGGGCAATTAACATGGACGTGTCTTGCCCTCATCTCTTTGCCTTTATTATTTACAAGATGCTCTGCTTTCTGGAGCACTGTAGACCACATCAACATTGGAATAGGACAGAAGAAAAGTTCAGATGTTTTGAATTCTAATCAATGCAAAGTTGAAAGAAAAGACTAATATGTTCATGGCTCTCCAACTCTGGAACACAAAATACAGAGATGCAATGGATTTCTGCTGAGAATTTCTCATCTAGCCAGTTATACATTATTACTGTTGTGCACTTACCCTGAGTGATATAGTATCTTTTCCAGATTAAATTCTTTGAGGTATTTGATGGTGGCAGCCAACGAACAAATGATAGACTTATCGAAAGTCAGGATTTCCGTCAGCTTTTGAGAACCTGAAAATCGGTATTGATTAAACAAAATGAGGTTTAGTTTCAGAGACGTTTATTTGAAGGAAAAATACATATAAATGACTGTGGAAACTCGGATAGAATATTTCTGTTCAGTTCAGGGCCTACTGTATGTATTGAGTTTGTCTGTATGTACAAGGAAGGGCAAAAATAAAACAGCCCTTGATAATAACAAAATATGTCACATCAGAGGGGGAATAAATTATTATTTTGACAGTAATGTATTTTTTTACTCACAGATTTAAAGTTTCATAAAATGCTCTTTTAGAAAATTATTTAATGTAAATAAATGTATACAATACTAAAGATATTGTAAAATAGCCTTTTACCAATATGATCATTTAAAGGGGAACTCTACAAAAACATAACTTAAGCTTTTTGAAAAGTAAACATTACAATTTCAAGCAACTTTGCAATATCAATCATTTAAAAAATATGGAACCCAGAAATTAACTCCAAACTACAGCCTTAAGCTGAGAAGCAAAGATAGTCTGAGGGCCATACCGTCTATCTTTCTTATTTATCAAATTACTAATGACTTGAGTTGGACAAAGACCAATCCATTTCTTGGTACAAGCCAACCATTCTATTTAGAAAGTCTAACACCTGCTCTCTAGAAGTGCTAGAATTTGAAAATACCTTGGAAAGAGAGAAAACTGGGACATATAGGTAGTAATTTTAACAATCACTGCAGTGAATAACACTTGATGAAGACCTATCAGAATGCACATTTTACCTCTGTAACCTTGAAAATAATTTTGCCCAACTCAAGAGCAAAAAGAAAACCGGAAGAGAGAAAAAGTGCTGACCAACATCCCTATCTTCTGGCACCCACAGACAAAACAGAAAACACCAATTACACTCACCGTGCACACTAGTGAAAATCTTCTGCACTACACAATGTAAATTGCTCGAAACGTAGCCTCATAAAAAGTTGTAATCACAGACTTAAAACATAGCTTAACATAGCAAGTAATATCTATATTAAGTACTAATCAGCCTTATATTGCGACATTTCTGTTCCCTAAGCTCAGTAAGTGACAGCAGCACAGAGCATGTGCAGTGAATCAGCAAAAAATAAGATGGGGAGCTACTGGGGCATCTTTGGAGACACAGATCTTTACTGCTAAAGGGCTGTGGTTGCCTTGGGCTGGTACAGAAGCACAAAACATCATGTACAACATTTCTAGCCTACGTCATTATTTATGCTTTAGTTCTCCTTTAACATAGTAACCTTTTAAATAGATTGTCCTTTCTCTTATCTAATCAGTCTCTAAATGAAGTAGCATTCTCCAAGGGGTACTAGTTTTATGAGAAAGTCTGGCTACAGTTGCATCAGGAGAGCAGTCCTAGGTTACCATGTCAGAAGGCCAATTATTGTGTTTATTTAGCAACAAGAAAAAGTCACTAGTACTTCTTCCAAACTGCCTCCTGCCGGCAATTTACATTCTAGCCGACGGGAGGCAGTTGGGGGAGATAAGTCACCCCGAAGAAGAGGAGATTTGTGACCTGAAACCCCAGGTCCGTGCTCCTATCAGCAGAAAACTGCACCGGCCTGGGGTTCTACCAGTGAGCACCATGGAGCGATCTCCTTCTGTCTTCTTCTTTCTTCAAATTTCCCAGGGCAAACGTATGCGAAATAGACGACTTTTTAGTTATAGTTCGGCTTTTCGTTCTACTGCGCATGCACAGCCGCGCGAGAAGGAAGAAGATGTAAGATCGCTCCGTGGTGCTCACTGGTATAACCCCGGGCCGGTGCAGTTATCTGCTTATAGGAGCACCGACTCGGGGTTTCAGGTAAATCAATATTATCACTTTGGGGGGCCTAACATTTGGCACCGCAAGTGCACCAAGCCTTTCCTTCTCATTTAAATCAAAATTTCTGACACCACATCCCTGTCCAACTCAAATTTAGACTTAGAGAACACTTTCCTAAGATAAGTCTTAGAAACAAATTTCTTGACACCTCTTTCAAAGCTCTTCAGAAGTCCTACCATCAGACTGAGATACAGGAATACCAGATTATAAGGGCAATGACAGACAGGACATTTTGTCACCCACGATTAATTTTGGGTACATCGGGCAACAAAACATCCCTTGTCTCCTCTCCAGCGGCTAACATGGGAAATGATGCTGGGGAAACATTGTGGCACGGGTACTTTGTTAACCGCTGGAGAGGAAACAAGGGGAGTTTTACTGCCTACTGTACCCAAGACTAATCGTGGGTGATAAAATGTCCTGTCTGTCATTGCCCTTAAGATTTAGCCATTTGACCAAAAACAAGAAGAATAAGTTAGACAGAGGGCCAACAAGGAACAAATTACAGATTATTGAAAATACAATAACCATCAATAAAAGCATCAGTAAAAGCTCCTCAATACATTCCGTACAAACTTGGAGTTTGACAGAGAATTGAAAAATATGCCACAGAGCTTCAGATCATTTCTCCTTCACATTTCTGCTTCTCTGTTATGAACAGATTCACACCTGGAAACACAGAAAGACAAAGCAACTTGCAACAGAATAAGGGAAAGGGCATTTCAAGACATTTTGTGGCTGGGCCACACCAGAGCTGAGTGGAGGCACTGGAAAAAGCCCGGGTAAACAGAAGCACCCTCTGGAGGCAGACGAATACAACCTGAGAGGAGAATAGAAGCCCTGATTCCAGATTTTAAGCAACATCAGCCCATGATAACTGCGAACATGGATAGAGATCCATAGATACACACAGTAAACACAATTGTTGAACACAGGGCCCAACAGGTGTAGTGAACACAAAGCTGCCAAAAAAACATTGTTGTTGATATGCCCCGAATGACCATGGCAAGGGCAATGCTTCTTATACAGGGTGGAACTGCACAATCACTGAACCTCTCTGGTTTATGCAAAATGCAAGCCTAATGTAGGAAGCTAAATTTCGAGTTGAATTACCACATTTACATAATTAAATTTGCCTTTGATTTATCTTCAAACAATGTGCTTTGGTTTTTCATTTCATAACTCTTACAGATATTTTTCTCTAAGAGAATTAGAATCTCAAAGGGAGTAATTAAGCAGGAAAGAGAGAAATAAAACATGAGAAAACTGGGTTTTTAATAAGAGTAGCACATAGATGCAAACATTTCTGGTTGCAGAACAGTGCAACCAGACATACTTGTTTCATGGACGGTGCAAAGTTTGTCAAGAGACTATTAGCCATTCTAAGAAATCTTATAAGGAAATAATTAATTTTATTAAATGGCTTTTAAAGGACATGTAAACCCTACATTTTCCAGACATGTACATAAATTGGGCATATATTCCCCACCCAAGCCACATCATTAGTACTGCATATACCCCCTCCATTTGCCAGTGCTATCACATGTTCCTAAAACAAAAAGCTTTCATCCAGCGGCCATTTTCCGTCTGAGACATCATCAGTGACACAGGACATGTATGCTGTAAAGTTTATGCAATGCAGAATGCAGGTTTACACAAGCACAACAAACTTTGATAAAAAGTTCTGCTGGGGTTGAGCACTGTAATGGTTAAGATGAGCTCAGGAGAGGTGGTTAGGAGAAAAAAAATAGACAGCTATAGTTTATATGGGAACCAGCAATGATATCTCTTCATTGGCTGTTAGACTGGAGGATGTATTTAGTAATCTGAGCTGAGAAGAACTGAGCATGCTCATTAGCCAACAGCCAAAGTAAATATCTGAGGGAGGGGGCAGAGTGGGTTAGAGGAGGAGAAGGAATTCTAAGTGATTAAGGGGGTGCTGCAGCCTGTTAACCTTTTAAAGGAGAAACAAACCCTTGACCAAAAAAAACCTTATCCCCCACCCCACGTAGAACCCCCTCCCCCCCAGCCTAGCTGCCCCCCCCATAACATTTTACTTACCCCTCGGTGCAGAGTCACAGCATTGGAGTTCATCTCAGCCATCTTCCGGGTCTTCGTGTCTTCGTGTCTTCTTCTAGGCTGGGGGGGGAGGGAGAGGGGGTCTACGTAAGGTGGGGAGTAGGGTTTTTTTTAACAAAGGGGTTGTTTCTCCTTTAACAACCAGAGTGGCAGTTATCTAAACACTTCAAAGAGGCTGTTCACTGATTACAGTTGTGTGTGTGTGTGTGTGTGTGGGGGTGGGTTACATGTCTTTTAAAGGGTGGATCCAGTTTTATGATTATACATCACTCATGCCTATATGTTAAAGGGAAACAAAGGCTCTGAATGAAAAACTGCCTGCAGCTTTGATACATGTCACATGTGCGTGAAGAGATACAGATATCCTAATAAAAGAAAAGTTAATTCAGTGCCAACAAAACATACTGGGATATAAAGATTAACTCATATACAGATGGAGCAAACTTGGTTTGATGTTTTGGCTTCACACAGCTCACACTGCACATGTCACAGCTTGGGTTTCAATGATAATGCGTGCGATAATAATGGAATGTCATGGTGGGACTTTGTGAGCCAAATTATTAAAAAATCATAGGTCCACCTATAAACTACTTGCTTGCGATATCAAAATAACACACAATACATCCTGATCATTTTCTGTATCATACAGTGTTGAAAAACAAATACAGGTATGGGATCCGTTATCCGGAAACCCTTTCGAAATTACGGAATGGATGCCTCCCATAGACTCCATTTTATCCAAATAATCCACATTTTTAAAAATGATTTCCTTTTTCTCTGTAATAATAAAACAGTAGCTTGTACTTGATCCCAACTAAGATATAATTAATCCTTATTGGAACAAAACCAGCCTATTGGGTTTATTTAATGTTTACAGGATTTTCTAGTAGACTCCAAACTACAGAAAGATCGGTTATCTGGAAAGTCCCAGGTCCTGAGCATTCTGAATAACAGGTCCCATACCTGTATTGCCATTTGCACTGAACATAATGCCTCATAAGCTTTAGAAACAAAAATATTTACTCAGTTCTAGTACAGATTAGTCAGTTAGAGAATTACTTTCTTTCCAAACAGTGATACAGCAGCTCTGTTCCAGACAGCATTGTTGTTTCCCATTGACTCCATTTTAATCAAATAATTTGGAGTTTTAAAAATGATTTCCTTTCTCACTGTAGTAATAAAACAGTAGCTTGAACTTGATCCCAACTAAGATATAATTAGTCCTTATTAGGTTTCATTAATGTTTAGATCCAAATTACAGAAAGATCCCTTATCTGGAAAACCCCAGGTCCAAAGCACTCTGGATAACTCGTCCAATACCTTTACTAAATATTAGTGATTTTAGTCCATTGTTCTTTCTGCTCAATTCATTGGAAAAATAAGCAGATTGTTGTCAGATATTTTTTCCTTGTCTGTAGGGAAGCAACAAATCAATTGCTCCTGTACTCTGCCAATTAATGAATCCTCCACAAAATATTCAGCTCAATAAAAAAAAAAAAAAAGAGTCTAAACCCATATCTGCATATTTAAATTTGAGGTTAAAAAGCTGTCAACTTCAGTTGTCACCTAATACTAAGACTTTCTGCAAACCTATCACCAAAATATTAACAAGTCCTAGTATCGTCTTTTGCTTTACAGGCAAAAACCAATGTTTAAAAGTCATATTTTATATTGTTTATCATTCCTGGTATGTTTTTGGCACGACTTTCATCTGAAATTCTGCACCACATGCCTCATTGAACACCTGGCAGACATGCACTCTCTTCTATTTATATATTTACCCCCATATGCAATAAGAGACATAAAAAAGCACAACATTTGCTTTTGCCCAGATGCAATAACCCATAGCAACCAGTACGATGTTTGCAGGTGCCCAGTAAATGCTACCTGCTGATTGACTGCTATAGGTGACTCGAACTGTAGCCAAATTTACACCTTTTATCATATAATCCAATATGTCAGCTAAAAAAGGACTAGAAAAGATTTTATATATTGAACTGTACTTGCCCCAATGTTTATTAGCCCAATACGATTAATGATCAGTGGCTTTAAAGAAATCCACAGCAGCTCCCCTTCCTGGATCTTGTTACTCATTAGCACTGCACTTGCTCATCTGTTAACTGGACTGTTAAAGAAGCCCAAATCATAAGGTTTATAGCCTATATTTTTCATTGAGCTTTGGTTCTGACCCTTGGCTATATGTTAGTGAATGCTGCCAGTTTAAGCTAAGTAAAATCTATAAACATGTGGTTGAGTATTACTGACTTATCCTGTGTCTTATTCCACTTAGCACTTTATGTGCTCCTCCACTATATTATAGTCTCACTTTTACCCATTGCATCAGTTGCTAGGTAACCAATAAGACTAATATTCTGGGTTTTTTGATGGCACAGTCTATGCCAAAATCTCCTTATTAAAGTATTAACAGTTACAGCAACATGTAGGCCCCAATTTCCAGTTGTAACACTTCGATGCTAGTCCACTTTGAGTGATGCACAATTTGTCCTTTACATAATATATATATATATATATATATATATATATATATATATATATATATATATATATATATATATATATATATATATATATATATATATATATAAATAGAGGACATTTATTACTGTTAAAAAGAAATATTCTAGGACTGTACCTGCTGATTTCTGTGTTTCTTGTCCATAAAACTCACTGACGAGCTGAAATGCTTGGCTGTATTCAAAATGGCTTTTGTCCATTCTCTCTATTCGTATTCGGTCATCATCCCGTAAACTAGAATTCAAAGGAATATTATTATATCACACTGGAGCCATTTTTAGCACCAGGCGAAGTACAATAGAGTAGACAGGCTTGCTTCAAAAAAAGTTGAAATTTTTTCTAATTCCCAAAAAACACTGGCGTCTTTTACTTTTTTAAGGGTGATAGGCTGAAAAAGATCATACATTTTTTGGGGGGTATCCTCCTTCCCCCCTAGTTGGGCAAAAAAACAACTTTTATTTTATGAAGCTTTCTCAGGCTTGTGTAGTGTAATGTATTTGCTGCTACATATACGTCCATTTTACTTTAACTTGGGGCCGTAAGGAAATTAGGCATCGCTAGCGTAACTTTGCTTTGCTTGACGAATTAACGATTGCACAACTTCGCTACCTTTCGCCTCCCTGAGCGCAACTTTGGATTTTAGTGAATTAGCAGCGCCCTGGCGAAACTTTGCCTGGCAAAGTGCGGCAAAGGCGTCGCTAGCGTATTTTCGGCGATTAGTGAATTTGCCCCCTTGACTTCTTGACTGAGAGAAACACTCTATAAAGTTTATGTAGCCCTTTAAACCAAGGATAACGCAAATCAGGGAACATAAACTAGCAATTTACAGTGGATATTCAAGATAATTCCAGGAAGGAAAAGATTCTGAGACGTGGGGTAACTGCCTGTGTAAAACAGGAGAAAGCATTGCTTTACAGTAAAGTTGTAAGATGTGCAATAATTTAAATATTATTAAAGGAGAAGAAAAGGGTTATTATCACTAGGAGGTGCCAAATGTAAGGTACCCCACAGGGATTGTAATCACTTACTAATACCCTTGGCTGGTGCTCCTGTTAGCAGAAATCTACCCCGGCCCAGGGTATTTCTGGAGGAGCACCGCAGAGCTATCATTTTCCTGATTCTTCTTTCTTCACTCTGCTGCACACATGCAGTAGTGTAAAAAGTCAAACTTTAAGAAAGCCGTCTTTTTATGCTACTTTTTATATGCCTGCCCCCACCCGGAGGAAAACACGTAAAGAGCATGATGATTGCTGTGGATCAGCTTCTACAGAAGTCCCCCAGGGCAGTGCAGTTTTCTAACAAGAGCACCGGGCCAGAGTATCAGGTAAGTGATCAAATCACTGTGTGTGTGTAGGGGGGTGTCTTATATTCAAAATAACACACACAAAAAAAACTTTCCGAATGGTGTTCTAAAAAGCCAGAAATGTATTAGTTAATCCACTTTACTCTTGCAATATTAAACTCTTTCCACCAGCTATTACTGCCGCCTAAATTAAGATGATGGCAGATAGCAACCTATACTTTTATTTTAGCACGTTAATTATACTACAGCCTACACTAGAACCTTGAATATACACCCACTTGAAGAAAGAGGGGGAAAAAAATATGAAAAGGAGAAATCCTACATTCCTGTGAACAGAATGAGAAAAGGCAAACTAGCATTTATTGAATAAAAATCAGGTTAAAAATACAACTGATGAAAAAAGTTTCCCTGGAACTTTTAACCATACAGGTGCATTTGGCCACATACTTCACATGGTCTGTCATGTCTGTCTGAGAGCAGCAAATGTTCCATATCATAGTTCTACAAGTACAGATACAGTTTAAAACCGCAAATTATAAACTGAACCTATCGCTGCACCTGCAGCCACTCCCTGGAATACAGCATTACCCACTGTCAGAACTAGGGGTAGGAAGAAGAGGAGTTGAAAGAGTGGTACAGCTTCAAAAATATACAGATGCTTTCCTATTTTACAATTCATTTTATGTGCTGGAAAGTTTATTTCTTACTTGGAAAATCATTATCTGAAATATTAATCCCAATGGGTGTTAGTGCTCAGAGCTGCTGCTAAACTGTGCAAAGCACTAATACCCCTTAGAAAATGAATACAATTATATTTTAGGTGATAGAGTAGACAGACATATAACAATTGTGCAACAATGGGAAGTTTGCATATTAAAGGGGAACATTACCTTAGAATTAATTTTTAGTACAAAGGTTTGCTGAGTCAAATTGTAATTTTTTTATTCTTTGTGGTTTTTGAAGTATAGGAATGGAATGATTGAGACCTGGGGATTTTTAAATCATATTTGTCCCATGCCTTAATCCCTTAATAAGAATCATAAAAAATAAGGACTGCTTTGTCCTGTCTCTAATTATTACAGAAAATAAACTAAAAATTGCTTTTTTTATACAAGACTATGCAAAATGGCTTTTCTGGATAATGGGTTTCCAATTAATAATGGCTTTCTGGATAATAGATTTCTGGATAATAAATGCAATATTTGTACCTAAGTTTTTGATCTGCACCTCTCTAGTTTAAAAGTGCAGCTGTAATAATACTACAGGTATGAGACCTGTTATCGAGAATGCTCAGGACCTGGGTTTTTTTGAATAACAGATCTTGCCATTATTTGGACCTTCATACTTTTACATCAACTGGAAAATCATGTAAAAATGAAAAAAACCCAATAGACTGGTTTTGCTTCCAATAAGGATTAATTATATCTTAGTTGGGATCAAGTACAAGGTACTGTTTTATTAGCACAGAGAAAAGGAAATCGTTTTTAAAAATTTGGATTATTTGGATAAAATAAGGTCTATGGGAGATGGCCATTCCGTAATTCGGAGCTTTCTGGATAATAGGTTTCCTGATAACATAGATCCCATAGCTGTTTTCTATTTCTACCATGTTCACTACTATTAAAAAATACTACAACATCTCTGTTTTGGTCTAGAAGTGTGCTGTAAATGGAGAAATTACCTGGCAGCAGTTAAGCTGTTGATCAGCCTTTCAGTGCAATCAGAAATGTCAGAGGGAAGTAGGATTTCTACAGGCTGCAATCTCAGTATTCTTGTCTCCAGCTCAGTGCGGGATTTGGAATCATGGAAACTGTCGTACATGACTTCCCCTGTGGAGGGTTGGACGGCCTGAAGAAATAATAAAGATGCTTAAAAACTTGCTACAAAATGAGCACTGACTATTTTGACAACAATCAACTTATTTTAATATTACAAATTTAATTATGGCCTCCAATACTTAAAAAGGTTATTAATGAAATAGAGTCCAAAGAAGAGCTACAAAGCTAATTAAGGGAACGAAAAGTCTGACACTTAATGGGTGATATGATTACTTTGTTTAAAGATATAAGGGGACCATATAATAATCTCTTGGATGCATTATTCACCAGTAATTGCCTTCAGAGAACACAAGGGCATCCATTCAGATTAGCAGAAAGGAGGTTTCATCTTAAAAGAAATGTTTTGTTTGAGAATTGTGAAGATGCGGAACTCTCTTCCCGAGGCGGTTGTAATGCCAGATTGTTTTTAAAAGGTGACAAAACAACAAGTTACTGAAATGTTCTCCCCTAAATCAATGTACTCACTTAGGGTGAAATTCATGGAATTACACAACACTTAGAGAGATTAAAAAAAGTGGAAAAACACAGATTTTTTCTGGGCATTTCATGCTAATGAAGGGCAAAATCAGCACTTCATTAACCAGGGTCCAATAATTGATTCTGAAGTGTTGAAGAATGGCTTCTTACACTTCACAGATTATGAGAATTGGGATACATTTTAAATTATGTTTGTGCAAGAACGCTCTATTTGCTGATCAGTTGTAACTCCCAGGAAAAGAATTCTTTGATAACAGATCCAATACCTGTATAAAGTTTTATTCTGCTTTAGGGGTTTTAAATCAAAAGTCCCTGGCAAATCAGTCTCAGAATTTGTAGCTCATTTCCAGAATCCAGATAAATGTTATTAAATCCTTTATATTCTTACACACATAAACACTATGGGGCAGATTTATCAAAGGTCGAGGTGAATTTTCGAATGAAAAAAATTCGAATTTCGAGCTATTTTTCCGAGCTAGTTTTTTCAATTCGAAATTCGACCCTTGATAAATATGCCCCTTTGTAGGCACATATGTGCCGAACTACAGCGAAAATGCAGAACTATGGAAGGTTCTGATCTACAACATCATTGGAACTGTACCTGGCAGTCCCCAACAGCCAAAAAACACTGACACACCATGTCATCCTTTAAGCAATATGCTTTATACTTTAAAGAAACAGTAATAGCCTGGGAACTCTAAAGAGATAGGATATTATAGGTCATTGAGGAGTTCTATGTCCATATAAAGGCATGAGGGTGAAGGGAGAGTTCTTTTTCTCAGGTTGTGAAACTTCAATTGGTTGGCAATGATAAGAACATTTAGTTTGCTCTTTGCTTTTTAAGTGTGTGGTATAACCCTGTCTAGATTGTAAGAGCTCTCTGAGGCCTTTAGAAAGAAGGTTATATGTGCCTTTGAGTTTGGGAAAGGATTCAAAAAGATCTCCAAATGGTTTGACATCTGTCAATTTCTCCAGGCCAAGCCACCCCATTAAAAACTCTTTGAATTAAAATCAAATAATATGAGATGAACCTAAACCACCATTTGGGGATTTGGTCAAATCCCAAACCTTTCATGAATGATTCAGCCAAATCCCTAACTGAATCCGAACCCTAATTTGGGCAAGGAAGGGCCAAAAGAACCATGCACACAGCACACGGAAAATGATCTCAATTTCCTTGTTCATGTAACGAAATGTCACATGATGTTAAAGGAGAAGGAAAGGTTAAAACTAAGTAAGCCTTATCAGAAAGGTCCATCTAAATATACCAGTAAACCCCCAAAGTAATGTTGCTCTGAGTCCCCTGTCAAAAGAAACACTGCATTTCTTTCCTTCTATTGTGTACTCATGGGCTTCTGTATCAGACTTCCTGCCTTCAGCTTAAACCTCATTGCCCTGGGCAAGAGCATGCTCAGTTTGCTCCTCTCCCCCCACCCCCCTCCCTTCTCTACTGTAATCTGAGCCCAGAGCAGGGAGAGACTCAGGCAGGAAGTGATGTCACACCACATTAATACTGCAGCTCCTATTCTAAACAAACAGAGTTTCTAGAGCTTTTTACTCAGGTATGGTAAAACATTCTACAGAATAAATATAGCATTCTAGCTTGCACTATTGCAGCTAATCTATTGGCAATAAAATGGCTCTGTAGCTTTCCTTCTCCTTTAACGGTTTTAATTTCGCCAGGCACTTGGCTTTGGCCAAATTCTGAAAAAGGCTCAATCAAAATCATGGATTCGGCACATCTCCATCAAATATTGATGTATTCAGTCAAATCCGAATCCTGCTGAAAAAGAAGAATCCTGGCTGAATCCCAATATCTTTATATTTAACAGGAGTGGGTGAATGTTCCCGCTGCATACATGTATTTGCCAGTAGATATGGCAAGCATCCTTTATTAATAGTTATACTTAAGACCCAATAAGTTTGTTTCATTGATAAACACAATAACCTAGATAGTTACATGCCATGTAATGCAGCAGATCTACACATCACAATGTTTAATGCCAACTTCCACTTGAAATTCTGTTGTGGCTGATTTCTGTAGAAGTATCCCTCGGGAAGGAGCCCTCTGAATGCTGGGCATCTGTATTTTAACATCCATCTGTTAAACAGTCAATCCCAGGAGCTACTTTAATTTACATATGGAATATTACATTGTTCATTCAGCATTTTTAATGTTCTCTATTCAAGCATGGAGTGAAGCTAAATGAAAATATTTAGCATTAATAAGGAGGAAAAACATTCTTAAAATAAAGCAAATTATTTTATTCAGTTGTCTAGAGTTTTAAAATCACATGACTTTAACCGTTCTGTTGAATAAAGTTCAGAGCCTATGGATCCAAATGCAATTTTTTTAAATTTTAAAAAAACATGCAATTTGTGAAGAAGGCATATATTTTGAGTTGTCTGCGTGGGTTTCTACCAAGTACTCTGGTTTCCACCTACAACCTAAAATATACATGAGGGTTCCTAATAAAATTGTCTGACAGCCTAACAGTCTATGAGTAGGGGGGTTATTTATCAAAGGTCGAGTTTGTGAGGTTTTTTTCTACCTCGAATAAACTCGCAACTTGAAGGTTTGCTTATTTATAAAAAAAAGAATGTAAAAAAAACTCCATTGAATGAAATCGGGATGAGAAACTTAAATACTCTGATGGGATTATCAATGATAAAACCTTGAACGCCTCGAATTGATTGAGTTTTCAAGCGCAAATCACAGGAAAAAATGCGTAAATCGTATAGGCAAAAAACATCTTGAAATGGTTCAAGGGACCTTTGCCATTGACTTCTACATGACCTAGACAGATTTCAGATGGAGTATTTTCAGATGCGGGCTTTTTGCAGCTTCGGGGCATAATAAATCTTTTTTTCCAAAAAAAATTAAGTTTTTACTGTAACTACGTCGAAAAACTTTTTGGGAAAAACACAACTCGACCTAAGTATCCCAACAGCCACAGGCCTTTTTATTTATGTCCTAATAAAGGATTTTGTATTTTTAACCATTGTTTTGACTTTTTTGGGAATCTCACACTATACTGTAATTTTTATCATGGTAAAATGATCCCTAGTGTTTGTGAATGTTATAGGGACCTTGGATAGAAAGCTCCACTGGGGAAGGGACTAATGGGAATGATATGTAATCTATGTAAAGAGCTGTTGAATATATCAGCACTATATACTGTAAATCAAGGTTTTATAGTTGTATGTTGTATACTTTATGCCAAGACCCATTCCTTTCATTTAAGGATGCATGCCAGAGATGCATAAATGCCTTGCTCTGTACAATAATAGCATTACAATATAAAAAAAAAGGCTAAAAATACTTCACAGTTACAACTGCAGGAAAGGTCTTTAGATCTTTAGCCTTGCTTTTAGTTAAATACAGTTTAGTGGGTCTGTAACTGCACCATACACTCTTTTGCACATAGCGAGGTTTGATGACTTCATTGATTTGTTAAAGATACAAAAGAATATCATCCTGCATGACGAGCTGGGGTTGCAGTCATTTAGTAAATGAGACCCGTATTTTCTGTTAGCAGTCTTCTTCATTTACATTTTCTTCTTTTTTCCCCATATAAACACAGAACCATCTGATACATGCTTTGTATAGTATGTACTAGTGACTTAACCCTGGCCATGTTTGCCGCCTCTTGCTGTAACCATGGTGCTAATTAATTAAGGCTTGGCGTTGTTACAGAATCTGTTATTGAGTTGTCTAATTATTTCCGGGTGAAAGGTTAGATATTTTTAGGAACTGCATTACGGGTTCATAATTACACCTGATGAAGGATGATCTTGGAAACCATTAAAAAAAACATTTTTTTTTTTTTCTCTTAAAGAGGAATAATCACAAAAATAAAGGTGTGTCACCATAGCTAAGGCTACAGCCCAACTACATGCTCATGGGATTGATTATCTAGAAACACATACAGAAAGCTCTGAATTATGACCATCTCCCATAGACTCCATTAAAATCAAATAATTAATTTTTTTTTAATTAATTAAATTAAATTTAATTAATTCCTTTTTCTCTGTAATAATAAATAAAACAGTACCTTGTACTTAGTCCAAGCTAAAATATAATTAATCCGTATGGAAGGCAATCTAATTCTATTGGGTTAAATAATGTTTAAACGATATGTATTAGACTTAAGGTATGGAGATCCCCTTATCTGGAAAAACCAAGGTCCCGAGGATTCTGGATATCACTTTCTATACTATACCATATGTAAGCATTCGAAAACAGTGGAATAATGTTTATGAATTGCTGCACATAGACATTTAATTGGGGTTTTGTGCTTAGAGGGTTTGCTTTATGATTGGATCAAGATGTTGCGTGTTCTTACCTACCCCAACAAATGAATAGAAAATCTAGGCAATCTAGGAAAATCTAGGCAACATGGTTCTTCAGTAGATGAACTATGTAGATGTCATATCACATGCACTAAAGCACTTAATCAGTGACAGAGAGAGAAAGAATAGTGCAAGCACTCCCTAATTTCCAGGTGGCAGCTAAGTAAACCAAACATTCAGCACTGACAACATTACACTCCATTATTTGTAGTATTTTTAATTGTGATGGATTCTAATCAGTGT
The DNA here is from genome assembly GCF_017654675.1 of Xenopus laevis. Taxonomy (NCBI): domain Eukaryota; kingdom Metazoa; phylum Chordata; class Amphibia; order Anura; family Pipidae; genus Xenopus; species Xenopus laevis. The sequence goes on from NC_054371.1 coordinate 198,182,413, forward strand.
CACTTCGCGGAGAGTGTGTGGAAAAGGCAAAACACAAGATTAAAATATAAAAGATATTAGCAGTAGCGATTAATGCACTGGGGCTAGTGGTACCCAAGTAAGGTCATTTGCTAGCAGAAAGGGAAATTCGACATATTACTATAGTCCCCTTTACAAACAACACCTGTTTTGCTAAAACCATTCTCACAACAAATACCCAAATATGTACTCATGCAGAAAATTGTAGAAAAAAGACCAATTTAAACACTACACCCACATTGTTACTCCTCCCTTAGTCACTAAGGGAGGAGTAACAATGTGGGTGTAGTGTTTAAATTGGTCTTTTTTGTACTTGTATTTTTCACTTGAAAAAGGATCCATGATGATCCGAAACATGTTGTGACAATAAAGGAATTTTGCGGCTAAGACTGCGGATTGTAATGCTCCTTCCTATCCTACAATTTTCTGCATGAGTACAAGTTTGGCCTGGCTGGTGTGGCCTAAGTAGGAAAGTGAGCTACACAGGTGGAGATCGTTTGAACAAATCTTCATTCTTGCAAATACCCAAATATGTATTCAGGTCTTCAGGTTTTAAATTACTATGGGGGGGGATTAATGTAACTTTAATGCAGGCTTTCTTTTTTTTCCTTGTTTTCTTCTGTTCTTCTATAGTTCTTCCTCTGATATTCCCTTTGTTCTTTCTCTTCTCATTAATATTTCTTATCTCATGCTTCTGTCTCTCCTCTAATGTCGTCCAGTGTGATATTACCCGTAACCATTCTGCTCTCTCTTTTTTTTTTTTTTCCCCAGCATCTAATTCATTGATCTAAGCATAAGAGATATACTCAGTGCTCACACACTGGAATTGTGAGCCTGGCAAAGGAAGGAACCATTTGGCTTGCTGTTTAGAACTAACGCCATTCATTCAAGAGATCTGCATGTTTTAGATACGGAGCAATGAATGAGAAGTGGGAAAATAAAGAATGCTTGAAGCATGACCATATACTACAACTCCAGGCTATACAATTTGCATCTGTGGCCTGAATGAAGCCCTCTAAACTTAAGACCACCAAATGCATGCACCGAAAACCCAAATCTTTCATGAAATTGTCCAAATTTTGCATCAAATATGAAACCTAATTTGCATATGCAAATGAAGATATGGACAGAGAAGGGCTAAAAAAAACTGTGCAAGTAGTGCACAGGAAACAAATTGCAATTTCTCTGTTCATGGGACAAAAAAATCACATGATTTTAAGGATTCCGTTTGGCCAGTTTGAGAAACTTGCCTGGTGGTGGTGGGGGGGTGCGACGGGGACGCCCGCTGACTCTGCTCCCTTCTGTGGCACCAGATTGATTTATGCGTTTCCCCTCCGGTTCTTCCGGATGTGTGCCAATCGGGTATCTTCAGCTTTTTTTGGAGGTGCTGAACGTGACGTCATTGTTTGTCGCGAAGTTTGAATATTTAAAGGGCTCTTTGCCCAACGTAAAGGTCTAATTCTTTAGTTCCTGGGTGTGTTTCTGAGTATTCTCTGAGTATTCTGTTCTGACACTGTCTATCCTTGATCTTGTGTTGTTCGCTGCCTGTCCTGACCTTTGCTCCTATATCGACCTCACTATCAGACCCTGTTTTATACTGTGATTTTGGTGTGTATGACTCGGCTTGTAACCTTGACTACTCTCCTGTCTTCTGAATCTGTACTGTTTTGCAAGTTTGGTTTTGACCCAGCCTGTTTCAGACTACGCCTTGCTCTCCATTCCAGTTATAACGTTCGGTTCCCTTGCCTGCCCAGAACTCTCTCCCTGGTCCTCTCACGCTAAGACCTGGCAGCACCTGAGCAGCGGAGGGCTCCTCCCGAAGCCAAAAGTGGTTGTTATAGGCGGAGGAGTGAGCTGCGACCTGGATCTTGGGGTTAGTTCTGGGTGTGGGACTCCATTCGTAACAGTCAGGCCCTTGGATTTGGCCAAATCTGAATCCTGCTGAACAGGGCAGAATCCTGGATTCAGTGCATCCCTAAGCTGAACCAAAACGTTAACATCAACATACAGTATCTTTAATATGTCATTGAAGACCTGAGTTTGAACCTGCTTTAATTTATGCCCAGGCACCTTTTTTAATCTATGCATATATAGTATTTTTAGTCTATACATGCATTTATTATACGTATAGTGAGTATTAGGGGACTAGTGCATTCTGCACAGAAGCATTCAAATTACAAACTGTTTCATATTTAAGGCCTCTTAGAAAAGCAGTGCAGCAGAAAAGGCAAGTTCAGAAAAATCTGAAATGTAAGAGCACCTTCCAAATACTCAGCTTTTGTTCCTGAAGCAACTAAATACTAAAATAGAAGAAAAAAAAAACTTACCACTAGACCAAAGACAGCGTCTGACGACTTTTTATTTTTAGTCCTGTCGATATTTTCAAAGATACACAAAAGATAACTGTTTGGGACATCAGCCATTATAGATTCAACCTCCACTGAGTCATCTATATTTAACAAGGGGCTGACATTTGAGAAATGTTAAGGAAGTTGTTTGCAATCAAAAAACAATTAATTTTAATTGGTTTTAGAACATTGTCTTTTTTAAAGGAGAAGGAAAGGTTAAAACTAAGTAAGCCTTATCAGAAAGGTCCATCTAAATATACCAGTAAACCCCCAAAGTAATGCTGCTCTGAGTCCCCTGGCAAAAGAAACACTGCATTTCTTTCCTTCTATTGTGTAAACATGGGCTTCTGTATCAGACTTCCTGCCTTCAGCTTAAACCTCATTGCCCTGGGCAAGAGCATGCTCAGTTTGCTCCTCTCCCCCCACCCCTCCATTCTCTACTGTAATCTGAGCCCAGAGCAGGGAGAGACTAGGGCAGGAAGTGATGTCACACCATGTTAATACTGCAGCTACTATCCTAAACAAACAGAGAGTTTCTAGAACGTTTTCTGAGGTATGGTAAAACATTCTACAAAATAAATATAGCATTATAGCTTGCACTATTGCAGCTAGTCTATTGGCAATAAAATGCCTCCGTAGCTTTCCTTCTCCTTTAAGCTGCTATCCATTTTCTCTTGCTTTGCCATGATACATAAAGTGCTTTACAAATAAATAACTGTATTAACCAATTAGCAACCACATAATTCACTGAACTGTGGGTGCTCCACTAACATAGTAAGTTAGGTTGAAAAAAGACACACGTCCATCAAATTCAACCTTTTAACTCTATTTTAACCTGTGTAACTGCGAGGTGGAAGTAAAAAAAAACCCATTTGAAGCCTCTCCAATTTGCCTTAGAGATTCCTTCCTGACTCCAAAATGGCAATGGGACTAGTCCCTGAATCATGCATATTAAGTATACATTGTACTGATAATCCAGTTCCAACAACTCGAACTGTGAATACATACAAGACAGGGTGGCAAGCAGTTATGAAAAATAAATTATAAAAATGTATAACAATGTAGCAGGAAATGTATACTGCCATAGAAATATCGGTACACTTTTTTTTTTCCTATCGGTACACTTATTAGAGTTTTCCGTATAAAGGATATCTTCTCCTATAAGAGTTGACTTTGTATACAGTGCAGTAAGTTGTCTGGTAAACAAAGAACTTTTGGTATCCCCGGCTGCCTTCAGCGCTGCAGTCTCCATCTGTTTTACAACTCCAACCTGCATGAGAAAAAAAAAAAAAAGGTAGTGATTTATTATGAAATGCATCAGTGCCCCTTACTGGATAAGTACAGAATTGCAATCTGAGCTATGCTTTAAAAATAAGTCCACATTTAGTTAGTATATACATACTCATACAAACAAGGTTTCTCCAAGGAGAAAACCCTTTCTAAAAGAGTGCATAGGAGTGTCTATATTAGACATGGTACTGTTAAGATAGACACCACTCACATGGCAATAGTACCATCTAGATGCTAACCTCACTGTCCACACTGTGAAGAACCACCAACACTGCTTCAAATGAAAGTCCTTTTCCTCTAGTCTGAAGGAGTGTCATCTAGTGCACTGATCCTTTTTTATGGGGAAAAAAAGATCTCCCGCTGTCTATTATGTCCTATTACTATACTTGCAAAGAGTTATCATATCCCCTCGCAAGTGCCTTTTCTCCAGTGAAACCATTAGTTTAATTCTTCTATTCCTTTTACCAGTTTAGCTGCATATCTCTGCACACTCTCCAACTCATTATTATCCTTAAGGACTGGAGCCCAAAACTGCACTGCATACTCAAGTTGAGGCCTTACCAGGGACCTATAAAGAGGCAAAATTATGTTTTCATCCCTTGAGTTAATGCCCTTTTTAATGCAAGACAGAACTTTATTTGCTTTAGTAGCCATAGAACGACACTGCGTTGGAATTAGACAACTTGTTATCTACAAAAATCCCCAAATACTTCTTAATTATGAATGTCCTCAACATACTACAATTAGTGTATAATAGTGTATAACTCACATTTATGTTAGTTTTACCAAAGTGCAGAATCTTGCAACAGTTTGTTGCCCAGTTTTCCAACTTAGTCAAATCACTGCAAAGTGGCAGCATCCTGCATGGAACTTACAGTTCTGCACAATTTAGTATCATCAGCAAAAATAGAAACATTACTTTCAATGCTCTCACCTCTAGGTCATTAATAAACAATTTAAAAAGCAAAGGGCTAAGGACAGACCCCTGGGTTACTCCATTATCAACACTGGTCTCATTGGATAATGCTCTGTTTACCACCACTAACCTATCCTTCTGCCAGTTCTATATTCAAATACAAATATTATGTTCCTGGCCAGTTTTCTTTAATTTTAGAAGTAGCATGTGCTAGAGTATCAAATTTATTTCGATCACATCCACTGCCCTTCCATTGTCTAGATTTCTGCTCTCCTTCTCACAGAAGGCAATTAAGTCTGTTCAACAAAAGGAAATAGAAATGATGAGTGCAGCATAGGTGATCAATGGAAACATATCGATATAAAAAAAAAGAAAAAGATGCTTACTTTGTACCCCTTTGCAACGAGTCGCCTTACATGAACAAATAGACGATGAGCAGGAATACTTGCAGTCATAAAATTGTGGTCCAGATGACAGTAAATATTAAGTTCCCGGGATGCAATCTAACAAAAATGTCAAAAATCTTATTTTTAAATCAGAAGCTATAATAATGTATTTAGACCAGCCACCAAAAATAACAATTAAAGGGGTGGTTCACCTTTTAGGAAACTTTTATTATGTCATATAATTGCCAATTCTAAGCAACTTTTCAATTGGTTTTCATTATTAATTTTTTATAGTTTTATAGTTATTTGTCTTTTTCTTCTGACTCTTTGCAGCTTTCAAATGGGCGTCGCTGACTCCCTTCTAAAAAACATGCTCTATAAGGCTATTTGGACCCTAGTTACCAGATCGGTTAAGATGCAAATTGAAGAGCTGCTGAATAAAAAGATAAATAACTCAAAAACCACAAATAATAAAAAAATGAAAACCAATTGCAAATTGTCTTAAAATATCACTCTCTACACCATACTAAAAGTTATCTCAAACGTGAACAACCCCTTTAACCTTGCTTTGTAGCAGAAGAACCTGGTTATTATTATTAGCATGTATTTATAAAGAGCATGTATTCTGCAGTGCTTTACAATTAATGGATGTATACACTTAAAGGGGATGTAAAGTCAACGTCTAAAAAATCTAATTTTTACTTTCGTTAATGAAAAAGAAATCTATCTCCAATATACTTTAATTTAAGAATTTGTACCGTTTTATAAGAAACCTGACTGAATGCAGTGAAATTCTCCCTTCATTTAATTTCTCTGATTGCTGCAGAAAACTTCAGACAGTTCTTAGCTGCTCTGCAAGGAAACGATCATAAATACTTACGAACATCAGGGGGCAACCCCCCACCGTACTTTCCAGTTGTTCATAGCTCAAGCAGTTTTGTTTATTTCCCTGTAGGGCAGTCGGCAACTGTGTAGAGATTTATATTGGATTTTATTTTTGCCTTTACACCCCCTTTAATGTTTCCAACTCCAGATGCAGGGACAAAGATCATGAAGCCATATTTAAACAGATAAACTGGGATTCTCAATGAAGGATTATTTTGCTGCAGCTACTGGTTCTGCAGAGTTGGAGAACGTTTGTATAAAACAATACAAAAACTATAAAATCCACATTAGATTATATGACAACACAGGACCCAGTGCAGTCTGTATATTCTGATTATTAATCAGTCTTGCTGTATCAGCTTCTATGGCAGAAATTATTTAACTATAACTGCTGTTTTGATCATTTATGACGATTCCTAAGCTTAACCTCCCAACTGAAGCCCAGACCATACTGAGCATGTGCGTGGTCTTGGAAAGATGTTTAACAAAGTTACAAGACGGTGGCCACCTGTGGCCAACTTTGAAAACATAAATCATTTGTTTTATTAGGCTTGTGGTGTAGTAAGTTCGTGTTTATGTTTAGTATACAAAATATAGCATTTCTAGACATTAGTTCCCCTTTAACATACAGATTATAAACAAAAATACAACCTATAAAAAAGGTAAAGAACTTACAATGTATTATAATGTTCTATCTGATTTGTCCATGGCTAGCAATCCACACTCACTGTCATACAAACCATCATCATAAAGTAATAATAATAATTTAAAGCAAGCATGGATCTGTTTATTATAGAACAAAAAAACATGACCGAATATTCACAGGATGGGAAAGCCCTGCCCAATAATCTGTCTATGCTTTGCTATTCTCAGTTTTCTGTGATTATTAAAACCATGTAGCAAAAGACAGATAATTAAAAGGCCTGTGGAGAAGCATGCAAGGCCTTTGGGAATGGAGTACTGACTGGAGAAGAACTGACTTTTGCTATATTATTTCAAGTGTCTGAATGAGAAGTACAGGGAAGGACAGACAAATACTGCTGTCAATTGAACATGAGGCTAATTGTTCAGCCAGGTCTTGGATTTGGCTGAATCTGAATCCTAATAAAAAGGCTAGGATTCAGCTGAATCCTGAACCGAATCCTGGATTTGGTGCATTCCTAATTGCTGTACTTTAAGTCCCATGGGAGGAAAGCAGTAACTAAAAATTATTCCCTTCCCCTTTCTTCCTCGGGATTTACTATTATACAGTATACTAAAAGTTAACTTAAAGGTGAACTACCCCTTTAAGTTACTAATGCAGGAAGACTCTGCAAAGCTTTTACATTACGTTTTTGGGTCAGTATACAGTCGTGAAAAAGTTTGGGAACCCCTCTCAACCTGCATAATAATTTACTCCACTTTCAACAAAAAAAGATAACAGTGGTATATCTTTCATTTCCCAGGAACATCTGAGTACTGGGGCGTTTTCTGAACAAAGATTTTTTTTTGAATCAGTATTCAGTTGTATGAAATTAAATCAAATGTGAAAAACTGGCTGTGCAAAAATGTGGGTACCCTTGTAATTTTGCTAATTTGAATTCATGTAACTGCTCAATACGGATTACTGGCAACACCAAATTGGTTGGATTAGCTCGTTATGCCTCATGAAAAAAGGTATTTAAGGTGGCCAATTGCAAGATGTGCTTTTGTTTTACTCTCCTTTGAAGAGGGACAGCATTGGATCCTCAAAGCAACTCTCAAAAGATCTGAAAAAAAGATTGTTCAGTATCATGGTTTAGGGGAAGGCTACAAAAAGCTATCTCAGAGGTTTAAACTGAATGTAATCAGGAATTAGAAGTCCACAGGCACAGTTACTGTAAAACCCAGGTCTGGCAGGCCAAGAAAAATACAGGAGCGGCATATGCGAAGGATTGTTAGAATGGTTACAGACAACCCAAAGATCACCTCCAAAGACCTACAAGAACATCTTGCTGCAGATGGTGTATCTGTACATTGTTCTGCAATTTGTACAAAGAACATCTGTATGGCAGGGTGATGAGAAAGAAGCCCTTTCTGCACTCACGCCACAAACAGTCGTTTGTTGTATGCAAAAGCTCATTTAGACAAACCACAGTCATTTTGGAACAAAATTCTTTGGACTGATGAGACTAAAATTTAGTTATTTGGTCATAACAAAAAGCGCTTAGCATAGTGGAAGAAGAACACAGCATTCCAAGAAAACACTTGCTACATACTGTCAAATTTGGTGGAGGTTCCATCATGCTGTCGGCTATGGGGCTAGTTCAGGGACTGGAGCCCTTGTTAAAGTTGAGGGTAGGATGAATTCAACCCAATATCAACAAATTCTTCAGGATAATGTTCAAGCATCAGTCACAAAGTTAAAGTTACGCAGGGGTTGGATATTCCAACAAGACAATAACCATAAACACACAAAATCTACATTTATGCAGAGGGAGAAGTACAATATACTGGAATGGCTGTCACAGTCCCCCGACTTGAATATCATAGAAAATCTATGGCAGGGCTGGGACTAGGGTTAGACAAAATAAGCACGTGCCTAGGACGCAAAGCAGGGGGGGCACCAGGCACGTACCTCCTCTGTCGCCTACCCCAAGTGCGGTCCCCTCTCTGTCCGACTTTCTGTGCCGTTTCTGCAAAGAATTAAGAGTGGTTCCCAAACTTTTTCATTTGACTGCATGTCCCCTTTAAAGAATTGACTTACAAAACTGACTAAAATGATTGCTATGCTTTTTTTCCCCGAAGTTGAATAACTACAGTATGAGGTTAAATGCAGAGCTATAAAATATTATATTATTCCTTTATTTAACTTGTCCCAGGTCACAAGAAGTTGCCACGAGGGTTCAGACCAGGATATATGAAGCATCTAACCATGAGGACAACTCTTCTACCACATAAAATAAACAAGGATATGAAATAATAATTAAATAAAATAATTCTATTAAAGCTCAACATAATCATAACATAAGAGGACTTGGGGTTGGGTACTCATTGAAGGCTTTAAAGGGGTTGTTCAACTTTAAATTAACTTTTAATGTAGAGAGTGTTATTTCGATGTAGAGAGTGATATTCTGAGACAATTTGCAATTTTTTTTGTGGTTTTTGAGTTATTTAGCTTTTTATTCAGCAGATCTCCAATTTGAAGTTTCATCATTCTGGTTGCTAGGGTCCAAATTATCCCAGCAACCACACATTAATATGAATAAGAGACTGTAACATGAATAGGGTAGAGCCTGACTAGAAATAGGAGTAATAAAAAGTAGCAATAACACAATAAATGTATAAAAGTCAGTTACTGTACCACAATCTAAAACAGATTTTAACAAAAAACCATATAGAAACAGATACTATAAAAAAGAAACAGAAAAAAAAGAGGATTGGGCAGGCTTCTTTCCCTGTGCCCTATGTAAGACATGCAGATGTGGACAAAAAAAAGAAACATTTTACCTCCACTGTAACGAAACAAGAATATGAATATGAAACAATGTATAAGATGTACCACAAAAATGTAATTCATTGTATCCAATACCCCTGTGGATTACAATATATAGGAAATGATGTGACCGAATTAGGGAACATAGAAATAATATAGAAAAAGGGAAGGAAACACATCGGGGCACATTTACTAAGGGTCGAAGTGAATTCGAATTTAAAAACTTTGAATTTGGAAGTAATTCTTTGGTACTTCAACCATCGAATAGGCCAAATTCTACTTCGATTCAAATTGAAAATACTTCGAATATTCGACCATTCAAAAATCGAAGTACTGTCTTTTTAAAAAACTTCGACACTTCGCCATCTTAAACCAAAGTCAAAGTTTTTTTTTTGAAAATCGTTCGATCCGAACGATTTCTACGATAGATCGATTTTAATTCGATCGAAAACATCTAAATTTAAACATAAATAAAACTTTGACTATCGAATTTTTCAATTCGATGGTCGAATTTCGAAGTTTTAGCACTTCGAAATTCGACCCTTAGTAAATGTGCCCCCCTGGTGTTTCAAATACTATCATAAGCAAAATGCAAAAGGCATGCTCTACTGGGGGATAGAGAAAATAAATGAAAAATGGAGAGGTGGAGATATTGTAAAAGACACTTTACGGAAGGAAAGTAGATGGATCCACCTTCTAGAAACACTAGAACCCAAAGGACTTAACATAGATTTTAACCTTAGGGCTTTCTTATAAAATACCTGTTTTAACCGATGTTAATATCTGTCAATTTTTATTTTTATGTGTATGACCATTTCATGTATTTGTATAAATTCATTAATGGATTAAAATGATGAAGAAAAGAATTCACCAAAACAATTTTAAAATAATGTTTTTAATTTAATAGCGATATTATCCAAGTATTTAAAATCAAAAGATGACAAATTAATGGTTGAATTTATTTAAAATCTTCATTTTATTTCTCCACAGAAAAGATAGTTAGTGAACTAATATGAATGTATAGGCTGGAAAGCATAGAGATTTTTGGAGCAGAACGTAAGCAATATTGGGGGAGGGTTGCCATGAATAAGAAGCATGGTAACGGAAGGCGCAAGGAATAGACGCATCTCCAAGACAATGGTCTCCCCTACAAGAGGCGCAATAAGCGCATTAGGACTATCGAAGCCTCTGAGGAAGAAGGGTAACCGACGAAACGCGGCAGGCGGAACGGCAGGCGAGCGCCTGACCTCATCTTCAAGCACCCTAGGAAGAACACACGCGGCAGAGAAGCAACGCTGGTCAGAGCGAGTCCGCTGCAGATTGCGGGTGACTTAGTGACTGTTGCTTGTTTAATTGCCACAATTGTGAGTGTATTTTTAAAGATATATTTTTCAAATTAAAAGGATTTTATTCCAGGTAGTGCTCCCTTTTAAGGGCTATTCCACACGGGGAGATAGCGACGCGTTTGCGGTCGCGGCGACAGTCGCCGCGACCGGCGCAGGCGACAGTTTTGTATGGGCGCCTATGTAAAAACGCCTGTGCTAACCACACGAGGCGATGCGCTTTTCAACAGTCGCCTGAAAATGCCTCGCCAGGCTTTTTCAGGCGACTGTTGAAAAGTGCATCTCCCCGTGTGGACTAGCCCTAAAAGTAACGTGAGATCAGAAGTGCTGATTAGGATCAAAGATACCTTGAAGGGCCTATCACTAAACTAAACGTTTGTGAGTATTTTTAAACTACACGTGGTGGTTTTGCTGTAATACATATGTGTAACACTTGAGTGTGTAACGTATGAAAATCCTGTTTGATCGAAAATTTGGAAAGTGGGCTAACTAAACTAAAAAGAGTGTAAACATACTACACTATATATTATCGCTCTGTCATACTACTTGTTTCCCTAAGCTGTGGCAGCGAACCGAAGACAATAAATGTATAGCCTTACAGAGCATTTGTTTTTAGATGGGGTCAGTATGCTGGGGAATTGGTATAGTAAATTATATACATCAGTAGTTGCTTATAACCGGTATATAACTAGAATTAAGATAACTAAAATTAACAAGAAAAACATGTCTAACCTCTGCACCCTCTCCGAAGAATCGATATTTATAGCCACACTCCACACATAAAATGGCATCCTTATACTGGCTCTTTATTTCCATGTACTGCTCTTCCAGGGGGGTGTACATGTTTTTTGTCCTGCGGTTGGGAATTTTCATTTCAGCTGGATTCACACTGTGTTTTAGAGATAGAGTTTTCCCAGGTTTAACCTCTTCCAGCTATAAAAAAAAAAAAGCAGTTGGTTCTCAAAAAGCACTGTATAAATATTGTAGCTTTGTCCTACAAGAATGAGATTTATCCTACAGATTTGTCCTACGGGCACAAGATCTATCACCCAGAATCTTTTTTAACTGATTTGATTTGTTTTAAATAAATAGGCAGCAACGTGTACTGGGTGGAACTCAGCTAGCATATCAATCTATGTTAATAGCTAAACAGTGCCATACCTCCCAACATTTTGGAAGTAAAATTTTTTTCCCGCACGTAGCGCAGCAATTTTTTTGGCCAGACCCCTTTCTTTGGCCACACCCCCTAATTACCCTGTTTGTTTTACAAAATTTGGCAGGTTATGAAAGTTTGAAAATATTTCTCCTTATCTAAACTGTGTTTTTGTGTCTCAAAATTGTTACAAAGTATCTTATTTGCACCTGTTAGCTGTTCTGGGCTCTCTGCTAAAAGCCAATTAAGTGAGAAACTTTGTTTCTTTTTCTGGCTGTTCAGTGCAGAGAAAAGAGGGACTTTCCAGTACAAATGAGGGACTGCGGGTTGAGCTGTCAAAAGAGGGACTGTCCCTCCGAAAAAAGGACAGTTGGGAGGTACGCAGTGCTGCTTGGTTTTTTGTTGCTTGCATGTTTTAAGTAGCATTAAAAAATGGTGTGCCACAGTGCAGGGAGACCCACGTATGTGTACAATGCATCCCTCTATAGGGATAATACTGTATCTGTTTATCTAGAACCTACAAGATTACTTTACTTGACAGGGAGCCATAAACGGCATTTAACTCCGGTTTACCTCCCTGTGTAAGCACTAAAACCACTGTAATCTACCCAACAAATCTTTGTCCGTTATATATTGGTGTTCCCTAGATCACAATTTCAACTTCAATGGCTGCCCCATGGCTATTCAGCAGCTTGTTTATTTAAAATGTAGTGGTGTAGTGGAGCTTTATCAGTGTAGGGCAACAGTACAGAATTAGTAATCTGAGCCTAGTTCCCTCCCAGATTAGAGTAAATCCGTGGAAAGTAAGGGTTCGGAACAGTTTAATCCTACAAGCAATCATCAGTGGCAGTTTCCCCCAAGTTTGTGTTGACTCTTGTGTAATTTATGAGTTGGTATAAATTTTCAGGTAAAAAGTCACTGGTAATTCAGATACGGTCACTGGTAATTCGGATGCCCAGGTAGGTAAAGTTGTTAACTATGAGTTGAAGATGTATTAATGGGGGTCTAAGCTCTCTGTGTTCTTTAACATAGAAAATGCTGGATTTCATCCAGTTGATGCAGAGCCCATCCATCCATTCTGTCCAGTTGATTCCGAGTACTGACCTACTGATTAGCATAAGAGCTCGGTCTAGAGACAGGAAAGTATCTTTAAGGAATAGGACATATTGTTCACATACAGGTCCACTTTATCAATACAATTCACAACGTTGAGCCCCTCGATTTTAACGTTGAGGTGTATTTTGGTGCCAGAGGTTCAATGGCCAGGGTGTATATAAAGGGATGAGAGGGTGGACCCCTGTCTCGTCCCCCTATAAAAACGGGAAGGATTTTGATATCCAGCCATTAGTAGTAACTTTAGCCCTAGGAGAGGAGTACAGTAGTTGAACCCAAGTTATAAAGGCCACACCACAGCCTACTTGCTCCAACTACCCAGAGGAAGGGTCATTTGACAGAATCAAAGGCTTTGGCTGCATCTAGCAGCACCAAATCTCAAACCTCAGCTTGGTCATAATTAGCCTGTATAACCTCAAACACTCTGAGTATGTTGAGAGCAGTATACATTATAATATAGGATAGTCGGTGCTACAATTTATTGTAGCTTTCCCAGGTTTAGGTATTAGAATTAGTGATGGGCAAATTTGTCCCATTTCGTTAATAATTCGCCGCCGGCGGAATGTCGGAGACGCCCATTAAAATCTATGGGCGTCAAAAAAATGTTGTCGCGCGGCGAAATTGTTTTGCCGGGCGTCTTTTTTATTTTGACGCACAACGCCATACAAGTCTATGGGCGTAATTTTTTCGGCAAAACAAGGCAAAAAAATTCGCCCATCCCTAATTAGAATGTCTCTCTAATGTATAACCATTAGGTTAAGGCTAAATTGTAATCTGGAGTAGTATTGTGTTGTAGGTTACTTACAACCATTTGGGAGATGCTAGAGTTTTGTAGCTGGTCTTGAGCCTCAGGAGTGTAAAAAAATGTAGCTTTCACATTATGGGTGATGCCAGGTACAGAATTGCGCATGGGACACCGAGTTCCTGAAGTTGTTTTTTAGCTCGTGAAAACTTTACTCTCCACTTTTGTATATTGATGGAGTAGTCAGGGAATAGAGATATACTGGTATTGTCTAATTGGATGGGCCCTTTCTCTCTGTCAAGGCATAGGATCATGTTGCGGTCACGGTATTTGAGCATTTTAGCGACTGTGTCCCTGGTATAGGAGGTTTATGTGAGATGCAATGTGCTCATTCCACAGTAAATTCTGAAGAAACGGCTTCTCTGCCATGGGTATTGTTTAGGCACTGCTCCAGGAAGGACTCCGTGTGGTTGCCCTCCGCACACACCCTACCATTCTGATGTTACTGCGGCACATGTGGTTTTTCTGGTCACTAGTGTGGGCTTGCAGCTCCGTAAATTTGGTTTCCAGTTGTTACGCTGTGGCTTGCATAGGAGAAAGTATATCCTCTGCCGCACTTAGCCTAGTCTCTGCCTCAGCTATGCGGGCTTGGATATTTTGCAAGTCTTGGTGGACTAAAGAAATATCTATCTTTACCGCATCGATTTTTTTATGCGAAGGTTAGGCCGGCAGTGACAGACATTTTGCAATTCATGATGGCTTCCACACCAGAGAAGGGATAATCATCTCACACAGTTCACTTGTGAAGCAGGAAATTTAGTTCTTTCCCTTGCACCACCAACTTGCTTAGACTGTGGGACCTTTACCAGTATGTGCCATATATCTTGTGCTGTATGTCTTGTTGACTTTTTGGGAGTGCCAAAAGATGCAGTAGGCTCTCAGCTATGTCAGAAACTACTTAGGTAGAAGGGTAGGTTTTAGCCACAGAAAAAATCAGGTTGGGATTGAACAGCGAGGAGCTCTGGGTACATTGCTGGCTAGGCCACACACCATACCTTGTGTGCCTATGTAAATGCCTATAAAACCCTTTTGATGGAAAGAGACACATTATAAAACCATTGGTAAGAGGATTTTTGGAGGTGAGACAATTATCTGAAAGCCTGCAATCTTAGAGAACTGATAAATATCTATCATTGGAGCCAGGATATGATTCTGGCTGCTACAATTATAAACAATGTTTTAACATACCCCATAACTAGAATGCAAGCCTCCGTTTTCAGGTGTGATTTCCTGTTTCCCGGGTGAATCTTTAAATTTAGACCAAGGCTCCAAGCATTCAGGAATATTTTCAAAAACAACATTACTGTTTGATTGCCCTGTTTCACTGCAGAACTCTCTTAGTTTATGCATCGTTTGAGAAGAGATCAATGGTTTATTTGGTTCTGAAACAAAAACAACAAACAGTCAAGTTATCAACATCCTTACCAGAGACCAAGGCAACAATAACAAAATGTCTTATTGATAAGTGTCTTTAAAGGGATGTCCTACTAAAATAGCACCTTGTCTTGATATTTAAAATCAAAGAATGCTCTTTCCAGGTAAGCATGCAGAGGCAGAAATTGGAAGTGGGTAGAAATCATCAGTGAGGTCATCACATGTTTATCTCCTACTACATATACCTGGCTGTCCTTATTTACTTAATTATCTCAATGATGATTTCTACCTGCCACAGATCTCTTCATTTACATTTATGTGCAAGAGGGATCACTAACCCAATAATGCTTGGGGGAGGCCTTGTCGGGTAAGTCAGCATATTCCAAAAACACAACGCACCTGTGCCCCTTACTGCAGAAGTACTAGCAATGGATTCATTAACTTCTTCACTTTTCGCTCTCTTCTTAGTTGGCTCTTCAGCATGAGGAGAGTCATCTCTTGTGTTACATTTAGAATGCTGAAACAATGATTTAAAAAAAATAATATTTTTTTCTTGGCAGCCAAAATGACAATCGTAAAGTTTTATAAAAAAAGACATTCATTCCCATTTCCCACTTTAAAGACAAAATTAATTGGATCCGGACTAACGAAAGGATATTTATGGATAGACATGAAAATTTCAGGAAAATTTGGGATCCCTGGTATATATATTCTTTCCCAGCTGCAAAGATTCTCTCAATACTCTCACTCTAGGGATTTAAAAGTTGCCATAATATATGGAGAGGTTAATGCTGATAATGTCTTTATAGTAATAATATACAAGAATCTTGTTTGTGTAAAGCCTCTTGTCCTCCCAGAACTGCCAACCACTAGAGCATTTCTTCTTATGAAAAAGGACCTCACAGGCATCATCAAACTGAATGTTAATACAACTCTGTGAATCATTAATTTAACATATTGTTTATATTCTTCTTTGCTTTCTTTTGGCCCTACTGTTCGGTGGTATACGGGCCACACCTCCTCCTTTTTCTACCTTTCTCTTCTTTCATAGACCTTATATTCTTTTTGCTATCATTTATGGTCTGCCTTAAATATGTTAAAAAGAAAAAAAAATAATTTATCAAAATGAATACAACTTCTCCCTATCATACCCTGTGATGCAAAATCCAGCAAATATCCAAAATTAGTTAATTATAGAAAGGAGGGTTAAAGTAGATACAGATATTCAAGGAAACCCAGACTGATTGCCATATGTTGCCATGAAGCAAAATATATTTTAGTTTTAGAAATGTAGTCACATTTAGTCCAACACCAGTGAATGATACCAGCTAAATAACACCATCGATACGTTTGTGAAGATTCTCGTTCATCCAGGTCATAGTATATCTGTAGAAATAAGTCAAATCAACTAGACTTGCTGTATTTTTCTTGACATTTCACCAGTCATCCAACTGGCTTTCTAAATTTATTTTGAATTGAGAAAGCCAGTTGGATTACTGGTGAAACATCTTCAAGGAAAACACAGCAAGTCCAGTTAATTTGACTTATTTCTACAGATAAACACTGATACTATGAAGCATAGACATATTACTTATTTCTCCTGTAGAGGGACTTAACCACTTGTTAGTACTTAAAGCAAATGTAATGGAAGAAAGAAAAGAAAAGGAAGGGTTGGGGCATTAGTTCTCTTTTTAAAGTGGACCTTTCATCCAGACAAAAAAACTGTATAATAAAAGTCATTTTCAAATTAAACATGTAATCCAAAGGTTTTTTTGCATCTGATCTGGGAATGTCCCAAGGTAATATCATATTGGAGGGAGGTAGCTCGATATAGCAATGAATATCTGTCTCTCCCTGGAATCTGTACTCCTGAAATCTGTTTACTAGGTATAATAGACAAGGTAGTGCCCCTACAAAAAACTAGATTATTATTACGCTCTATATTGTTCTATGCAAAAAAACTGATCATTATGAAATGGATGAGTCCTAATGTTCCCACACTCCAGCAGTGGATTAATCTTATAAATGCCACCTTACCCCTAATCAAGATGACCTATAATGCTCGGGGATCTCCCGACAAATTTCAGAAAATATGGAACCCATGGCTGGATGCCAACCCTCAAGTATTGATATCAGATGACTAAACTCTGAATGCAAGTTGGGATATAATGAGTTGAATTGAGGCCTTGTGCCCTCTGTTGTGATATGACAACCACTGTTTTTCTGCAAGCAACCGTACTCAGTCTCTTCTGCAAATGTCAAGTACGATTGTTAACTTATCATTTATTGTTAATCTTTTATTTGTTTTTCTTTTCTGTTCTGTTTCAAAAGCAAAATAAAAACCTTTAAAAAAAAAAAAACATGTAATCCAATTCCTATTCATAGCTGTTGTAAGCTCATTTAAAAATCTCCTCTGTCAATCAAATATTGTCTGCCCCTGCTCTATGCCATAGGCATAGAGGCGGGGCAGACAATTACTTTCACTTTCCATTCAGCACTTCCTAGATGTCACTTCTCTCCCTACATTCCCTCCTTGTCTTTACCATTTAATTGTGTAGCCAGGGCATGGAAATGGACATCAGGTCCCCCATTCTGGTGCACAAACAAGATTCTGAGATGATACAAGGCTTTCCTTAAAAACAGTATCCACAAAATGGCTGCTGCCTGCTTGCTATCATTTTGAATTCCCAGACTGAAGGAAACAAGATTCAAATAATTTATATAGTGTAATTAAAGTTAATTTTGCTTGACTAATGTGATAAAATATGATTTTGAATATTTTTTTTTTTGGGTGACGGGTCCCCTTTAAATGAAACACAAAGTCAAGCGTATATTGATCTAGCTAAGGAATAACATTAAACCATCTATAGACTTGCTTGATCAAGGGCTGGAAAAGCTCGAAATGTCGCTTAGCTTGAGGCACGAATAAAGTACCAATTTTTTCACCATAATCGGAGTGCTGCTGAAGTATTTTATTGTACGTGAACCAGACCTGGGCAGACAGGGTCACAGACGGCACCCGACGTTGCAAAGAGCGGTGAGAGTGTGTGTGTGGCACTACTTTGTGTTTGTTTAATTAAACCATCTACAGACTAGCTATGAAGGTATATCGTGAAAATGACCATGCATTGTTCTCAAGCGAAGTTTTGTATTTTAAAATGATCCCTGAATTTATAATTGCCTTTTGGAATTACAGAAGCATAACTCTATGAATTCCCCCATTTAGTAAATACGATAAAGGACCCAGAGGGGTCTGAAACGTTGCCCCTTTGTGATGTATACTTTGGGCTTCAAATAAATCACTGTTTGGACACAATTACAATTTACAGGTGTGCATCCGAATTTCTTTTCCATTTAGTAAATACAGCCTCTATCTGGGCTCTATCCACACTGTCAGATACACCTACTGTCGATTTGTGCCTGCCACTGAGAGAAGAGGATTATGGAAGGAATAAGACCAAAGACATCTACTCTTGAAAGGCTTTCACTTTGTTTACTGAAACAAATTAATTACCATAACCTATTACCCACTAGCATTTGCCTCATCTAGGTCAGCAACAAAGCAGCTTTCCATATGCTTAGACACAGATGCACTTTTCTCTGCCTCTCGTCCTAACAATGTGTAACTGTCTGTGGCAATAGCAGAGCTGAGAAAAATTCAAACATCTCTGCCTCCGCATTTGGCTGAATCCCCCTTCTACTGCATGTTTTCTGGAGTCTAGTCACTGACAAGATGCTACTGTTGCATTTCAGTGTTCAGTAACATCCCACTTCTGCCACCATTGTTGTCACTAACAGAAAATAGAAACGTGTTATCATTTTTGTTTAATCTCACCAGTGCAGTGACCTATAGCAACTGATCAGCAATTAGCTTGGGCAAGTCTACTACAAGTTAGAAAATTATATAACAGATTTGACTGATTGCTAAGAGTAACTGTATTGGTGCAATTTAGCATCTGTGTTAGCAGGTTACACTTAAAAACTGTGGTTCCCACACGGAGGTTCTGCCCCAACCTAGGGGAACCAAGCCTGAAAGTCAGTTATGTTGACTTTTGCTAAAAATGCCTATTTGTTCCTTTAGACATTCCTTGTAACAGTTTGAAGGTCATTTATAATAAGAGTTAGGGGCCTATTTATCAGTAATACTGTATAATAAAGGTCACACAGAGGGGGGTCTATTTACCATGCTGTGTAAAAAGTGGAGTGAAACATTACTGGTGATGTTGCCGAGAGCAAGCAGTCAGCAATTAAATTTCAATAGTTAGAAAACAAAAGCAGAGATTGGATTGGTTGCTATGAGCAACATCACCAGTAATGTTTCACTCCACTTTTTACACATCATGATAAATAGACCCCCTCTGTGAGACCTTTATAATACAGTATTATTGGAACTATAGATGCATGACGCTAACTGAGTGGATGTGAGCCTTATAATACACCGGTGATTTCAATTGACACAGCCCTCCCAGAGGAACTGTAATTTAAGATGGCCGTCGATACAAATATACTATAGTATGAAAGGAAGACTCACTTTTTCAGACTGTGTGTGGATTGGCCCGTCATTTTTCATGCCATGACAATCGGTTGTTTAGTCGTTGGACAGGTTAGCATGCATTGCCTGACAATATGAACGAGTGACTGTCACTACTATTTGTCAGACATAACTTTTGTATGATTGCCATCTGTCAATTCATGGCCCGAGCATCATGTGATTTTTTCTCTTTACTACTTTATATTAATCTGAATGGTTAGTTGCAGTTCGGAAGATTGGAACAGATGTTCGTTTGTCCGTTGCCTAATAATCTGCACGTCTATGGCCAGCTTAAGTGTGTAAAAACCCGAAACTTTTTTTGGAGTATATGCTGCTGTCCATAATTTGAGAAACATGTTGGAAGCTACTGGGAATGCTGGAGCACTTGAAGCTTGTCCAAATACAAATGGTGAGCTGAAGCAGCTGAATTTTGTATTGCTTATTTTCCTCCCACACGAACCCCAGCAACCAAGTAGCCGATACTTGCTGATGGTTATTTCCTATTCATTTGAAAGGACGTGTGTGTGTTTTCAGAAGACTTTTGCCCAGTAGTGACCCATGTGCCTTCAGATTCAAGCCATCAACACAGCGAGTTGTCGGTGTCATTGCATTAAGAAAATGATTTTGTTTCTTTTCAAGCTCCAACTATGTTGTGCAGTGTGGCTCAAGCTTCTGAACAATCATTTCCTCCAGAGACATATTCAGACATGTCAACACAAATCAACACGGATAAGGATACGTCCAAGATGCTCATGCATGCTCTCATCCTATCCCGACTAGATTACTGTAACCTTCTACTTACTGGCCTCCCTTACTCCCCCTACAGTCTGTATTAAACACTGCTGCCAGAATTATCCACCTCTCATCCAATAGGGTACAGGCCCCTCCCCTACTGAAGTCCTTATCATGGCTTCCTATAAAACAAAGAATATCTTATAAACTGCTCCTCATAACCTTCAAAGCCCTTCATTCCTCTGCACCTAACTACATCTCATCTCTTGTCTCTCTATATGTTCCTGCCCGAAACCTCCGCTCCTCTCAGGGCAACCGCTTGGTTGTACCCCCCACTACTACTGCTGTTTCCCGTATTAAACCCTTCTCTCTTGCCACTCATATTTGGAATGCCATTTCTGAATCTCTCAGGAGAGAATCCTCCTTCAGTGCTTTAAAAACTAAACTCAAAGACTACATCTGGGAGCACCTGGATAATACCTGAACTGGGAACTGGCACTTATATAACAGTGTAACAAACTGTAACCTGCACCTTAATACCCCTCTGAATTGCGTCTGTATGTTACCCTCCCAATTAGACTGTAAGCCCTACGGGGTAAGGTCCTCCAGCCTTTTGTTTCCTTGACACTGAGCACTTAATCTGCATTGTAATTATATTTTATATTTATGTGAATTGTATTTCTAATGATGCACTTATTGTTACTTTTTATTTCAATGACCCCTTGTTTGTTACTACTAATGTATTGTTTTGCTGTACAGTGCTGTGCCATCAAGGAGCGCTATACAAATAAAAATATACATACATTTTGGGAGTGACTCTTATTGAAGCAACCTTACCCACTCTCAGTAATTTGCAATCAACTTTAACTTACTGCCCTCCAGACAGTGCAAATATCAGATCATCAGACCCAGAAGCAGGGATCCCCATTGACTAAATGCTAAATGTCTGGGCCCCCAGTATAAGGGCTAAACACTTAGACTAGAGCTGTTGACAGTCAGTGGGATTTGCAGACCAAAAGCAGCTGGAAAGGCATAATCAGGACATCCCTGAGTATTATGTCACAGAGATATTGGTGTATAGGGGCTGCTCTCTCTGCCATCCATTAAAGCCACCCCTGAGTTCTAGCCAGCTCTAACCCCTGAGTTCTAGCCAGCTCTAACCCCTGAGTTCTAGCCAGCTCTAACCCCTGCCTTCTCTTCCCTCACCTTTGGGAAGAAGGCTGAACGTTCTTGTGACTGGCCGCCATCCCCTTCCTTAGGCCGGAAGAATTTACTAATCATCGGTTGGGAGAAGCCCCTGCTCCGCCGGCTGCCCTGCTTCTGCCGCCGCATCCCACTTACATGAACCACAGCTCAAGTGGCAGCGGCGACTTCTTATGACAACCTATGCCATGCCAGGACTCCAATCTGGCCAGCGATTGGCTCACGCTCATAGAAGGGGATGTGTCCGAGCGGCAACATATTTGAGGGAGACTCTAGCAGTCGCGCTAGAAGCGCGCAAGAAGGAAGGGGCGGGACTAGAGGAAAAGAAATAAGGGGCGGGGTTAGAGTGGCGGGAGGTGTAAAGTGTGGAGGTACCTTTGGACTGAACTATTTCTTTAGCTCTGGTTCCATGTGACCCAGGGGCTTCCTATAGTATTTCTTTAGTTTAACTGTGTCAGGCTGCTGCACCGCGGGCTGAGAACGTCCCTAAATCGTGCTGTGAGGCGGCAACTATGAGGAATCAATTTCTACACGCCGTAGTAGCTGTGTGTCCTCCCAACCAGGGCATTGGCAAAGGGGGATCCCTGCCGTGGCCTCTCCTCAGGTACAATACACAGTGTGCAGTGAGGCCATTTCCCAGGCTGTGACAGGGGCCCCTTGTGTGGACGGGACAAAAACCAAACCTTTAATAAAAAAAAACTCTACCCTACATAGACCCCTCTCCCCCCAGCCTAGCTGCCCCTGGCAAATGCCCCTCACTCTTTACTTACCCCTCTGTGCAGATTCTGTTCACGGCAGCCATCTTCTTCTCTTCGGGAATCTTCAGAATGAGACCGGCGTGGCGATGCACGAGCAGTTGGAGCAATTTTCTGTTTCACAACAACTTCGCATGCACGAAACGCAAAAAAATTGCAGAAGCACCGGTCTCATTCCGAAGTTACTGAAGTGGCTGAAGATGAAGCCCGTGAACTCCGCTGGACAGAGGGCTAAGTAAAAAGTTAAGGGCATTTGCCCGGGGGGGAGGCTGCGAGGGAGGGGGGTCTATGTAGGGTAGGGTTTTCTTTTATTAAAGGGTTGTTTCTCCTTTAAGTCTTAACTTTGTGTTGATTATTTGTTTCATTGCAGGAATGAATTCAAACATTTCCAGCGACTCACCATGACACCCACAGTTGAAGGTCAGTGCAGTTCACATTCTATTTTCATTCTGCCTTATATATATATACACACAAATACAAGAGTCCTCTGCACCTGGCCAGATATGGGATGACTTTGACGTAGTTGGCCAGCTTAAATATATTGCAATATATGGACAAACAATCCCTGTTTTGTTTAAAGGGTAAGGCATTTTTTAGTAGCAGTATGCACAAAATGTCTCTGTCTTAAATATATTGATAATGGGTTGAGTGCAGAGGACTCTTGTAGTTGACTATATGTATTTTGTGGTCACACCCTCATTGCACCCCCGCCTAATGGTTTTTACACACATCACAGTGCTCCAATGTTTCGGTCCCTCTTTCAAGGATACACACACACACACACACACACACCCACACCCAAAACGGTGGACATTGGTACAACACAATAAAAAAATTTACGTTTTTACATGGGAGTGCCGGTTTCTTGAATACATGGTTATATATATATATATATATATATATATATATATATATATATATATATATATATATATATATATATATATATATATATATATATATTCAAACAGAATGGAATGCACAACCATTAGTATGCAGAAACCTGAGTGCTAGTCTGAGAAGTATGTAGACAAAATGCAGGGATTGACAGCACTCCAAGGAAATACATCAAGTCAATAATTCAAATGAAAGTGGAGATTTATTGGGGATCACCAATAAATCTCCACCAAACTCAAATCTGTTATATATTTAAACGGTGCACCACTTTATTTACATCTTTATGGAGTCTTTATTAAGTTCCTTGAAATGAACAGGAGAGTCAAAATGTTATGTATGCAGCAAAGCTGTAATCATGGTGATCATCGTTCCTCTGATTAGCAGTCTGTCAGTATTAACATTGCTGATTTTCTGCTCTGCCATAGAAAAGAAATACACAGAAGCAAGCTTTACCATTTATTGTCAACATAAATAGTTGTGTTTTGTATTTAGAGTTTGAGTATCTCCGATTTTTTTTTTCACCTGGACTTTAGGGGGTTATTTACTAAAGTATTTTATCTCATATTTTATTTTAAAAAACCACAACCAAACTGCTATGCTCGATTTGAGCTTACCGGGTATTTGGACATAAAATAACCCAAATCAATTGGATTGCAAAAAAAATCAAGCATTACCCAAATCAATCACATTTTTCAGGATTTTTTTCCCCTGATCACTCTATTTTTTTTTTTGCCCAAAAACATAGAAAAAGAAAGATTTTAGGTCTAAACCCATCGCAGACCACGATAAATTTAAATAGAGATAGATGCCTCTGTATTTTACTTATACAGGACCTCAACAGGTCTGAGATGGCGGACTTTCGGATTCTGGCTTTTTGCTGTATATTGAATCTTGAAAAATGAAGGTTTTTTTTTTCCCCACGAAAAATTTGAGTTTTTGCCCCAAAAAGCCTGACCAGATAAATTTGAGGTTAAGTCAATAACCCCCTTTTTTTCAAACCACCTAAGTATTTGGTCAGTGAGCAGTACCTGCAAGTTTCAGTAGATGGCAGTCTTACAACACTAAATTATAAGATTGGTGTATCTTCATACAGGTAAGAAGAATGTAGTAATAATGGGCAGAAAAACATGGTTTTCTATCCCAGAGAAGAACAGACCTTTGAAGGAAAGAATAAATATTGTATTAAGCAAAGAGCTCAAGTAAGTACTAAATGTTTTTGTTACCTTGCGGTTTAGAACACATTAATACTGACACCATAACCCTATAAAACGCCAGTAAATCTACTGTTAGTGATGCAAAGATTTTTTTTTTCTCCTGCTTCATAGAGTCTATGATCTGGGCACCTAGCCTTTTAATAGCCAATTGGCAGCTATTGTTCCATAATCCCCATGGTTTTCTTGCAAAATTGATAAGGGTTTCCTAGATGCAACAGATGGAGCTATTTCAGTTATGTGTAGGCTCCCTCTTTCCTAAAGGCTACCAGTAGTTGACAGCTTTTATGAAACTGTGATCTTTAATTGCCACATCACAAGCAATATATTATCAGATTTACTAAGTAACAGTTTTTCAACATAGCATCCCTCAGATTCTTGTTTAACTCACAAAGTAAGGCCATAGTTTGGCTTTAGTTTAGTGTCCCTTTACTTCTTTACAAATTATTTTTGAATTTTATAATAATAATAATAATAATAAATCAATAAAAATTCATATGATAAATTGACATGACCATTTCAAAGTACATAAAATAATTAATTAATAGAAATAAGAATTTATGAACCAACACTAGTAAAAACTAGTATATACTAGTGGTAAATGAAAAAAATTACCAACTACCATGTGGCCAAAGAATTTAATTATGTCGCTACTATATTGAAAATTTTAAAAGGAAAATGGAAAATAGTGTTTAAGTGAATGGGACATTCTAAATAAAGTTTTGGGCAATGTCCGTATCCTTTCAGATCTCAAGCTCTTTACCTATAAAATTATAAATAAATTGCGCCTTCTAAAGTATCTAAGTAGATCGATCATTTCAACTCAAATTGTTTCCTTATCGAATGATCTCCAACATTATATCTCACTACAAGTGTCCCTTTTACCCTTCAGAGGCTGGGTGAAATCATGGAGGATGAGAAGTTTAACCTTTGGTAAACATTGACTGGGAATAACTTCTTTTTAATTATTAACCTTTAATAATATTGCATTTATACAACGATCTTAAAACATATTTTAAATAAAATCCATGTTTATACTTACTGCAATTATATGTTGCTAAATAAAAAAACTCATTCACTATCGCTAAAAAATTAATACATACAATTTTTACAGCATAAAAATATATAAAGGGGAACATCACCAAAATAACCAGAAGAAGTTGCATTTCTAGCATACTACAGTAAATATATATATATTTATTTATTTTTAAAGATGAGGAATATCGCTTAATGTTATGCTTCTGTTTTTCAAACATTACTTAGAAATGTATTGATTTTTCACCTTCATACCTTTTCTTTACCTCTAAATGACTGTCTTTCTTTCCCTGGAATTTCAGGGGTATCCCTTCACCTATTCTCCTCACTCCCTATCTGAAACCTACCTCATTCTGAGCCCTTACTAAATGATGTGTGCCACCTCCACATCTTGTATAACTGGAAATGTATCTAGTTGAATATTTATGTTTATATATACTATGGCTATACCAGATATGATGTATGTGCTATTTTTGCTTTACTTGCTGTCTCTTTGCTTTCTTTTGTTAAAAATGTTAAAACCCCCCAATAAAAGCATTAAAATAAATAAATGTATTGATTTTTCAATTTTCCTCTACAAACTAAAAAGGTCAGAGAATTTTGGAATATCAAGAACTATCCCTTAAAAATCCAGTGCTCTGCAATTTAAAAGGCACAATTTCACTTTCTGTCTTAGATTCTTTCAGTAAATAGTATGATTGAGGAGCAAGCTAACAATGGATTTGACTTTCAAAGGGTTTATTCATCTTTAAATTACATTTTCTGTAGCTAGTGATATATCAAGACAATCTGCTAGTGGTCTTCATTTTTTTTTTTTTTTTACTTTTTAAAGTTTCACTTTTTGTGTACCAGCTCTCTAATTTTGAATTTCATCCAATGTCCAATTTACCGTAGCAACCACACAGAGGTTTAAATGAATGGAATTTGAATAGGAGAGGGCCTAAATAGAAAGATAAGTAATAAAGAGTAAGAATACAATTGGAGCTTCACAGAGCAATAGTTTGTCTGAAAGGTTAGTGACTCCCCAGAAGCTGGAAGGAGGCAGAAAAGGATACAAATAATTAAAAAAATTAATTAAGACTGATTGAAGGCAAGCCTTGCATCATCTCAGAATCTTGTTTATGCAACAGAATGGGGGACCTGATGTCCATCCCCATGCCCTGGCTACACAATTAAACTGTGAAGAGAATGGGGAAATGTGGGGAGAGCAGCAATTTCTAGGAAGTGCTGAATGGAAAGCCCAGGGCATAGAGGAGGGGCAGACAATATTTGATTGACAGCTGAGCTGTTTAAATGAGTTTACAACAGCTATGAATGCTTTCATAAAAAATAGAAATTGGATTTCATGTTTAATTTGAAATGGACTTTTATTATACAGATTTTTGTGTCTGGGTGACAGGTCCACTTTAAAACTACATTAAAACTCCAAAAACGTCCATGTGCAATTGACCTTACATATCTCTACACTGCTTTACTTTCTACTACTAGCAAAAAAACTCCATTATTTCCCATTAGCTAGTAAACACCATTTCATTAAAAAAAAATTATCTTTATTCAAGATTCAAAGTTGTATTGTCATTATGTACAGAGTACACAGTACAATGAAATTCTTACTTGAATGTCTGAAATAAGGTTTTCTTTACTCTAACTATATAACATTCTTATAGAAAGGTTTGTCTTCTTCTAAATGCAGTAAGTGCTATCAGCTGCCTATAATTTTATAAAAAGATTACATATTAACAAAGTTTAAAAAATAACACACTCATTGTATGCACTTTAATACCAGGTTTCAAGTCTACCTCTACATTAATTTAGATGTGTCTTAGAAGTCTATTTTATGACCAAAGAGTTAAATGTTAGAAATGTTTATTTCATTGTTCGTATATAATGTACAACTTCTAAATGCATCGTATTTTCTTTTGTTCCTTCAGGGAACCACCCACGGGGGCTCACTATCTTTCAAAGAGTTTGACTGAAGCTATAGATCTGCTGGAAGATCCTGAATTAAAAGATAAAGTAGACCTTGTTTGGATTATTGGTGGCAGTTCGCTCTACCAGGTAAACACGTCATAAATGTATGCAGACTTTAATGGTTTATTTTAGAATTTGGCCTTTTTCAGACAAACCAAATCCTAGTTTCCATATGCAAATTAGGGAAGGCAAATCATGTAACTTTTTGTCACAAAACAAGGAAGTAAAAAATATTTTTCCCCACTTTTTCCCTTCCTGTCCCTAATTTGCATATGCAAATTCTTTTTAGTATTCGGTCGAGTCTTTCATGAAGGATTCAGGGATTTGGCCAAATCCCAAATAGTTTCTTTACTGTTGGAGCTTGGCAACTGACCCCTTAACTATGAACATTGCATTGGTTTGCTACAGTTGACTCTTGACCGGGGGGAAAAAAACAGAAGAAACACTGCATTGTGGGCAAAAAACATGGCAAATGCAAAAAGAAAAAATCTCTTTGCACACTGTGGATCTGTATGTAAATGACATCAATAAAGCCCCTGGGCCAACCAAGAACCACACAATTCATGCATCACCCCTGGGTCTATAGCTGGACAGTCTTGCACTGAATAAAAACAAAGCACTAGGTATCGGACAAACTATATTTAATAGAACAAATATTGCATGAGAGTAGGTGCATAGCAGCTGTTAATATTTACAGTTGGGTGGAGAATTGATATGCCTGCACTGTTCAAATATGCAAAATGTCATTGCCAATTTCTGCTTACTGCACTGCTTTTAGTCATGTTTAATTATGTGCTACAGTTCTATCTATTAAATAATATATTTTTGTCCGCAATCAATACAGTAACAAAGGACACAGGTACATGGTTTTCTAATGGAAGAGTCTTTCATTGCTGTGTTTCTTGTTACAATGAAGATGCGCCATTAAAGGAAAACTAAAGCTTAACAAAGAAGTAGGGTAGAAATGCTGCAACTACAGCAGTGAAGATCTTTGAATCTGAAGATGCTCCAGTAGCCCCCATAGTCTTTTTAGCTGCTTCACAACATTTATTCTTTGATGCTTGTCCGTTACTTGAGCTTAGGGAGTGTTTTTTTCCATGAAGACGTTTCACCAGTCATCCAACTGGCTTTCTCAATTCAGAATAATTTGTAACTCTTCCTGCGAGAATATATATCCTCTGGAATGTTGCTCCAATCAGCATAATCCAAAATGATGTCATTAAATTAGGGTTGATTGTATTAGCAAGATTGGAGCTTTGATGTGTTATTAAACCTTCCAGGGAGAGGTGCCAAAACAGCATTGTATGTGGCAGACAACAGTTTGCCACATACATATTTTACATATATGGCTTCTTTAACACCTCTTTTAAAGCAGTTGCTCTCCCAGTCTAGAATCTGACATGGCAGTCTTCAAACGTGTGTCCTTTTTCTTTTAGATGTAGGTACACGGCTGATTTCTGACCAGAGGAGTTGGCTCTTCTGTGCTGCACGATACGTTGGTGTAACTGTTGTTTGGTTTCTGCCACATACGGCACAATGTAATAGATATAAGAACAGCAATCAATGGTAAAATCCAGGTCCCACTGCGACACATTCAGTTACATTGAGTAGGAGAAACAGCCTGTCAGCAAGCAGTTTCATCCTAAAGTGCTGGCTCTTTCTGAAAGCACATGACCAGGCAAAATGACCTACAATGGCTGCCTACACACCAATATTACAACTAAAAAAATACACTTGCTGGTTCTGGAATGAAATTTCATATTGTAGAGTGAATTATTTGCAGTGTAAACAGTGTAATTTAGAAATTAAAACTACATCATAAAAATCATGACCGTATCTCTTTAAGGGTGATGCTTGTGTATTTGAACAGTCTTATTTTTAACATGTGATTAGAAGACTAGTCTGTTCTGTAGCACAGTACAATAGTAGGGTGTATAACATACAGAGAAGTATTGAGACATGGTAAAGAAGGTCCTGCTCAACAGAATTAACAATTGTTCCACAGAATCTTAATTGGTTTGAGATCAGGGCTTTGCTTAGGTTATACAGTGTAAAACTACTGAAAACGAATTTTTACACAAGCTTTAGTTTCTCTTGCCTGGATTGGTGGGGCACAGGCACCATGGGGATGAAGAGGCTGCAGTTGAGCAGACACTAAAAGCTTAATTTTGATCCCTCCTTGTCCTGCCCAGTGTTCCATCTCCTACCCACCTCTCTCAGTCCTCCATTTAAGAAGAACCAAATCCTGATTGGAGGAGAATCCCCATCACACACCCCGATCATGCAAATGCCGACCGGTATACAAAACTTTCTTTGGTTGTTGCCCGAGTATGACTCTGTAGAATTGGTCATACCAAATGGCCACCTGCAAACTTGCTCTGCTAAAGCACCGTACCTTATTGGCCATGAAGTACTTGGAGAATGAGTGGAATGAGCACGGACTGTTTGAATCCTGCCCCATAGTCACTATTTAAGGGTTGTTCAGGCAAAAAATCACCTCTTCAGGCGACTTATCTCCCCGAACTGCCTTCCCACCGGCTAGAATCTAAAACGCCTGCGGGGTGGCACTCGAAGTGCTTCGTTTTCCTAAGTTGCCTCACAAGAAAACTTCTGGCGACTGGAAAACTAAGTGCTCCGAGTGCCATTTCGCCGGCAATTTAGATTCTTTAGTCCGGGGAGATTAGTCGGCCGAAGAAGAAGTGATTTGTCACCGAGCGACTAAATCTCCTCGAATCTTCTCTTCTGTCTCTGCCCTTACAGAGCATTTGTTTTTTATATGGGTTCAGTGATCCCCATTTGGAAGCTGGAAAGAATTAGAAGAAAAAGACAAATAATTAAAAAAAACTACTATATATGTAGACCAATTAAAAAGTTTCTTAGAATTAGCCATTCTGTAATATATTAAAAAACGTTAACTTAAAAGTTAAAGGGGTGGTTCACCTTTAAGTGTCTTCATCCCCGTGGTGTCCCCCAAAGTAGGCAAAGTGAAAAGGATTTAATGATATGTAAAAAAAAATCTCTCTTTTCTGCAGACTAAACGGACTGAAACAAATGGGGTTTTTTTTTGTGTTTTTACAGTAACACTGGAGTCCTGGGTAAAAATACCCACTCTATTTGTGTGCTTTACATGCAGCTCCACTTTTGCCAATGAGCCTTCTCAACTATTTTTTTTTCTCTTCCTTATAGGAGTTAATGGAAAAGCCAATTAATCAAAGGTGGTTTGTAACCAGAATTTTGCAGGAATTTGAGTGTGATACATATTTACCAGAAATTAACTTGAATTCTTTCCAACTACTTCCTCAGTAAGTAATGTAACTTAATGCTAATAATTCATACCAACTCTATGTATGTGCATGTTGGGTTGTACTGATATTGCCCCTATAGCAAGTCTAGTAACCTGTGTATTGGGACACGTGCAGTTTAGCCTAATCCCTGTTTTTAATGGAAGACATCTTCCAACATTATAAAAAAAACAAGGCACATAAGTGTTTCCAAACCAGTTTTTTTTGTGGTCACTGAGGTGATTCCACACTTAATTTACAGAACAGTCAATTTATACAGCTGCCGCACCAAGGGATTATGGGCGTGGCTTAAGGGGTCCTCCTGTGACATCACCGTGCTTGCCTGCAATATTGTCACTGCATGTTGTTTGCGCAATAGTGGAAGGAATATAATAAAAGACTCCTAAAATTCTCGGGAGAGTTGACGGCTTTGAGATTTCCAGGACAAAAAACACTTGAGTGCCCACAGTTTATAGTGCATATTCTGTGTGGGTTTCTTTTATCACACCTTTTATATGTAGAGACATTTAGCTGCCTCAAACTTTGCACTTTTGGGTATAATGAATGGACAATATTGCCCTAGAAATGCTTCTCCTTCTGTGCACTTTATTGCTGGTTATTATATCACAGTGACTGTTTTGAGTAGTTTGAGGACATCTCCATTTTTAAGATGATCTGATTTTAATTAGAGAATATTGATACTTAGGGGCAGATTTATCAAGGGTCGAGTTTTTTTGAACTCCCATAACTTCGAAATCCAAATAAAAAAAGACCAATCGAAATTTATTTAAGGAAATCAACGTTTTTAACTTAGGGGGAATAGGCTGTATTCGAATAATCAAAGTTTTAGCGCATTCGAGCAAATTCGAATCGAAGGATTTGCCCCAAAAAACTTTGATTTTTCAAAGTCCACCAAATGACTCTAAATAGGTATTAGGAGGTTCCGCATAGGCTAAAACAGCAATGTTTCCAAGTCAGTTAGCCAAAAATGTAATGTATAAAGGCTGGAGTGACTGAATGTGTAACATAATAGCCAGAACACTACTTCCTGCTTTGCAGATCTCTTGATTTCCACTGATTGGCTACCAGGCAGTAACCAATCCGTGACTTGGGGGGGGGGCACATGGGTCATAACTGTTTGCTTTTGAATCTGAGCTGAATGCTGAGTGAGTTGCAAACACTGAACAGTTATGTCCCAAAACTTCTGAACTATGTCAGACGGCCTTTATGTAGACTTATATAGGGATGCACCAAATCCAGGATTTTGCTTTTTTTCAGCAGGATTCGGCTGAATCCTTCTGGCCAGCGAACCAAATCGTAATTTGCATATGCAAATTGAGGGCGGGGAGGGAAATCGCGTGACATGTTGTCACAAAACAAGGAAGTGAAAATGGTTTCCCCTTCCCACCCCTAATTTGCATATGCAAATTAGGATTCGGTATTCAGCAGAATCTTTCACAAAGGATTCAGGGGTTCGGCTGAATCCAACATAGTGGATTCGGTGCATCCCTGAACATATATCACCTCTGTAACTTGTAATATCCTTATATTTTACAATGGGGGATAGATTCCTTAAACTTGTTGAACTGGTTCATGGCACCACCTAGAAACCATCTTATTAGTACTCTAATTGTATTTCCTTTTCATTCTAGATACCCTGGAATATCCCCAGAACTACAAGAAGAAAATGGTGTTCAGTATAAATTTGAGGTGTACGAAAAAATTGTATGAAAACCAGACCGATTCCCAGTGTTCTTACACAATAAATATTTTGTATTGAGTTGTACAGATTCTTAATCTATGGGGCGGGACCAAGAAATTGGCCTTATCCTATCAAAACATGGACACAATAGTCCATCTGTCCAGGTGAGTTTGAAATCTGCTAGGAAATGTGCAGTTCTGGAGTCAGACAAAACGCTGTCCTATTGCTCCAAGCCCATGCACCTTTCTATAAAGAATGTAACACCCTGGGGACTGCTGTGCTACTGGGGCTCCTCAGGTACCAGTGACTTATTGAAATCCTTTGTTGATAATTTCAGTAAAGAGAGAGCCTAGTAATAGTTACTTGTTAGATACGTTATGGGATGTGTGGGGAAAGTACATAAATTTAATTTGGTGCTACTTTGTTCCATAATACTGCTAGTTAAGGGTGCTTCATGGTGCTGCATTTACAAGTTACTATTATTGGAAACAGGATCCACTGGCAGTGGCTGATGGGATTGACCATTTTCTCTAAAGTCCATATGAAATAATAACAACAAATGATAAAAAGCAATAAAGACAAAGAGTATAGAAATCGGCACAGTCTGCCACTCTCCATTCATTTCTTTTGAAAGGCGTATTTAAAGATGAGCTTTCACTTTCACCCATTGATAAATACTCTTTTAAAAATCCCGTAGGAGGAATGTAATCAAATATTGGATATTTAAGGATGTATTGAACTGCTAAGTCATCGGTTTAGAGCAGCAGTTACCCCACTGTAGTGATGGCCCATCGGGGGGGGGGGGGGCTGGAAGCAGTATCAGGAGGCTGAACCTGAGGGCCAGTTGGGATGGGAAGAAAATCTGTTTTGAAGGTCCGTTTGGGTAGACTATTTGCTCTCTAAGGGTCAGGGCACACGCTCAGATTTTGGGAGATTAGTCGCCCGGCTCCTCTTCATCGGGGCGACTTCTTCCTCAACTTCAGGCGACTTTGGAAAACAAAGTGGTCCGAGTGCCGGGCAACAGCACAAGTTTTTGTGGAATGCCACAAAATCTGATCCCACCTGCTGTAATGCAAGTTGGATCAGTAATAGTCCAGCTGTGTATTTTGTTCCTGCATCTACAGCTGACAGTGTATTTTTAATTTTTTCAACACTTTGGGCTAAACTACATAGTTAAATCGGGTGGAAAAAAGACAAAGTCCGTCAAGTTCATTCCCTCCAAATGAAAACCCAGCATCCATACACACACCCCTCCATACCTTCACAAAAATTATATATACCC
Organism: Xenopus laevis; assembly: GCF_017654675.1. NCBI lineage: Eukaryota > Metazoa > Chordata > Amphibia > Anura > Pipidae > Xenopus > Xenopus laevis. The sequence continues at coordinate 198,216,095 of NC_054371.1, forward strand.
AAATCTATACTTACTATAGAGTTTAGTCTCTCTCTCTTGGATATTATGTTGGAGATTTTGATCAGATTTTGTTGGTCAGGTTTTATCTGACCCACAAAATCGTGTCATGCAACAACACAAGGTTTTGTTTGATCCTATCCACCATAGCTACAATGGAAAGTTGAATCAGATGGTGTGAAGGAAAAGTCGGGCTGTCCGGGTCACAACCAGACATGTTGTAAACTACTTGAGCTCTAATCACATGAGCCGAGGAGGCTCTTTCTCTGCAATTATGTGCAGTGCTGGAAAAATCTTCTGTGCAGTCTTTTGAGGTCATGGTCTGGCTATAAACTGGGGGGCACATTTACTTATCTGCAAACTTTTGCTTTGCAAGTCTCAACCATAATTTGCACAACTACATCAGACGTTAAACACGCATTAATCAAAACATGCAATTATATCTCGAAAAAAGAACAATGGCGCAAAAATTTCATAACATGTTTTCTCTGGTGTTCCTTTCTTCCTATCGAAACATCATTCACTTACTTACGCTTACATCACTTTAAATTCAGTGGGTATATAAAGGTCATATGTATGTATTTTATTAGTGATGTTGGTGAAATTGCCAAAAATATTAAAAATATCCAAGGAAGACAGAGATCCTCAATTGTCCTAGGCCATGAGCCCACCCTAAAACAAATGTGGCACAAGCTTTTAATGTTAAAAAAAGTGTAAATAAGATATTTTTAACAGTTTAAACTTTTAAACATAATCCCACTTTAAATATGAATAAATGCCAGTTTTTTTGCTTATGACTTTTTTGGAATACAGGATATGATGTCACTGACCTAATAATGCTGAGGCTGTAGCTTCGTTGTATTGATTCACCAGTCAGAATTTCCCCACTTTATATAAATTAACGGATTTACTATCGAAATTATGCCTGACAAAACGCAGTGACAAGGTAATTCTCTAACGAAGTGTGTTGCTTGTCTTTTAGTAAAATGATGGAGTGTTTGTCTTTTTATCGAAAATTCATCAATTTGCTGTTTAGTAAATGTGCCCCTTGGAGCGAGTGACACATTGCAAGTCACCGGCAAGTTACAGTGGAACACAGCGCTACAGGGAAACCCTGTGCTTCTAAGATAGGTAAAAATTGCTTTGTCTCCTGTCGCTATGAGGCAGATTTGTCAAAATGTGAGAATAGAGCTCACCACAGAAAAACTCACCCACTTTCTATTCATTCCTATGGGATTTTTAGAAAAGTATTTATGAGTGGGTGAAAGTTAGAGTTCTAAACTCACATTCTGATAAATCTGCCCCTATATTTTTACCAGGGTTCCTTGTCTTTTAAGTTTAATTATCAGTGCAGTGACAAACACAACAGTTGTTTATTGCCTACATTTTGAACCATCTTTATTTTAAAGGATAAGTAAACCTTTAAAATAAGTGTAAAATTGAAGAGGGTGCTATTCTAAGCACTTGTCATTTACATTCATTATTTATTTTTATTTCCAAGATATTAAAGGATACATGTACTGTTAATATGAATGAATTCTGTTACAACAGTGCCACCTGCTGTCAGTTTCTGTCCAGTCGGACCATCAAATAGTCAAGGAAGTTGTCAGGAGAAATAAAGATTATTATTATGATCTTTAGTTTGTTATTTTTATGTTACGCTGTTTTTTCATCTTGTTATTTGCTTGTTTTTCTTTTATGAAAAATAAAAAATTACATTGAAAAAAAAAGGAGACATAGAGGCTGCTCTGATGTTCTTCTGCTTAGGCAAAAAAAAGTAGAAACCTTTGTCAAATCTTTTCTATGCAGAAGAACATCCGAGCAGCCTCTTTCCTTCTCCTGACAACTTCCTTGACTACTTGTTGGTCAGACTGGTGGGAAAATGACCAGCAGGTGGCGCTGTTGGAACAAAATTCATTCATATTAATAGCACCTGTATCCTTTAATATCTTGGAATTAAAAATAAATAATGAACGTGAATGACAAAAGTGCTTAGAATAACACCCTCGTCAATTTTACATTCACTTATTTTAAAGGTTTACTTATCCTTTAACAATGAATTTTATGTGAAGTCAAACATTATTTAAGTTTCTATTCTAAAAGGGTAAGTTTAATCATAGGTGCCCTACAAATGCCCCTACTCAAACTACTCCAGACACACTGGTGTTTCACTTTCTGTCTGCTATTCAGCGTCAGGGGCCATAGCCACAACCAGTTCAGATATTGGGGTTATTCACAGAGACTGAATAAAGTAAAACTGGAGTAAAAAAAAAAACATCTGTTTCATGAATGCATGAAAGTGAATGTCTCCAGTTTTGTGAATTTCCATTGTTGGAATGTGGAATGCATGCAACTAATTGGTGCTTTTTGACTTGCCCTTCACAAATGTTTTTAAATCTGGAGTTATGTCAATTGAGCAGCATAGAACATATCTGCTGTCCTTGAATAACTTGTTACATATTCACCGAGTAGTAAGCAGCAGGAATTTAGATTAGGACATATACCAGGTGTTAGGGAACTACCACTGGATTGATCTCCAGCCAAGGGTCCCAGACCTTCTCCAACTTCTGAGGGCACCATCTGGCCACATAGGTTCATTTGATCACAGGCAGCTTACTGGTTATTAATTGGACCCACTGTTGTACCTGTGGAGAGAGGGGACTCATCCACTTCATTGCTACATGCTTCTTGGCATAAAAATATAACGTCTTTAGTAGGATTCTGGTCTTATTCAGGGGGACTATGTCCTCTACTATTCCCAGCAAGTACACCTCATGGGCTAGAATTCCATGTAGTAGGACTTATTCGTTAATGTACTCCACTATTTCCGACCAGTACTTAAACACAATTAGGCATTCCCATAATAAGGAAAAACCCGGCATCTGGAGAATGACATTTGGGGCATAGTGCATTAGGGTTCCTGCCCATTACTTTCAACCTTATCAGAGTAATATACGTCCTGTGGATTATTCTGTATTACACCATTTTGTCTTAAGTAGAGATTATTTATTCTTGTAAACCTTCTATTGCCTCTGCCCACATCTCGTCATGTAAGTGGTGTATGTCTCCAGCCTACTTGCTCTTTGCCTTATTCTGCCCTAATTTTCATTTAAATTAGCATTCAGGTTCAATGCGAGATTCAGCCCAATCCTTCATGAAAGATTAGAGTTTTGTCTGAATCCCAAAATAGTGGATTGGGTGCATAACTATTTGCTGAGAGAGCAGTGTCAGGAGGAGCAGCCAAGCCCTTTCAGCTTTGTACTGAACATAAAATTACTCTTGTATTCTTGTATAGACTGGTTGTTTTGGTTTTTTTCTTGTGGATGTGACATTGACAGCACAATGAACATATGAATGAAAAGACAATCTCACATGAATCAAATACTGGATATCCTTTATTTTCTTATTTGTATCATGAAGTGGTTACAGACGTCATGGGTTTTTTTGTCCTTTTCCCAAGTCCACTTGAGAGTGAGATTGCTCCACAGGAGGAGACACTGATCACCGTTTAGCCCAATGGAGCTGAAATTAGTTTTATTGATCTGAGGATCACAAAGAATAATCAGAGGCAAAGATAGAATGAGATCAGGAAAAGCAGTATTTATTCATACTTAAGCTCAGAGCACATCAGGCCCATCCACCAAAAATAAAATTGTGCAGAGATGCCTGATACACATAGCTGGCCTGACTGCAACCCCCTCCCCTGCCGCATGCAGGGAGGGGCTGATGCAGTTACAGTATATTTTTTGTGAACGTTTTCTTATTCCCGAAGTTTGAGAGACCCTAAAATGATTTTTCTCTGGCTCCCTGTTAGTTCTAGTTACATAACTGATCTATAGCACTATTCATAAAACCATATGGTAGGATTCTTATGAGTTATACGTTAAGGGTCAGGGCACACGCTCAGATTCAGGGGGGGAATTGTCGCCCGGCGACAAATCTCCTCTTCTGGGGGCGAATCTCCCGAACTGCCTCCCGCCGGCTAGAATGTAAATCGCCGACGGGATGGCACTCGGACCACTTTGTTTTCCAAAGTCGCCCGAAGTTGAGGAAGAAGAAGAAGTCGCCCCGATGAAGAGGAGATTTGTCGCTGGGCGACTAATCTCCCCTAATCTGAGCGTGTGCCCTGACTTCTGACTTCTTGTGATTCTGTCATCATTTCTATGGTGTCATTTTTTTTTTTACTAAACTACACTGTTTACACTACCCCTAGGTGGGTCATGGGAGCATTTTTAGCAATGCCGGTATCAGGGAGCTGTTATCTGGTTAACTTTCCATTGTTCTGTTGATTGGCGGGGAAGGTAGGGGGTGATATCAGTCCAACTTGCACTGCAGCAAGTACAGAGATACTTTAGTTTATCAGTCACATGAGAAGGGGCATCTGGGAAACCAAGAACACGGCTAGCCCCACGTCAAATTCAAAATTAAATATTAAAAAAATCAGTTTACTCTTTCGAAGAAAGGATCTCAATGCAGGATCCTATTAACCGATGCATTTTGTAAACAATACATTTTGCATGACAGAATTCCTTTAAATACCAGCAGCCATTTAGGTTATTTAGTTCCTTGCCCTTCTCTGCTTCATTCTGTAAGATTTAATAACTTCCTTCAGCTGCTTTGGTGCAGGAGCACAAGAACTTTCCACTTCTCCTGAAGGTTACATCATTTCTGGCAATATATTACAGTTTGAATTTCCATTACATACAGTACAATCTATTCATTGTCAATTGCTCACATATATGTTGCAACAATGATAGTGAAAGTTATTTTGCCCCTTTGACTAATGGAAGTACCTGAGCACCATTGTGTGTCACGGACATGAGCGTGGCCTGGATTTGTGGAAAGGCCACCAAGGCCCGGGACTAGGGCGGCAGGATTTTAAGGGGCGGCATGCTGCCCAACTATACCCACATTAGTTCAGAAACACTGGGGATGTGCAGGAGATAAATCCGTTTTTTAAAATGTCCAGTACACCAATCCCCATTGCTCCGGTCCTGATGATGAAGATTTGAGGGGACAGGGGCGACAGATATCAGTGGGCCGAGGGGTGGCCGCTATGTAAATCCAGCCCTGTTGATCCTACAAGACTGCTGCTAGTTTTTAAATCATTGTCTTCTCAGTCTGATAAAGTCATCAGTTCCTAAACTGAAAGGGATGAGGAATCTATATGTTTGTGTGATTTTGTGAATTGCTGGGCTGTACAGAGCCAGTTACTGAATAAACAGTGGCGATAACTAAGGTCCGAGTTCTGGCAGAGGTCTGGGCAGACAGCAATGAAAAACAAGTCCTTGAGACAGGCCAAAGTTCAGGGCAGGCAGAAAAGAATCAAAATCCCTATAACTGTCCATGGGTCAATGCACAGAGGAACAAGGGCAATACAGGAACCGACTTACAGGATGTGGGAACTCAGGAAAGGAACTCAATCTGTCAGGCTTAAACCACACTTCCTCTTGTGGCACAAGCAGGAGGAGCAATGGCCAGTCAGGTCCAATGGCATCAGGTCCCTGGTTCTAAACCACCAGAGTGGAATTTGAAATTCTGACTCCTCTATTGTATAAAATAATTAGGGATGCACGAATTCAGGATTCGGCCTTTTTCAGCAGGATTCTGCCGAACCGAATCCGAGGCCTAATTTGCATATGTGAATTAGGGGTGGGGAGGGAAATCACGTGACTTTTAGTCACAAAACAAGGAAGTAAAAACATTTTCCCCTTCCCACCTGTAATTTGCATATGCAAATTAGGGTTAGGATTCGGTTCCGTATTCTGCCGAATCTTTCACAAAGAATTTGGGGCTTCGGCCTAATCCAAAATAGTAGACTTGGTGCATCCCTAAAAATAATTAAGCCCATTGGCTTTATAAAGTGAACAAATTACCCCCTATTAAAAAATATAAGGATGTTATAAGTAACCAAGGAGGTGACCTAATATCCTGATATTTTACAACAGGGGGTACTATATTATACTACACACGTTTCAGTGAGTCATGTGACAAAAATGACATCACTAAGCACTGTTTATAAGGATATTCATGACTCTTTTGTGTTATAACCAAATTATTTTTTTTGGACACAAGCATCTTTTTATTGATGATATACTTTAAAAAATATTTGGGATTAGTCTTTGCATGCCAAGCAATTAATTCCTCAGTTTCTATCTTCACTATCCTAATGGCAGTCCCAGTTGTAGCATTTATATTGTTTAAAAAAATTGTATGCCCCCTATAATGGTTAAAAAGGAAATGGAATTGGACAAGTTGAAGTCAGGACCATTGTGATGCTGTGGTGGAAAGTAAAGAGCTGCTGCTGTGCAGAAATCAGTTCCCTCAAATCCATGAAGTGAAGCTGTAGGGAGGAAGAACACATTCTCACTTGTGGCTTTTCCATTTGGCTCATCTGACAATGAATAATGACAAAGGAATAGTGTGTGTTGTTAATAACAAAAGAGATATTTCATTTCAGGCTGGGTGAGGACTGAATGCTCATTAGTTGTGTCCTGATAAGTAAAGCCGCCCCACTGTATACAAGGTAGTTATGACAACAAGACGGTATTAATCCAGAGCTAAATGTACTTATCTATTATTACTAAAGTGAGTTCTTTCTTTAAAAAAAAATAGCAGCCAAGAAGAATTTCTGAAGAAGATAAATTACTTTTATTAAGAGATCAAAACACAATGTTCCTGTTAAGCGATTATGTTGTAAGTGGGCCTTTAGCAACCCTTTAATGTGTTTTGAAAAATTCCTGTAATAAATATGGCAGTGAAGGTCAGAATAGACCAGAGCAGATGTTGCTCACTAGAAGGGCAGAGAATAGGGATGCACCCAATCCACTAGTTTGAACCGAATCTGAATCCTCATTTGCATATGCAAATTAGGGGTGGGAAGGGGAAAACATTTTTTACTTTCTTGTTTTGTGACAAATAAATCACACAATTTCCCTCTCTGCCCATAATTTGCATATGCAAATTTAGATTCAGTTTGGCCGGACAGAAGGATTCGGCCGAATCCTGCTGAAAAAGGTTGAATCCTGGATTTGGTGCATCCCTGGCAGCGACACATGCTCAGATTCGGGGAGATTTAGTCGCCCGGGGATAAATTGCCTCATCTTCGGGGTGACTAATCGCCCCGAACTGCCTCCCGCCGGCGATTTAGATTCTAGCCGGCGGGAGGAAGTTTGGGGAGATTAGTGGCACTCCGAACGCTTCGTTTTTCAAAGTTGCCCGAAGTTTCCTCTTAAGGTGACTTCGGGAGGCAGTTCTGGGAGATTAGTCGCCCTGAAGAAGAGGAGATTTGTCGCTGGGTGATTAATCTCCCCGAATCTAAGCGTGTGTCTCTGCCCTAAAGGTGTATTCACAAACATAGGTGGGGTAAGATTATTATGAATGGGGGATACAACTCCACATGTGCTGAGTGTATAATAAACTTGTACCTGCCCTGTATAGTGACTCCCACATTAGGCCCCCATAGTTCTGTTCCTGTGTATCAGTTTTGCAAAATGTTCTAAATCAGCCAGTTTCATGCCGCCCAAAAAAATTTCCTTTTTTTAACTAAAACGCTGCTGTAGGCGGATGGGGACACCACTAAATCCAGCTGCCCTAAATGCCATGAACAGGGTGCAAACTACTTCTACATGCTGTGGGTGTGGCCTAAAGTTAATGGGGTTGTTCACCTTCCAAACACTTTTTTTTAGTTCAGTTGTTTTCAGATTGTTCCCCAGAAATAAAGATTTTTTTCAATTACTTTCATTATTTATTTTTCACTGTTTTTCCAAAATCTAAGTTTAAAGTTGAATGTTTGTGTCTCTGGTGTTTGAGTCTGACAGCTCAGTAATTCAGGTGCAGACTCTAAACTGTTACAATTTTGCATCATTTAGTTGATACATTTCTCAGCAGCATCTCTGTAGTATTAACAACTATTGTATCAATTCTAACAGCTGCCTGTAATGAAACTCAGGGATTCTGCTCAGCAGGGCTAAAGATAAAAAAATATATCCATTAAATGTATCAATTTAGAACAGTTTGGGGGGGTCGGCGACCCCTTGCCAGAGCTGCTTTAGAAGGTGAAAATTACACTTTACACTTCAATATTAGAAAACTGGTCACAAATAGAAAGTAATTGGAAAAAGTCGTTATTTCTGGGGATCAATCTGAAAACAGATAGTTGTTTGAAGGTGAACTACCCCTTTAATAAATACAATAAAAACCCAGCAGTTTGTTATAGATGACTTTGTCCCTTGTATCGCAAAATGCCAAAAAGGACCTTTGGTGATTGCTTTTGTTCTATGAGAGAAAAGTGCTCCTTATGGCTGGGTGCACTGCCTCCCCCTCTACCAAATATTGGATAGATTTTGTCTGCAAGAACCAGCCACTGATACGGCTAACCTACTGTATATGGTATGGGGCGGCCCTGATAAATATGATAACATTTGGGAGTATTGAAACTCTGCTACCTCCTAAATAGGGGGTTATATCAGTATATATACACATCAGTAGGCAACACTTAAAGCGGTTGTTCACCTTTGAGTTAACTTTTAGTAAGATGTAGAGACTGATATTCTGAGACAATTTGCAATTGGTTTTCATTTTTTATTATTTGTGGTTTTTGAGTTTTTTTAGCTTTTTATTCAGCAGATCTCCAGTTCGCAATTTCAGCAATCTGGTTGCTAGGGTCCAAATTAACCTAGCAACCATGCATTGGATTGAATTTGAAACTGGAATATGAATAGTAGAGGGACTGAATGGAAAGATGAGTAATAAAAAGTAGCAATAACAATACATGCAGGGTCGGACTGGACATGGGGGGGGCCACCGGGTTTCTAACTACTGGGCCCCCCCGCACGTATGCAGGAACGGCAGTGCGCATGTGGCAATACATGACACACCTGTGCAAACGTCGGCGCGTGAACACACATGGCGGATGCAGACGCGCATGCACTACTGGCACCGCAATTAATTTTATTTGGGGGCCTGGAGATCAGGGGCCCGGAGATTGGGGGGCTGGCCAGCGGGGGCACAGAGTTCAGGGCTGGGCTCTGAATACATATGTAGCCTTTGGGTAGGACTACACGGGCGATTTTCTGTGTGATCCGACGCGCTGCACAAAAATGCAGGCGTCAAAACGCATGCAACGGAAATAAGGTAAGCGAATGCATTGTCGGATGGTGTCACGGCATTGATCCGACGCAACACGACTGTCGGATGCAGACGCACAGAAAACGCCCGTGTAGTCCTATCCTTACAAAGAGCCAAAAGAAAAAGGCAAATAACTATAAAACTATAAAAAATTAATAACGAAGACCAATCGAAAAGTTGCTTTAAATTAGTTATTCTAAATTAGACATACTAAAAGTTACTGTAGAAGTGAACCACCCCTTTAAGACCACAATAAAGTAAAGCACAACTGCATATATAGTGAACCAGGTATGGGCTTCAGTTACTAAAGACCCATCTATACGTTACTTTATTGGGATGTTGCAAAAATACCCTTTTCTGGTAAACTTTTTCTTCTTTCATTGGCACCTAAAGAATTTTTTTTAAAAGAGATGGTGGTGAATTTTCCCTTTATTCTATAAATAAAATCAGCGGCGAGATGTAAATGCCAGGGTGAAGGTCATTTCATATAATGAAACAAATGCCGCCTAAACAATTGCTGGTTATGGTGGTGAAATACTGAGGTTTCAGTGAATCCAAATAGGAAAGGATTATGACAAACATGAGTCACAGACGAACCTTCCGTCTTTCTGTTTCATGGCTTTGCTGCCAGCGGTGTTTTACATAGATATTACTACTCGCTTGTGTTTGTATTGCCATGGTGATGTGTTATTAGTAGTGTTATTATAACAAATGTACTCTTATCTGTGAATCACAACACTGTTCTATCCTCCAGTTCATCCAGCACTGGCTGAGCGGCACAATCAATTCCACCTTGACTTCAGGACTGTGACAAGTCATTTGCACCATGGATTGATATTTTGTGTCCCTGGGAATATTCTCTGTGTCAGTCACTTACATTAGTGGTAAAATATTTTTTAAAGTCTGGTCTTTTTACAGGTATGGGAGATGTTATCTAGAAACCCGTTATCCAGAAAGCTCTGAAATACGGCAATATTGAGAATTTGGATTTGAAATTTATATTTTTCCTTTAGAACAGAACAGCCATAGTTTTCTCTTCCTGCCTCTTTCTTTCTTCTTCTGTCCTTTAGGGCAGAGACACGCTGCTATTTCGAGAGATTAGTCGCCCAGCGACAAATTGCTTCTTCCTCGGGCGACTAATCTCCCCGAACTGCCTTCCTGCTGGCTACAATGTAAATCGATGGGGGGATGGAACTCGGATCGATTCTCTTTCCAACGATTTACATTCTAACCGGAGGGAAGGCAGTTCGGGGAGATTAGTCGCCCGAAGAACAGTCTCCCGAAATAGCAGCGTGTGTCTCTGCCCTAAAGGACAGAAGAAGAAAGAAAAAGGCCCGAAGTTTCCTTGTGAGGCAACTTCGGAAAACAAAGCGTTTCAAGTGCCATCCCTCCAGCGATTTACATTCTAGCTGCAGGGAAGGCAGTTCGGGGAGATCAGTTGTCCAAAGAAGAAGCGATTTGTCGCTGGGCGACTAATCTCCCGAAGTAGCAGCGTATGTCTCTGCCCTAAAGGACAGAAGAAGAAAGAAAGTGGCCTGAAGTTTCCTCATGAGGCAACTTCGGAAAACAAAGCGTTCCAAGTGCCATCCCTCCAGCGATTTATATTCTAGCCAGTGGGAAGGCAGTTCGGGGAGATTAGTCGCCCGAAGAACAGTCTCCCGAAATAGCAGCGTGTGTCTCTGCCCTAAAGGACAGAAGAAGAAAGAAAAAGGCCCGAAGTTTCCTTGTGAGGCAACTTCGGAAAACAAAGCGTTTCAAGTGCCATCCCTCCAGCGATTTATATTCTAGCCAGTGGGAAGGCAGTTTGGGGAAATTAGTTGCCCCGAAGAAGAAGCGATTTGTAGCTGGGCGACTAATCTCCCGAAATAGCAGCGTGTGTCTCTGCCCTTAACCTTTTCACTTGTCAAGTTTGCTTTGATTTTGCTTTGTAAACTTTCACTCTGTTATATTTTGCTCTTTGCTTTTCCTTTTGGCTCCCAATTCAGCGGCTCCATTAGGATTTAACAATAAGGGAAGGAGGAAAGAACACAAATATGACTCAGCGTGAGCTTGTCATCAGCCTAAAATCAAGTAGTGTAAGGGGATCTCTTTCTCTGCAATAAATCAAACTACAAGCCACAACTAGTAATATGTGCACTTTCATCTTGTGAACATATTGGAGCCATTGCAGCAATTACACAATGTTTTAATAAAAACATATGTTTATTAAGCGAAAAAATAATGCAAAAAACTAAAGCTTGTGAGATCTGGAGAAGTCAATTGGAGTCGTCCTAACCAATATGTAAACTACTTATTCCATTCAAGTTTTTGAAAAAATATTTGAGATTGTCGAATGATTAAAAATTATACCAATTAGTGGTATTCACAATTATTTCGATTTTTTTTCATAAGGTAACATTAATTTTTTTTATCTTGGCATTATTTGGAGTAGAAAGAAATATGAAAACAGCACAAATACAAATTCTGAAAAATAGGCCTCTTATTTTTCAGCACGCTTCAGATTTTGCAGAAGCCTTGTGCCTGGCCGAGCCGAATCTGAATCCTAATTTGTATGTGCAAATTAAGGACTGGAAGGGAAATCATGTGATTTTTTTGTCACAAAACAAGGAAGTAAAAACATTTTTTCCCACTTTTTCCTTTTCCATCCCTAATTTGCATATCAAATGAGGATTCCAGGTTTCCTCCCAGGTGCAGTAACCCATAGCAACCAATCAGCAGGTAGCACATACTATTCACCTGTTTAAAAGCTTATTGGTTGCTATGGGTTAATGCACCTGGTTCAACTTAGTTCCTTTTATAACATATGCCTCAGAGACTCTCTACAAAAAGTGTGTAAAAAATGCAAAAACATTTAGGGTTGCTGATAACGTTCATAGAAAACAATTGAAAAAAAAACCGCATTTGCTTGTCATATGGTTTAAAGTCACTGCCAAACTGAACACAAACTGCAATGATTGAGCTAAATCCTGCAGAGTGCAGTGCAATAAAAATCAATATTAGAATGTATATGCTTGGATTACAATATTCTTCTAGCAAGGAACATTCAGAACGTGATTATATACATTTAAGTACAGATAATCGAAGGTTCCATTTCTTTTTCTGGTTGCTGTCTGCTGAGGATTCAATTGATAAATGCTTCATGTTGCGCTACAGGTGGCATTTAGGAGAGGGAAGCAGTAGCAGAAAGAAGGCCTGTGACTTGTATGTAATGCCTAAGGAGCAATGCCAGCTTTCTGCCAGTGTAAGGCAGCTGAGAATATTATGGTACACATGCAGTCCCTTCCTATTTATTAAAGGAGAAGGAAAGGCCCCGTACACTTGGGGGTGCAGGGGAGGGCCCCGTCCTCATGGGCCCTCGCCAGCCCAGACCTGTTCCCTTGATGGGGCGCCCCTAAAAAAACCACTTGTGACGCTGGGCATCCACGCAGGCACGATGCAAGACAGCACTCACGCAGGTGCGAGGCACACTGGCGTTCACGCAGGCGCACAGTGCATTAGCGTTCGCACAGGCACACAGCGCACAGGCGCGCACATAAGTAAGCCGGGAAGGGGCCCTGGTGACTGCCTGGAGGGCCCTTCATGTGGCAGTACCGGTGGGACCCCGTTGCTCCAGTCCTACCCTGTGGGGGTGTCAAATGTTAGGCATCCCAAAGTGATTGTACTGACTTATCTGAAACCCAAGGCCGTTGCTCCTATCAGCAGAAAACTGCACCGGCCCGTAGTTATGCCAGTGAGCACCACGGAGCGATCCACTTCTGGCTTCTTCTTTCTTCTCGCGGCTGCGCATGCGCAGTAGAACGAAAAGCCGAATTTTAAAAAAAAGTCGGCTATTTCGTTCAACTGCGCATGCGTCTGCCCTGGGAAATTTGAAGAGTTATTTAGCGTTTTATTCAACATCTCTCTCTAATTGAAGCCATCTGGTTGCTAGGGTGCAAATTACCCTAGCAACCATGCATTGATTTGAATAAGAGACTGGAATATGAATAGGAGAGGCCTGAATAGAAAGATGAGTAATAAAAAGTAGTAATAACTATACATTTGTAGCCTTACAGAGCATTTGTTTTTAGATGGGGTCAGTGACCCCCATTTGAAAGCTGGAAAGAGTCAGAAGAGGAAGGCAAATTGAAAAAACTATAACAAATATATAATGAAGACCAATTGAAAAGTTGATTAGAACTGACTATTCTATAACATACTAAAAGTTAACTTGAAGAAGGTGAACCCCCCCTGTAATAAATTTCCATTTCTCAAACTGCCACACTTTTAACTTGTAAAGAATATATTTAGTGGTGTCCTCAGTAACATCACAGCATTATGTGAGCACTCACTGTAGTACAAAGTAATATAAAGATAAAGTTATAGCAGGGCACTCACATACTTAAAAAAATACCTTTTATTTACAATGCATATTTAACCCAACGCGTTTCGACCCCCAAAGAAAAATAAGGGGTCTTTGTTGGGGGCACCGAAAAAATACATACAATTTTAGCTTGTGCCACTGAAGTGTGAGAGATCACAAAAACAATGGAACATAAGCAGCTCAGAACATTAGTACCAAAAAAACCTCAGAATATTTACAATTCCAATATGAGCAGTGGCAGCCGGAAACTGTAATAGGGAGAGCAACAAACGGTGTGCGAACTGCACTTCTGATAATGAAGGGGGTCCCTGAAGAAATGAGGAGAACCCGCCTGTATATTATATATGGTGGCTGCCTAGTCTGCAGCATACATTTAACAAACTGTTCTAAAGCTGTGCAACGTACCAGTGTATGACTTTATTATAGAGGTGGAACTGGGCTCCAGTGCATTTAGCTTGATGGAGCTACTTCTGTATTTATAGGGTCAGTGACTCTTCTTGGGAGATAGGCTGCCTCAAAGCTGGTCCTGAGTGGGACTACTAAGTGATTTTACCACCAAGTATTTACATTAAAGGGGTGGTTCACCTTTTAGTTAACTTTTAGCAGATTCAGGAAGATTAGTCTCCCGGCGACAAATCTCCTCTTCTTCGGGGCGACTAATCTCCCCTAACTGCCTCCCGTCGGCTAGAATGTAGATCGCCGGCGGGATGGCACTCGGAGCGCTTCGTTTTCCAAAGTCGCCTGAAGTTTCCTCGTAAGGCGACTTCGGAAAACAAAGCGTTCCGACTGCCGTTCCGCCGGTGAAAAAAATAAAAAATGGGAACCAATTAAGAAAAAGTCGGGTGAACCATCTGAAAACAACTGAACTGAAAAAAGTTTTTGTAAGGTGAACAACCAATGTTCCTTCTAATTCCCCTTTGACTGTGTGTGCACATTTTAAACTTTTGCGTTCAGTTTAGAATTAAAAGTCAGGTCAACATCAATACAACATTTTGTATTTTCCCACAAAATTCTTTGTGCGTACCTCAATGTGTTGGTGTTGGCCTTAAATTGTGTGTGTGAGCACAAGCGCACTCCTTACAGGGAACATTGTGAACAAGCCCTTTAACATTCCCAGATCCCATGAACTAAGGGGCCCCGAGTACATAAAAGGAGAATTAATAGAGACATACGACGCATGTAAGTGACATCATGAGAAAGAGGAGAGTGAGAGAGGAATAGGTGGTTGGTAATTAGAGAATCCTGGGCTACAAATGTCAGGGGAAAAGACTGGACCCCAGTTGCAGTGATAGACAGACAGTATCAGTATGTGATGTGTGTGTAGGTCCCATTGCTGGTGCTGCTGGGTTCCATCATGTGACATTATTTAGCTAATGAATGAAGCATTGAATGTGCTGCTGCAGACTCTTCTCTCTCTCTCTGTCCCCAGTGAGCTGCCCCTGTGGGACCTGTGCACTTAATACAAGGCCAGGCCAGTAGGGGCCACATTCCTGGGCCACATCTCTGCAGCAGCGGCACTCCCAGGGTTAATCATAGAAGTATTACACCAGGAGTCACTACCTGCTCCACATTGTCGCTTGTACCTGCACAGCCAGTCCCTCAGTCCCTTCCCACACACTGTGCCCCCTCCTGTAAGAACAGTCGCTAACTGGGGGCGAGAGTCTAAGTCTGCTGCTGCTGCTTCTAGAGGCTGAGTCTGGATGTGCCGCCCCCAGATCCCAACTACATCCCCACGGGAAGGGGAAGGAGGGGGCGAGGGAGATTTCCCTGGCAGTTGATGCCACTTGCGAGTTGCAGTAGCAGCAGCAGGTTCATGAGCAGAGACGAGGAGCAGAGACTTGCAGAGCAGAGACAAGGAGCAGAGGCGGAGGTGGAAGCGGAGGCGTCGCTGGGCTGCAGAACACAAGCTCAGGTTCTCTCTCTGGCAGCATCAGTCCCAGTAGCAGCAGTACTGCAATGCTCACAGCAGCCCCCCGAACACTCACTGCCCCTGCTGCCTCCCTACCTGCCAAACTCCTTGTCTGTGAATAAAACCACTTTCTGCTGGTTATGTTGCCTCTATCCTTCCCCCTGGCTCTGCTCTTCTCTGTCTGACTGCCATTCACTGCCATCAGGTAAGAGCTTGCACATATATATATATATTGGGTGTTTTGTGCCATTGCCAAAGTTATCTGAGCTGGAACTTCTTACCAGTGTGGATATTGCCCAGTGTCCTGGTCAGTGGTTGGGTCTCTCCATCAGTCCAGACTTTGTTGTACAACAGCATAAAGCTCACAAACAACTTGTGCAGGGATGTTCTTCCCTTGTGCAGCTTGGGAGGATCCTGGGAGTTGTAGTGCTGACACCCCTCCTTCTATATGGCTTCTGTTTAAGCACAATGACTGGATGGGACAGACCCTTAATAATAACAACTATATTGTAATCACTTCTCCTAAATAAGAATGAAAACTCCCAAATAACTGTGTACTAACAGGCAGCAAGCGGATCAGTAAGGGAATCGTTGGTGGGAAGGGAGTGAGGGTCAGTACAGTAAGGGGCAGATTTACTAAGCTAGAACGAATAGTTGGAATAAAAAAATATTCAAATTTAGAAGTATTTTTTTGGGTACTTTGACCATCAAATTGGTCAAATTCGATCGAATCGAATGATTCGAAGTAAAAATCGTTCGACCATTCGATAATCGAAAGTACTGTCTCTTTAAAAAAAAACTTTGACTTCATACTTCGCCAGATGAAAGCTACCGAAGTCCAATGTTAGCCTATGGGGACATTCACCAGCGATTTTCTTTTGGTCGAATAAAAATCCTTCGATCGATCGCTTAAAATCGTTCGAAACGTTTGATCGAACGATTTTTATTTGATCGTTCGATCGAAGCTTCGATATTCGAAGGATTTTACTTCAAGGGTCGAATTTGAGGGTTTTTTTAACCCTTGATAATCTGCCCCTAACTGTATGTTTAACCCTTGCACAAGGAATACTTTCAATTTCCCAGCTCCATGTCCCCAGTAACAGTTCACTGCCCCCCTTTTTCATTTTTCACATCACACTACAGACTGGAGTCTCATTTGTGTCCCTGAATTCATCTGCTGCAATTGCCAACAGCGGACTTAAAGGGAAATAGATCCAACTCCCACTGAGCTCCCTCCTGAGCTTTCTCTATCCATTCCTCATTGCTCACCTAAGACTGGGAACTCCTTACTTACAGCCATTTACTGCATTATTCACTGCCGCTGCTGCAACAAATCTAAACCCCAAGTTATTTTATGTCTTGTCGTTTTATATGTATCAGTGTGAAATGTGTTATATATGTACAGTATGAAATCCTGTGTATATTTGTGATGCTACTTATTTAGCAATTCTCCTGTATTGGGTTGCTTTGGTGCAAGATGGGTGATGGTACAATGCCATGTAGAAGAAAAGTGAGAATCACTGCTGGCACAAGTTCAAGTTCAGCCATTTTCAGGGTCAGAACGAGGTATAGGCACATGGCTTGGGTGCAGTGGGGGGGGCACAGTTTTGGTCGGCAGATAGACCAGGGGGAAAGAAGCAATGGAGTGAGTGCAGTGGGTAGTGATGACATTGGGGGTGAGTTGGTTACAGGTGCAGGGAGTGTTGGCAGAGCACTGGGCTATTCACTATTGCCTTGGGCACATTACTGCTTTGCCTCCTATTATTTTATATTATTTCCTCCAATAAAACAGTCGTCAGTGAGGTCCTGAGCAGACCCGTATGTACGATACATAATACAGAGAACCAATAACCATTTTTGATATGCTTTAAAAAAAATCAAACGTTTTCTTGAAACTGCTACTACCAAGTCACAGCAATCAAAGCAGACTACATTCCCCAAAGAATCCTTCTGGCAAATACTTACCTGTAACTTTCTGTGAATATCTATATTAGTTAATAGTCACATTAAAGGCATGGGAATATAACACAGATAGTCACATTGAGACCATGACAAATTATGGCTATTTTGGTTTATGGGCAGCCAAGTGTAAAATTGTTTCATCTCGTTTTATACGATAACTTATTGACACTTGAAACTCCAACCCGTTGTTATTAATTGAAACCTGTTTACACAGAACCCCCTGCTCTCTTCCCAAACCCATCGGAAGTCACATCTTGGAGCCCCCACATATTAGCCGTCCATCTGCAGAGTTGCACAGATTTGCTGCCTCACATTTAATACCAGCTGCATATTAAATCCACATTCTGCATGGCTAGTTTAGCAATTAATTCATATACATACTCAGTGGCGCACTCCAATCCCCATCCTCCTGCCCACTTCCTGTCCCATCTCTGCCCCACCCACATCTCACCTTTGCCAGCCCACTCCCTGTCCAGACTCCGCCCACTCCCCCACCAAACTCCGCCCACTCACACCCTTCCTAGCCAGTAAGAGAGTGGCTTGAGAGGAGGGTTTTTATTTATTTTATATATATATATATATATATATATATATATATATATATATATATATATATATATATAGTCCAGGCTCTCCTGTTCCCTGGGCCCCCCTACAACTGTGGGGTCTGCTTCCTCTAGTTATGCCACTGTACATGCTGCACATAAATCACTTCAGTCTGCAGCATGCATCTAAATTGATAATTACACTTCAAGTCAGTGTCGGACTGGGGGGCCCAGGGCCCACCGGGCCTTCAGCCTCACGGGGCCCCCCACACCATCCCCCGGGCCCCCCAGCCGCAAACAACTCAGTGCCGCCACCATTGACACCTCCCCCTCCCCGCATGCCCAAGTTTTAATGGCAGGGCAGTAGTTCGCAAGTTTTAACGGCACGGCAGAATGATCAGAGAGGGAATGTAGGATCGGGTCTGAGCCAGCAGGGCCCCCAAAAGAGCTGGGGCCCACTGGGTATTTTCCCGTTGCCCCGCCGGCCCAGTCCGACCCTGCTTGCAGCATGTGAATTCAATATGTGGATGGTATTAAAGGGGTGAAGTGTTAACCCTAGGGAGGTTTAAGGTAACCAGACATACTACAACCTGGCATTTGAGTTGTACAGTAAGTAGCAGATATTCCTTTGTAATTGTGCCAGGGCAGAGCCGGGTGCAGTGCTCTTACCACAGAGGAACCCATAGAGCTGGATCCAAGCATTGCGGTGGTGGAAGAGGTTTGGAGCCAAGTTGGAATTCCAAATTAAATGATTATTTTCTGCCCTATTTACTGATAGTACAAACAGAACATGTATTTGCTTTGATGCTGAGTTTACCACAATCAGGTCCCACTTTAAGACTTATAAGACATTAACCATAAACAGAGCCTCCGCCATTGTGGATATCTATAGCCTGTGCTCCAGACTTCAGTCGACATTGCTCTATTTGTACTTTCTATTACTGATTTGAAACATATATAAACGGACCTTGCCCGTGTAATAAGCTATTTGTGGAATGATGGATCTGAAATTTTAGGGGTGTCTAATATAGTTAAAGATCTCTACCAAACACCAAGTAATACATATAATTATAATTTTCCTGTAATAATAAAACAGTACCTTGTACAGGTATACGACCAGAAAGCTCAGGACCTGGGGGTTTCCGGATAACGGATCTTTCCATAATTTGGATCTTCATTTCCTTAAATTTATTGCAATTATGTAAACATTAAATAAACCAAATAGGCTGGTTTTGCTTCCAAGAAGGATTAATTATATCTTAGTTGGGATCAAGTACAAGCTACTGTTTTATTATTACAGAGAAAAAAGGAAATCATTATTAAAAATCTGGAATATTTGGAGTCTCGGGGAGACTGCCTTTCCGTAATTCGGAGCTTTCTGGATAATGGGTTTCCAGATAACGGATTCCATAACTGTACTTGATGCAAACTAAGATATAATTAATTCTTATTGGAAGCAAAACCAGCCTATTGGGTTTATTCAATTATTAAATGACTTACAAATTACAGAAAGATCCGTTATCTGGAAAAGCCCAGGCCCCGAGCAATTTTGATAACATACCTGTATTCATTTTGAGTCATGACTATAATGACTCAATGTGCCCTTCTTGCCCAGGATATTTCTGCCAGTGACCCATAACTGTGTACCCAGTGTGGTTTCCTTTATAAACTGGATTCTTCTTCCTGTACTCAAATGTGCAATTCCAATCAGATTTGGGCTACTGCCAAAGGCTGTTCAACTACATCAATCAGCAGCACTGGGAGTTGTGCTTCTATAGGGCTGTAGTTAGGATGGACGGGTGCTATTTTTAATCATAGATTCACGTCGGTTTCTCTAGTTTTTTTTTTTTACCAGTACTTTGGTGTATTTTTTTTTGAGCTACTTATAAAACTAAATCGGAGTATGAAGCTGATGGTGTCTCGGCATTTGGTAACTATGGTAACTGGAGCAAAGAAGCTAAAAGTACATTTCTGGGACCAGAGCAGAGTTTGAGAGACGCTTTCATGTTGTCCTGTAGCGTAGGCACTTATTAAGCGTCATTTCTTATTAGCTTGGGCACCGAAGGACACATCTCTGGCTCTATCACTCACACTGCTCTAATGTGGGACAGGCCTGAGATGTGACTCCCGCGGGGATTCCCGTGCTACAGTCATATAGTCATGGTTGTACAGTAAGTGTAATTAAAAACAATTAAGCTTTTGAAATAATTGCCTTCATGTGCCTCAGTGTGTCCCTGTGAGTAGGTGTTGCCATACAGCTGTCATTTCATTCTCATGTCATATCAGGACCCCGTTTCCTCTTGAAGACCATTTTTATGTTTAAAATAAAGGCTGTTCTTTGATACAGCCAATCAGTGTTGGACTGGGACTCCAGAAAACCTTAGACCAGGGGAGCCTACTCTCAGTACTATTATTCTTCCTCTCCTCACTCAACCTCTATTCTCCTAGTCTCTTTTCTTTAAATACTATAATCTATTATTCCATCTATTTAACCTCTTTGTTCTTATAGAAATAGGGAATGGCCATGAAATAGGCCAAATGATTAGCAGCACGAGGGGCCACTGACACCTGGGCCCACTGGGAGTTTTCCTGGTATCCCTGTGGGCCAGTCCAACACTGCAGCCACTAAATGATCTTACTTAACTAACACAGACATGCCCAGGCAGTTCTCTAGCCAATTACCCTATACAAGCAGGCAGTGTCCTAAAGCAGCTGCACCATTACAAATCCTTTGGATATTTGAAATCATTTCTACAGAACACAGACTGTATTTATATGTGTCACTATCCCTTTAAAGGGGGGGGCTTCATTTTAATGAACTTTTTGTAGGTTTTAGAATGTGTAATTTTAAGCAAATTTTCAATTGGTCTGTTTTTCTTTCTTTTTATAGTTTTGGCTTTCAAACAGGCCTGACATCTAAAAAACAAATGCTCTTTAAGGAAACGGTTCACTGTTATTACTACTTTTACGTATTCATCTTTCGATTTTAAAAGGGTTGCTCACCTTTAAACTAACGTTTAGTATGCTGTAGAGAGGGAGATTCGGAGACAATTTGCAATTGTTTTTCATTTTTTATTATTTGTGGTTTTTGAGTTATTTAGCTTTTTATTCGGCAGATCTCCAGTTTGCAATTCCAGCGATCTGGTTGTTAGGGTACTGATTACCCTAGCAACCATGCATTGATTTGAATAAGAGACAGAAATATGAATAGGAGAGGCCTGAGTAGAAAGATGAGTAATAAAAAGTAGCAATAACAATACATTTAGCCTTACAGACGATTTGTTTTTTAGATGGGGTGACTTTTTGTTTCAGGAAGAACCCAGCTATTTCCCTACAAGAATTCAGCCATTGGCCTCAAGATGGATGAAGTTTGGAAGGGGCTTTTTTGTGACTGTATCTTTTATGCACACAGTCTCCAATAAGGATGAATTATATCTCAGTTAGGATGAATTACGAGCTACTGTTTTATTATTACAGAAAATAAATCATTTTTAGACATTTGAATTATTTTATTAAAATCGAGTCTATGGAAATGGCTCTCCTATAAATTGGAGCTTTCTGGATAAAAGGTTTCCGGATAACGGATCACTTACCTGTATACTTATATTTATTATACAATCCAAGGAACATACTTTGATGTTAGGCTTGCATGCAGCTGATCACCCAATTCCCCTGACCAATAGTCCCGTCCAGAGGCAGTTGAAAACTCAGCAGATGGAGCAGACATTGCTATACCTGGAGATCTAAATAGGCTCAGAAAAAAGAGATGCCAGTTATGCAATCTGTAAAACATGTTTGTTTTTATAATGTCGGTGGATGTAATAGCTTCAAAATATGGTAATATATATATATATATATATATACACACACACACACACACAGTATATACTGCCTCTGGGGCTATTTTCTTTACATAATCTTGAAGGCTCGCGTACTTTGAATTTATTGTGTACCCGTGGAATATAAATGACCGTAGGTTGGAGAAGTCCCTGCTTTGAGTTTTTCAGGAATGTTTTCTAATGAAGAACAATGAATCACGAATTTGTTTCACTTCATTACCCGCTATCTTATTTCATTTGTGTCTCGTGTCTTGCCGCATATATACACACTGTGGCTGGTAATAAGATAAGGGATTTATTATCACCATATCCCGATGAGGTTAGGAAGGTTTTTTTAATGAGTTCTGAGAGTCACAGGAAAGCTTCTGTGATTACTAAGACGATAGTAAAAAGCTGTAAAAAAAAAAACAAAACAAGAAAAGCAATATTTGTAGTCTTAAAAATGGCTTGTAGCTCTTCACTTGCTGAAAGAGAATACAAAAGCCACTTCTGCCTGCTTGTGGTTCCTGTGTTACATAACGGCTGAATATACGAGTGGTGTTAAAGCAGTTGCCAATGGCTTCCTCATGAATCTCTCTTACTGTTATCCTTGCTTCAGGTGGCTCCCTAATAGCTCTGCTTATATTGGAAAACCCTAAATCCCAACACAATTTCTATCATCATTTCCAGCAACTACACCATAGCTGCTTTTATTCTTCATCTATTCTGCACACTGGCCATCCCAGTACTATAGACAGGCTGTATATAATTCTATTTCTTGTGCTTATCAATACAGTTATGGTATACTGAACCTGTGAGCAGCCGGTAATCCGGATGCTGAAAATAATAATAAAACTATCAAACTGAACAATGAAAGTGATCTTTTACAAAGGGCAAAGAGCAAGTTGTAGAGGACAAAGGACCACAGTATTGCAGGACTTAGATTATTTCTTTCACCCAGTCAATGGGCTGTCCAAACTGGGATCTGTTCCACGTGTTTTGTTGAATTCTGAAGATGCATATAGGGATGGGTTCCTAGGCTGGCTTTGTTGCGCTGGTGACTATTATATACAGGTGGGTGATGTATTTGTTATACCAAAGTCCTGTTGTCAAAGCTGTGGGACTGTAGTGGGACCAGAGTCGGACTTGGGTACCCAGGGCCTACTGGGTATATGACAACCAGCAGCCACTGACCTCCCACTCCACCACAACCACTGGCACTTCCACTGCGGTCAATTAAGGTGGCTCTAGTCGCATAGATAATATCATACGAAACATTAACGTATGATATTCGGTGTGTGTATGGTGGGAAAAGAGCCTAGACCTGAATATTGGTCGGCTCGTCGATCGGCTGGACGGAAAATTTTGATCAGGTGCCTTTGAAGGCACCCAAACATCGGCCATTGTTAGTGCTGAATCGTCAGATACAGGGAAAATTCTATTGTTTCTACCTTTATATCTGACGATTCATCTCCACACGTGTGTATTGAAATGAACGATCTTTCTTCGAAAGATCTTTTCCAAGAAAGATCATAATTGTTACGTCTATGGCCACCTTTAGACTCCACAGCAGAAAAAAATAAAGATGGCCTAGCGTTCTACGGTGAAACACACGGCCATTTTTAATTTGGCTGGCTTATGGGCGGGTGGCAGGGCCCAACAAGTATCCCAATGGGCCAGTCTGACCCTGTGTGGGATGATATAGTCTGTTTTATGATAATCTCAGGAAATATGGGTCTGTCCAATCTAGGCCTTTTTAGTATCATAAGTGGGAATTGCACACCCTACGCAATAGACAAGGTCCTAATCTGCTGGGATCGGCCCATTAGATGATCCCATTACAATAGTAAAAATGCAGAAAGGGATTGCACACTCAAAACTGAAAATGGTTACATCATATTAAATGCCCAACGCGTTTCAAGCAAGTAAGGTTTTCATCAGGGGAAATAAAATAGGAAAAAAGTCTCAGAACAAATGATATTCACAATTACTATTCATACCTTTAGCATTCCGTGTGCACCAGCGACAAAGTCTGAGGAACAAGCGTAACTTCACTTCTTCCTATCAAATCATCCAAAGGCTGGAATGTGCATGGATGTTAATGCGCATATCTACACTTTTTTTGAGTGTGCAATCTAGGTCCTATACAGATCCTGGCTTTCTCAGGAGTTATCACTGGGGATAATGGCATGGTTAGAAAGCAGTGTTGTTTATAAAGTTTATCACAGACATTAAGAGGCAGATTTATCAAAGTTCAAATTTCGAGTTTATGTGAGGTTTTTTTACTCTAATAAATTCGAATATAATCACAACTCGAATGAGATGTTATTTAAGAAAAAACTCAAATGCTTAAAACTTGAACGAATATTCCCGACCTGAAAAATCATGCGTCAGGAAGGCTAACATCTTCAAATGGGTCACTGGACCTCTGCCATTGACTTCTACATGAACTCGGCAGGTTTTAGGTGGCGAATAGTCGAATTCGAGTTATTTCCAGGGTCCAGGTATGATAAATCTCAAATTTGAATATGAGTTGGGATTATTCCCAACTCAAATTGGTGAGCTTTGACCAATAATCCAGCTCGAAAATTTGAATCCGAATTTACAATTTGAGTCTTAATATATCTGCCCCTAATAGATCAACAATAGCTGGTGAGTCAAAGGTTGGACATGCCTGTTTTGGTAACCGAGGATGAGTAGAGTATAACACCTAAGGTTTACAACGGGGAACCACTGTTACTGAGGATTGACACTCCATGGGGAGTGGATATGGCAGAAGCCCAGGGGTGTACCCATAGGTGATTGGAGGCAAAGACATGATGATAGAAGATTGAATATTTAATGGCAGCCAGAACACAGAAAACAAAAGGCAGGAACAGGCAAAGAGGATAATCAGGGTATCCACAAGGAGAGGAAAAAATGGGAAACACAGGAACTTTGAGATACTCACTCAGGAAAAAAGTAAAATGTATTCAGGAACAAGGTATACAAAGACAAAGTTTCCAGGTATCAAGGTTTCCAGGTATCAAGGTTTCCAGGTATCAAGGTTTTCAGGTATCAAACAGAATAAATTCAATGACTCAAGGCTCAGGGCTGGGATTATAAAGGGAAGGTGATTGGGAATAGGAAACACATGAGGGAAATGAGAAGGGAGGAGACCAGGGAGGAGACAAACTGGGAACAGGCAGATAAACAGGAACATCAAAGACAAGAGTTCAGGATCAGCCCCAAGAGACCCCAGTGGCTCACGAGGTAAATGCAACAAGTGTCCAGAATAGCATAAACAAGAGTTCGAGTCTCGGGCTGATCCTGACAATAACTATCTTTATTAGCAGGTTCATGCAGCCATTACACAACAGTAAGCAACTCTAACGCCACAAGCTGTATAGAAAGTATGCACCGTATAAGTCTTGAGCACAGTGACATCTACAGGCAATTTGTACACACACCACAATGCCTGAATTAAAAGAGAGATTAGAAAACTTGCAGTGTTTTGTTTTGTGCAAAAGTTGCAAAACCTTTAACCATGATAGTACTCAAAAGTAGTTTTTAAACTACAGACAGACCCTTTAAATACCCCAGATGACCAAAATGGCACTACATCCAGATAGGTTATCAGGGTGGGCTGCATACAAACCACAATGCACAGCATGAAACAAAATGATCATTAATTGACATGGAAACGAAATGATTCTAAAAGTACATGCATTAAATGCAATCCGATTATGGCAGCAGCACAGATGAAAATATATTTGAATTGCAATTGTGATAAGGCATAATATAATCAAGTGCCTGAAGCAGTCCAGGACCAAGAGATGGAAAATAGAATTAAAGCATATCCTTATAGCGGAACATTAATGTATTGTGACAGCCCATATATGTCAAAAGCAAATAATGATTGGCAGCTGCATTCCGGAGACCTGAATAAGTAGAAGCACAAAGTAGCTTATCAGTAGCTCGTTCACTAGGTTTTCACCACTTCTTAGTGAACTGATCTCCACCTTGATGTGTGTGTGAGCAGTGAGATGCTCAAGTTATTCTTAACTTACTCATTTAAGGCTCATCAGTGTTTTGCTAAGGTCATAGCACAGTTTGTAAAAGCAGCAGATGTCACAATAAATTGCTTGCCCATTGTCACGTCATCATTACAGTCTCCATCCCTTGGAAGACACTTGGAGGTTTATTTTATCTCAACATTTTCTGCTGCCAACTCCGATCAAATCCGCTCGAGTTTTTGATGCTTATCTAGTATTACATTTTAGTGAAAATTTGCTTTGCGGGAAAAAAATCAGATTTTCATGATTTTTTTGCCAGAAAACTTCAGGGTATTGCATGAAACTCAGCGCACATCGTTTTTTTACGATTATTTATTATTACATTTTCCCTGAAAATTCGATTTGCTGTCTTTTTGTCTCAGATGCCGAATTTTCTGATTCAGACTTTACCATCCTCAGGGTTTAATACATTCTGAAAAATTTGTGATTTTTTAAAAGTCCGGTTTTTAAAAAAAATAAGACCACAAATTTTCCGTGATTTTTGCATTCGGAGTTGAGTAAATAACCCCCATATAGTCAAAAAACATTATCATAAATGCACAATATATCACTAGTACACAATATAATATTAGTTCCCATCAGCCCTATAATCAATTACAGCTATGTCTGAATGTCTTTGAGATAAATCAGAAACCTGTTATCCAGAAAGTTCGGAATTATGGAAAAGCCATCTCCCATAGACTCAGTTTTAATTAAATTATTTAACCAGACTTATTTAGCAGACTTAAGGTACGGTCAGGCCCATACTGGCAATCTGTGGGTTCTGGCAAATGCCAGAGAGGCTGCTGTAAGATCCCATAGACAGTCATTATTTAGTGGGCTGGTGGAGGACTATCTGAATTCTTGAAATGCCAGGGCCTATTTTGACTCTCAGTCCAGACGTGGGTACGGTGATCTAATTTACAGAAAATCCCAGGTCCCAAGCTTTCTGGATAATATATCATATACCTGTACAGGCGTTTGATGAAATATATATTTGGGGGCAAACAACAGACTGTGTTTATTTAAACATCAGATATGACTTATGGTGGCCTTAGATGCAGAAAATGAATTTTCATACAATATTTGTGTGTGTATGGTGGGAGACTAGCCAACTGATATCAACAGAAGACTTGGATATCAAACGGCTCGTCGATCGGGCTGGCCGGAAAATTTTGATCGAGCACTTTTGAAGGCACCTGAACATCGCTCATTGTTAGTGCTGAATTATCAGATAAAGGTAGAATTCTATTGTTGCTACCTCTATATCTGATGATTCAGCTCTACATGTTCTTATTGAAATGAACGATCTTTCCAGGAAAGATCGTAATTGTAACGTCTATGGGCACCGTAAGAGTTAGTAGAATGCTAAAAGGGATAATATTGTCTTAGGAGCAACAGAGTAAAAATCCGTTTTGTATCTAGTTCAAGGGGCTGCAGATATGTATCACCTGAGTGGGGAGACACGGTTGATTTGATGTTTAATGCTTTGGGGAATTGGTATTCCTCTTGGAAAAAAATGTGTAGCAAAGGGGTTTTCTCCACTGCAATATATTTTTATGAGACGGCAAGCCCACCAGGCCAAGTATACAACATTTCTACTTGTACATCTAAATTTAAGCTTTCTTGAAGTATATATTTCCATCCAGTATGGAGATGGCTAAATGTAGACCCCTGCAACACTACACTCCACCACAATTAAGGCAAGCTAAATATCTGTAACAAACATTGTTCTGAAAGGACCAAGGTGCAGATTCACTAAAGAGCAAATTGTCGCCAGAGACCGTTTCGAATACATCGCACCACTTCGCCAGGCACAAGTTTGCTACCACTACGCTAATTCACTAATATGCAAAGTTGGGCCTGGGCACCAAACGCTGGCGACTTTTCACTAGCGTTACTTCAGCAGTGTGAGCATTTGATAGCGAAGATGCACTAGCGTTTGTTTGTGCTTAGCGAAAATTCACTTGTGATCTTGCACTTAGGTCAATTTGCATACGGCGGGTAATTTAAAGTTGTATGGACGTCTTTATTATAAATGTTTGCGCAAATTCTTGAAGTTACCACTTTTTATTTCAAATGTCCAGGGAACCTTAATAAAGATAAGAGAGTTAATAAAATGCCCTACACATGAGCCCACTGTAAAATGAATGTTCCATATGTTATGAAATGTCTGGAGAAGACCGGTTACCCGAAAAAGTAAGCTTTTTCAGCCAATCCCACTTAAAAAAGCAAGAGTCGCCAGTGTTTTTTTTTAACTTGAATGCATTTTCAGCATACAGGATTTTATGTAAGTGACAGAAGACTGAGGAAGATATAGCTTATTTTAAGTACTTCCCCTGGTCTGAGGTGGCAAAGTCAAAAAAGTCGCTAGGGTTAGCCACGTCGCCCTTTAGTAAATCTGCCTCAAGTCTTTCCATCCCTGGTAGTGGGAACCAAATTATAGTAATCACATTTTTGCCTAGTCTTAGTAAGAGGTCGATTCTCTGCTTTTACTCTGCAACCAGGTATTTCTTAGCCTTGTTCTCTTGTATTTGTCTAAATTGTACCATTTCACAGGACATTTGAACTGTTTGACTTTCTTTGTATAGTTATTCTGTATAGAGGCCGGGCTAATTTATTGGGACGTACTCAATTATAAACACTGGGCTAAATTGTATATAGGCAGTAACCCATAGCAAGCAAACATTTGCGGTTACTGCACATGTGCAGATTTGCCCAGTGTTTATAAATTGATTTACATTTTATTAGTGAAGTTAACCAAGTTTACTCTTTTAAAAAAAAGGGGTGGTAAACAAAAACCGTTTAACTGAAATCATAAGTTTTATATGTATGTGTGTGTGTGTGTTTGTGTGTGCATAGTATGTTTAAAATACAAGTATAGGACCTGTTATCCAGAATGCTTGGGACCTGGAGTTTACCGGATAATAGATCTTTCCATAATTTGGATCTTCATCCCATAATCTACTAGAAAATCATGTAAACATTAAATAAAATCAATAGGCTGGTTCTACTTCCAAAAATGATAAATTATATCTTAGTTTGGATCAAGTACAAGGTACTGTTTTGATACTACAGATAAAAAGAAAGTAATTTAAAAAAATTGGATTATTTGATTATAATGAAATCTGTGGGAGATGGTCTTTCTGTAATTTGGAGCTTTCTGGATAAAAGGTTTCCAGTTAACAGATCCCATACCTATATTCATAATATTCCCTTGGGAAAAATTTACAGTGTACAGTAATGTTTAGTAATGCCAACTTTACTAAACTTCCCTTTTACAATTAACATACAACGAATGCTAATAAATTAGGGGAAAAAATTCAGTTTGGGAATAAAAGCACAAAAGCCAGATGATAATACCTTCTGTAGACTTGCAGTCCAGATGGGGATCTGTCGCCTAACGCTACCAATTAGAAAGCTATTTCACTGAATGAAAAAACAACTTAGCTTTCAATTCATCAGTCATTAGTCATTTTGAATTGCTACTCTTATCATTTTCCTTGTGTATGTACAGTAATTAAAATCACCACTTCTCTTATCTATTGGTTGAAAAGGGCGGCTCATCTTCTCTTGAACTTCTCCATGCAATGTATATTGCTTCATATCTACAGGAATCGGAGCAAAGTGTTCACTGAACGTCTGCCCTTTTCCCTTTTTAATTATATTTCATTTACTTCAGTCCTAAAACATGTCTCTGATAAACACTCCAGTATTATCATAAATGAGCAAGAGAATTTCATTTTATTTGCAGAGGTGAAAATGATTCCATTTGATGATATTTCTTTGCCTTTTTGCTCATCCTTTTCATTAAATGAGTGAAGTTAGAAAACTGCCTTGTGCCTATTGTCACTAAGCTCTGCCCCTTGCTCATGATTTCCAGTATGGCACTAGATCCTTAGGGCAACCAGACCCTGGGTGCAAGTGCTTATTAAGTGACCCATGGCGATTGTAGTAAACCCATTCATTTTTGGGTCGTAATATTGTGTCCTAAGGGGGTGCCTGAGATAAAGCTGGACAGTATGTGCAAAAAATGGGCACAATCCTCCATGATGTATGCACTTTGTCCTGCACATAGAAGTCTACCTGCAGGTCTCTGGCCGGGACCATGTTATTACTGCATGTACTATGGCTGCAGACCCCAGACAAGCAGGGACACACTTTTCATTTCCCAAGCAAATAAGGCAATTATAATAACTGAGTAGTCTACATCATCCTGGCACTGGAATTCTGGAAGAAGCTGCCTATGCAAAAACTGACTTTCAAACTGAAATCAATTTGGAGCTGCTGGTTGGAACTCTTAGATACAAAGATAATATATTTCCTTCTCACTCTCTTTTCTTTATCATTTTGCTTTCCCTTTTCTTATTCTAGGAACTAGGATGTGCGGGGCCCGGGTGCAGGCTATGCCTCCCGTGGGCCCAGACCCTGATGCAGTCGCACCCCCTGCACCGGCAATAGTTCAGCCAATGTCTCTTTCCCATACCTTCTCACTGAACTTGTGTGTGTTGTTCTACCAAAAAACAAAGAATATTATTTCAAGAAGTCAAAAACATCTTTGTCTAAGTGTGTTCAACCACCAAATCACCAAATATGGCAGCCTCCACATGAGGGATCAGACAGGTAATGCAAAAGCACTGGGAAACACTTATAAGGCAACATTATAAATAGCATGCAAAAACAATGTTAACAATGTAACACTCACAGGCCATTTGTCTAAACACCACATATTCCCCCTATAGTAGGAAAGCATTTGGGCAAATGTAATATACAACAACAATGCATCTTAAAGCAATATTATACATTCTTCACATAGTCCTGGGTCCATGCAGGTAGTTTTCTCTCAGTACACCTTATAGGTTCACTTTCTTCAGGCCCATTGCAGTTGACATCAGGAGTAGAAAAATGTCCTTCATCAAATGGAGCTTCTCCAAAATCATATCTAACAGGAGCAAGACGACTTGCATTCCATATGCGTCCATTAGACAGTTCATATGTGTATGGTCCTCGCTGGTGTAGTAAATTTAGATTGTCCTTGTTTCAGTATTCCTGGTTTCTTAATTCTGAATAAGATCCAGGTTGAAAGTGCACTTCTCTTGCACCA
Source organism: Xenopus laevis (assembly GCF_017654675.1). Lineage (NCBI taxonomy): Eukaryota > Metazoa > Chordata > Amphibia > Anura > Pipidae > Xenopus > Xenopus laevis. The sequence continues at coordinate 198,246,953 of NC_054371.1, forward strand.
CGCCAGTATAAGTCTTGCATATGGCTTGGTGACGTTTCACAATGTCAGCAGTAGATGATTTTGTAGGCACAGCACTCCGTGGAAGTTTGATGTCTGCAACATGTAACTTAGTGCGCATCTGTCTGCCATGTAATAATTCAGCTGGAGATGATTGAGTTGTTGCATGGCGCGTTGCTCTGTAGTTATGTAGGAACTCTCTTTTAAATGCTTTCCAAGATTTCCCAGTAAGATTTGCTGTCTGTAGTGCTTCTTTCAGATTTCTGTTGAATCGCTCGGTTTCTCCATTTGCTTGTGGGTAATACACTGAAGATTTCCTATACACAATATTCCTCTCTCTCAGAAAGGATTCAAACTCATACGAGACAAACTGTGGTCCGTTGTCTGATATTAACTCCTTTGGATTACCTTCTCTGCTAAAGACTATAGACAGAAATGTTGTCACTGTAGCTGATGTTATATGAGAAACAAATGCAATTTCAGGCCATTTACTGTAATAGTCCATCAAGGTTATAGCAAATCTGCAGTCTATAGAAGCATCTGTAAAAGGACCAACAATATCAATAGCAAGTTTTTCCCATGCTGAATCAGGGAATGTTACTGGTTTTACATCTGGTCTCAACCTAACTTTGTGTACTCTTTGTGTACTCTTAGCATTTCATCTGTTAGAGTCCCAAGTCTCAAAGCTGCTACAAATTGTTCTGTAGATTCGCCATGACGTTGTCCACGTTGGCGGTATTTATATCTTTCAGCAACCACATTTACTCTTGGCATGAACAAGTTCTTTATAGCAGTAAGAGCAGTTTCATAAAAATCATCAGGTAATGGTAATGTATAGAACAGGGATCCCCAACCTTTTCAATCCTGTGATTGGCCATTTGGTAGCCCCTATGTGGATTGTCAATCTACATTGAGACTCTGTTTGGCAGTACACCTGGTTTTTATTAAACCAAAACTTGCCTCAAAGCGAAAAATAAGCACCTGCTTTGAGGCCACTGGGAGCAACATCCAAGGGGTTGGAGAGCAACATGTTGCTCATGAGCTACTGGTTGGGGATCACTGGTATAGAATATACGCTGTCCCTACCAGGCAGTGAATAAGTAAAGCACACTTTCTATCAGCAGAAATCTCCCCTTGGTCAGCAGCAATAATGTCATTTTCAAACATACGGATCCAAGCAGTAAAAGGTATTGTAGGCTCACCAGGGTTTGGAAGAAAAGCTGCAAGCTGCTGCAGAGGTAGACATCCTGTCGCCAATCTGTTATGTTTTGGGTAGCCGAGGATGAGTAGAGTCTAACAGTGCTTTATTAGCAGGCTCTCATGGATCCATTACACAACAGTAACTTCCAACTCTAACACTCTCAAACTGTACAGAAAGTCCTGTGTATGCACAGTACAAGTCCTGTGCACAGTGACACCCGCAGGCCATTTGTATAAACACCACAATGATAGATGTAAAAAAGGTTTCATTTCTGGTGTTAAAATATCTGGTTCCTGCTAGTTATGGCCAATATAAGGCTTAGATGGATCCTGCTGGTTAGAGAGACTAACAACACACATGTATTTACTCAGTTACCATTTGTGTGACAGTTGCAATATACTTAAATCATTGGTGCAGCTGGAATATCTGAGAAATAATGTAACATGTCAGGACATTCCAAGTCCTAGTCCATCCCAAATTACCTACAAGTATGTGTGAGTGAGCAAGACAGGTGAACATACATTATACAGGTATAGGATCCCTTATCCGGAAACCCGATATCCAGAAAGCTCTGAATTACGGAATGGCTGTCTCCCATATTTTATCCAAATAATCCAAATTTTGAAAAATGATTTCCTTTTTCTCTGTAATAATAAAACAGTAGCTTGTACTTGATCACAACCAAGATATAATTAATCCTTATTGGAGGCAAATCCAGCCTATTGGGTTTATTTAATGTTTAAATGAATTTCTTGTAGACTTAAGGCATGAAGACCCAAATTATGGAAAGATACGTTATCCGTAAAACCCTGGGTCCCGAGCATTCTGGATAACAGGTCCCATACCCGTACCTTGGTCAGTACCACTTTTATACTGTGTGAATGAACTGTACAAATGAAATACTAAATATTAAAGTGATATTTAGCCTCTGGAACTTCATTAGAGGGTGTTTCACTGAAGGAGGAAAAGGAAAGAGGATTGATTTGAGTAAATTACATAGGATGCACAAGACATCAAGATTGCCAGTTCTGAAATGTGCAAAATATAATGTGAAATTAAAATATAGGGTTGATATGCTTTTCATGGATTGAGCTTGAATAGATGGAATAGGGAGGTGATGTGAGAACATCGCAGAGGGAGTCGCAATGTCTCTATGACAACTGCTTGGAGTGAAAGTTCTGCGTGAGCCGTAGAACTCGCTATAATTTCATGTATTGGTTTCTTCCCCGATGGCCGTATTCTCTTTAGCTGGATATGCTGAGAGAAATATGTAAGCATTACAGCCCAAAATCTGTTTCATGTAAATGATTTGTTCCCTGTATAAATAGCAGCATGCCACTTCTCATTGTGAATACACAGCCGACACCGTCCCATGCACTGATTTGTGTCATGACATTACATTTTTTATTCACATTTTATGTCTGGACATCAATTCCTGCTTGTAAAGGGTCAGTTCCTTTTTGTTTTCATTGCACAAGCTGTTTTTTTCTGGGTTTTGACTCCTGCCTTGTGTTTGACTTCCATATTACTTGACCTTTGCCTGTTCTTCATTATGATTTAGGGGTCATTTACGACCACACAACGTTCGTGCAAATTTCCCCCACGGCGAGTTGAGTGTAAAACCCCATTTATTAAAGAGGTGGTTGACCTTTAAGTTAACTTTTAGTATGTTATAGAATGGCGAAAAAGTATTTTTTCAATTGTTCTTTATTACTGTATTTATTTCTTTTTATAGTTTTTGAATTAGTTGCCTTCTTCTTCTGACTCTTTCCAGCTTTCAAATGGGGGTCACTGACCCTATCTTGAAAACAAATGATCTTTAAGGCTACAAATATATTGTTATTTTATTTCCCATCTCTGTATTCAGCCCCACTTCAATACATATTCCAGTCTCTCATTCAAATGAATACATGGTTTCTTGGGTAGTTTGAACTGTAGCAAATAGATTGAACAACTAGACTGAAATTGCAAACTGGAGATATTGAATAAAAAGCTAAATAACTCAAAAACCACAAATAATAAAAAATGCAAATCAATTGCAAATTGTCTCAGAATATTACTCTCTACATCATATGAAAAGTCAGTGGTGAACAAGCCCTTTAAAGGAACTTGTGTACAAAATGCACTTCTGTGTGGTTCTATCCAGTGCTGCTCAGTCCTTCCTGCCTCCCATTCTGAATTGAGGATATTTGCAGCTATTGACACAGAGGAACCCTGGAGCTATTCACACCTTCGGACCAGTTTGTAGCTCCAGGCTTTCCTCAGGTACTTGCATCAACAGGCTAAACACTCTTGCATCTAAATAATCGGGCCCATTCACACTTGTGCCATACAACAGAAATGATGCTAACTGGACTTGGGAATCTTTTACTTCTGATTTATGGCAAAGTGCAAGCATAATTTCTTTGCCTGCAACTGCATCAGGCACAACACCCTCCTTTTGACTGCAATAACACTGGAATTCTGGGGGAAAATATGGTGATTGTGCTCAGAATTGCTCTTTGCTCATAGCACTTGCTCTCCAAATGACTCCTTTTCAGTATCGGACTGGCCCACCAGGATACCAGGAAAACTCCCGGTGGGGCCAGGGGTCAGGGGGCCTCTTGCTTCTAACCATTTGGTCAATTTCATGGTCATTCCATACTTCTTTATGAGAAAAAATGGGAAGTAATGGAAGAAAACAGTAAGAAGATATTAAAGACTAGGAGAATGAAGAGGTTTAGTGAGGAGTGGAGGCATAATATTTTGAAAAGTTGGTCCAAGGTCTAAGGTTTTCCGGTGGGCCCCTGGTCTAAGGTTTTCCGGTGGGCCCCTGGTCTAAGGTTTTCCGGTGGGCCCCTGGTCTAAGGTTTTCCGGTGGGCCCCTGGTCTAAGGTTTTCCGGTGGGCCCCTGGTCTAAGGTTTTCCGGTGGGCCCCTGGTCTAAGGTTTTCCGGTGGGCCCCTGGTCTAAGGTTTTCCGGTGGGCCCCTGGTCTAAGGTTTTCCGGTGGGCCCCTGGTCTAAGGTTTTCCGGTGGGCCCCTGGTCTAAGGTTTTCCGGTGGGCCCCTGGTCTAAGGTTTTCCGGTGGGCCCCTGGTCTAAGGTTTTCCGGTGGGCCCCTGGTCTAAGGTTTTCCGGTGGGCCCCTGGTCTAAGGTTTTCTGGTGGGCCCCTGGTCTAAGGTTTTCCGGTCAGCCACTAGCATCCCAGTCTGACACTGCCCCTTTTGCACCTTGTTTATTAATTGAATGAAATGTTCAGGTTCCTTGTTGGTCACTGCCACAGAAAGTTCCAGGGCCCCAAAACTAAACAAACTACCATTTGTAGATTCTGTAATAGATTGGGTGTATATTTTATTTTTCCAGAACATTCTGTTCTGTCTTAATTATTATGATTTTTTGTTTGGATCTAAAGATCAGCTTTGTTTGAGTAGCACTGCAATGCAATTGTACAGTGAGAGAGAACTATAGTCTCTGGTTGCCTAAGAGACCAGCTGTATATACATATTTTGAGAAATCACTTGTGGTATGACTTGAAGAACAATCGCTGTGTAACATTTTTGGCAAAACAGCAAATATTAAATTCACGCTTCGTTTTCTCTCCCAGTAAACAAATAAAAAGGCGCTTTCCCATACGCTTACTTAGATTTCATGAAAATCTATTAAAATGATAATAAGTTGGATGGAAGATGTTGACTTTTATGTATGATTATTGTATTGATACATAATCTGTTTTCTATAAGGACGACTATGAGCTGGAGGGACAATAAAGTAGAGTTCTTCTTCCTAAGGCAATAGAGCCACAGGGTGGGATATCTGTTCCCTGATGAAAACGGGATTTTGAAATTATAGTCAGTGTTACCCTGGTCTACTATTACTTGTATTTATGTTATTCCATTTGGGTTACAGATCACTAGTTCTATTCTTGTATAATTTCTCAATAAATGTGACGGCAGTACTGTTGCTTCTGTCAATATCTGGGTAATTAAAATCCCACATTATTAATAATTGTCCCAAACAGCTGATTCTCTTCCTCTTCCCTAATTTGACAGGGTCTCTAGCAAACCCCTACTATTAATTTGCCTGTTACCAGGGATTAGGGACGAGCACATTTTTTGCCTGACACAAAGTGCAGAATATGTTTGCAAATCTGCTCTACAATATCACAATGTATTTGTTGTGCCAGAGAAAAATTACTTCCTTGCAAAAAAAAAAAAAAAACCAATTGGCCATTGACATCAATGCATTTGGCACCAATGTACTATATTTGGCCCAAGAAAAGTTACAGTGAAAAACACACATTGACCAAAATGTATTTTCTGACATTTTGGAAAAAGTAAGCGAAATGGAGCAATTTTGCTCATCGCCCATAAGGCTTCAGCCTTGTCACTATTTCCCACCATAACATACAGACATACATACTCTCCCATTATTTCTATTTATTCTGTACCTCCAAAACAAGGTATATATAGCCTTTTGTTTTAACTACCCAGTAATGGGGCGTATTCAGCCATGTTTCCAAACTACTGATAACGTCATATTTCTTATCCAATGCCATTAACTCAAGTTTTTTTACCAGTCAAGCACCTTGTATTAGTGAACTGCTAAAGTGCCTCTGTCAAGCAGGTGAGTTACTTGTAAGTGTCTCTCCAACTCTGAGATTAATCAGCCTTTTCTACAGTTGTGAAGCCAGGGATATTTACTACCACAAGTGGAGAAGGATATTGGGCTACTTGAGTTATGCTTCCCAAATCACAAATTGGCCAGAAATGTTTTTTCTTTTCTTTTTTTTGTAAAATAGTCTCTGGTGGATTATGTATGTGCCAGGGAGATGTGTGTCAGTGACATTCTGAATTATTTCACTTTCTGTGTGTTATATTTATATATAATTATAATTTTTTTTTTAACCATGCAGCGGATGAAGTAACAGAGCAGAAGATGTATAACATATAACTATAGTAGAGGAAATGTAATAAAAGGGAAAAAAATATAAAATCAGTTTGTTTTTCAGAGAGAATTGTGATGGCAGACACTGTGCATTGGTGCAATTATAAAACTGACAGATGGGGCACTAAAGGTTCATAAAATGGATATTAAATATTCATAAAACAATACAATGACCAACTAACAGCCTATTGGTCACTAGAGACCCCCTATGGTGTAACCACAACAAGGATGATCTATCTATTATCTATCTATCTATTATCTATCTATCATCTATCTATCTGTCTGTCTGTCTGTCTGTCTGTGTGTATGTATCTCTCTCTCTCTCTCTCTCTCTCTATTATCTATCTATCTATCTATCTATCTATCTACCTACCTATCTACCTATCTATCTGTCTGTCAGTCTGTATGTATCTCTCGCTCTCTCTCTATTATCTATCTATCTATCTATCTGTCCGTATGTATGTATCTCCCTCTCTCTCTCTCTCTCTCTCTCTCTCTCTCTCTCTCTATTATCTATCTATCTATCTATCTATCTATCATTCATCTATCTATCTATCTGTCTGTGTGTATGTGTCTCTCTCTCTGTCTGTCTGTCTGTCTGTCTCTCTATCTATCTATCTATCTATCTATCTATCTATCTATCTATCTATCTATCTATCTACCTACCTATCTATCTACCTATCTGTCTGTCTGTCTGTCTGTCTGTCTGTCTGTATGTATCTCTCGCTCTATCTATCTATCTATCTATCTATCTATCTATCTATCTACCTACCTGTCTATCTATCTGTCTGTCTGTGTGTATGTATCTCCCTCTCTCTCTCTCTCTCTATCTATCTATCTATCATCTATCTATCTATCTATCTATCTATCTTCTATCTATCTATCTTCTATCTATCTGTGTGTATGTGTCTCTCTCTCTGTCTATCGATCGATCTATCTATCTATCTATCTATCTATCTATCTATCTATCTATCTATCTATCTATCTATCTATCTATCTATCATCTTCTATCTCTCTCTCCCCCTCTATCTATCTATGTCTGTCTGTCTGTCTGTCTGTCTGTCTATCTATCTATCATCTATCTATCTATCATCTTCTATCTCTCTCTCCCCCTCTATCTATCTCTCTCTCTCTCTCTCTCTCTCTCTCTCTCCATCTATCTGTGTGTATGTCCCTCTCTCTCTCTCTGTCTGTCTATCTATCTATCTATCTGTCTGTACTTTATATTGAAAACAAGTGGCTTTGTGCCAATCATGTGAGCTCAGGGGGGAGGGACAAGCGGAAAGGAAGGGGACAATGGGCAATCAGGATGGGGACCTTGGGCGACCACAACCTTAAGCCCAGTACATGTTAAAACTATGGTTAGGTTTTGTTTTCCATTAACCCAACTTATTCCTGGATCAAGAATTGGCAATGCTAAGCCTGTTCTGCACCCACTGTGCCCCATGTATACTTCAGCATTGCAGCATAGGGCATTTAACATCAGCAGTTAATACATATTTCAGCCAACAATAGTTATTGCTCTGATAAATGAGAATGTTGCCCCTGATTCTGTATTTGCAGCTGCTGCAGCTGTTGTTTTATTTGTACAGCTATTTATCATAGAAATACTGAATACTGCACTGCTAACCATGAGCAACTCCAGATCTGTTTTTAGTTCTGTTGGCAAAATTAAAAAACAGATGAAGCAAACAGAAAGCAAATGGCATATTACTATGGAGTGTAGCACATCTATAGAGGGGGAGCTATTATGGATCCTGAAACCCATGACTGTATCTTACATACTGTGATTGCAGATATCTGTGGTTTTGTTTTTCCAACTTGTTTCTGTTTGCAGAACTCACTCTCTTCCTGCAAGATCCTTACCCTTAAAGGGGCTGTTCACCTGGAAATTAATTCTATGGGGGGTTATTTATTAAAGTTAGGGATGCACCGAATCCAGGAATAGGTTCGGGATTCGGCCAGGATTCGGCCTTTTTCAGCAGGATTTAGATTCGGCCAAATCCTTCTGCCAGGCCTAACTGAATCCGAATCCTAATTTGCATATGCAAATTAGGGGAGGGGAGGGAAATCGTGTGACTTTGTCACAAAACAAGGAAGTAAAAAATATTTTCCCCTTACCACCCCTAATTTGCATATGCAAATTAGTATTCGGTTCGATATTCGGCCGAATATTTGACGAAGGATTCAGGGGTTCAGCCGAATCCAAAATAGTGGATTTGGTGCATCCCTAATTAAAGTATGAATGTCCAAAAAATTTGACTATAAAATCAGAATTTTTAGTGGAAAAAAAAAAACCTCAAAATGTTTTTTGATTTATTATTCCCCCTCGGATGAAAAAAGTCCAAATCCGAAAATCCGGCATCTCAGACCTGCCGTGGTGCCATGATTTTTTGCGTTTTTTGTACTGTAATTTTTTGGTAAAATGTATTGATAAATAAGGAGAAATAACGCATGTGGATTTGGTCGGAGTATATTTCAGAAAAAAATTTGATAAACTTGAATTTTGATAAATAAACCCCTTAGTATGACATATTCTGAAACAATTTGCAATTGGTTTTAATTTTTTTATGGGCTTTTTTAGTTATTTAGCTATTTGCTCAGCAGATTTTCAGTAGTTTTCTTGGCTGACAGGGTCAGTAACCCCAGATTTGAATGCTGTAAAGAATAAGATGCAGGAGAGGAAAGCAAATTAATTGAAAAGTATTGAAAAAAATAATAATGACCAATGGTAAAGTTGCTAGGCATAGACCATTCTATAACATACTAAAAGTTAACTTTAAGGCAAAGCACCCTTTAAAAATGACAGAGAACATAATATTAAAATATCAGTTATGTATTTTAGACGTTTCTTGGTTGCATTTGCTTTGTCTCAGCTCAGCTGCTGTACAAATAAGGCACATACTTCTGTACAGTACATTAGTGCACTCAATATAATATAAATGAGCCTTTCAGATAAAGGGTAACTGAGTCATTTGAGCAAAGTATATGTATGATATAACTTAATATAGCGCAACTAGGATGTGCAGCAAGGTATAGACTCAGGGAGAAGTATAAATCCTTAGTGCTGCTGCTTGTATCTTTTCATGTGCATCTAAGCCTATTAAAGTCTCTCTCCTGGCCCCCTGCGTTCCTCTGCTTCTCTCTATATATATATATCTGCTCTCATCTCCTCATATGCTCCCTCCTGGGCCTGCACTCAGCTAAAGAAAATCTATTGACCATACAGTTCACCACAAGAGCTGAATCGCTCAGAAAACCTTCCTCTCTGAAATGACTGGTCTTTTATTCACTGTCTAAGTTATAACCGTTTGTGTACACTTGTGGTGCTATATACATACAGTAAAAACAATACAAAGATATATACCAAGATTAAGTGCCATGAGGAGGTCCCTGCCCTGTTGAGCTTACAATCAAAGTGGGTGGATAACATGCAGACACAAAAAGGAGGGCAAAGTACCCAAAGTGCCAATACTGGACAGAGAATGATTTTGAGGGGATTGAGGGAGCGTTCCCTAGGGAGGAATTGAGGGATAGAATTCCAGAGGTAAGGAGCAGATAAAAAGGTACAGTATGTACAGGAAGACAAGTGAAGAAATGTAGTGAGTATCAGAGCAGTGAAGGGCTTTGAATGTTGGTAGAAGGGGTCTGTATTCTATCCGTTGCTTAACAGGCAGCCATGATAAAGACTTTTCTGGGGGATGAACAGGCTCCCTCTTTGGAGAGAGCAGGAAGATTCTAGCAGCAGAGTTTAAAAGACTGATTGCAGGAGAGACACGTGGGAGTCTGGGAGTCCTGTTAGTAAGAGGTTGCAGTTGTATTAGAGTGACAGGACAGCGTCGGACTGTGGGGGCCACTGGGACTGCCACATCAGGGTCCTGCAGATCCCCCCTGGCTGCCCCCCACCGTCCCTTGCCTAAGCCACAAATGCCCCTCTGTCCCCCCCAGTGTGTACCTTCTTCATGTGCTGATGTGCATTATTTCCACTGCTATCAGGTGGGGGGGGCAAGGAAGGAGCTAAGGTAAGAAGTGGCTCTGCAGCCGTAGGGAGTGGGTCTAGCCCACCAGGTTTTTTCCCGGTGTCCAGCCCAGCACAATCCAACCCTGTGGCAGGATACGGGCATGGATTAGTGTTTGAGTTGTGGCTTGAGAAGGAAAGGGTCATATCTTGCCAATATTATGAAGGAAAAGGCATCAGGTTTTGGCAGTGGCATTAATATGGTATGAGCAGGGCTGGATTTATAAATGGTGTGCCCCTAGGTCGCTCATCCCCACCCCCACACACCTAGGGTTACCACCCGGCCGCTATAACACCTGCCAAGGCCGTGGCCGGTATTACAAATTTACTGGCAATGTAGTTACCCTTATAAAAAGCCCTTGGCCTGCCCCAATTCGCTCAGTACTTACTGTTTTTTTCAGGTTTCTGTCCATCGTGTGTGTTGCTCCGCCACTTTTGCATCACTGTGAGTGACTCCGCCCCTTTTACATCATGGACTGCCCCTTTTTGTTACCGCCCGCCCCACTGGCAAATTTTTTTTAGAAAAGGTGGCAATCCTACACACACACCCTGACCCAGTCACAAAATCCCTCTATTCGCCTCCCTCACCTACTTCACAATTCCCACTGTTGCCAGCACCGGGGATTGGGTGGGGGGTGCAGATGCATCCAGAGGGTGGAATACCGTCCCCAGTACTTTGCCACCCTTGACCCAGGCATTTGTGACCTGCCCAAAAATCTGGGCCTTTGTATGAGAAGGCTAGGGTCTGGTCAAAGGTTCATTTTCTGCAGTCATTTAGGCAGAATCCCCAGTATTGTTAATCATGAAGACTGATGGAAATAATTACTTCCTATATTAGCCCCAGTCATTGATGTAATGAATCCAGTAATTGGCAGTGATATCAATGATAAAAGACCTTACAAAACTCGCGAGGCCCGCGGTGCCATGCAGTAAAAACACCATAATATGAAATTACGCTGCAACCATTACGATAATCTATTTATTAATATGCCGCTTCCCCTAATATATTACTGAAAGGATGACTGACAAATGCAAATTTACTTTCCCTGCCTTTTTAAATAAACACTATTTAATATTTGGCTTCCTCCCAGCAGATTCATCTTGTGCAGCTCAACACTCTGAAATCTTTTAAACATGTAATTATGCAAAAATTTATTTCAATCTGTTTCTACATTTCCCCCCCTCCTAAAATTTGCAAAAGAAAATGCAAATCACTGACCTACTCTAGAGGTGTCTATTCTGGAGTTGAGTCTTACAGAAATAGATTCTAATGATCAGTCAAAGGAAGAAGTGGACTGGAAGTGCCATATGAAATAGTTACTGGGCCCAACAGTAAAATCATTGTAGGGCTCCCTAATCTTTCAGCCTAAGATATTTTTCATAAAAAACTATTGAAACCTTCTGGGGCCACTATACCTTATGGGTTCCCCAGGAGTCACAGGGACTCCTTCCTCTATAATTAGACTGCGGATACTGTCTTGGGAGTGGAATAAAGAATGAATGCATAGGTCCACTTACAGTATATCAATTACCATTCTATTGTGCAAAAACGTTTTGAGAAGATTTCAGGGTAAGAAATATTACATCCCTTTGCTTTTCCCCTCTTTCTCATGTAGACCTTGACCCCTCACAATTCTTTAGTTGTGTTTTGTTTATTATTTTCTGTAACAATAAGGCAGTAAATTAATTAATATTAGCTCAGATAACATAAATCGAAACTATACAGAGTTATTAAAGGCGTGGTTGACCTTTAAATTAACTTTAAGCATGTTATAGAATGGCTAATTCTCATTATATTTCCAATTGGCCTTCATTTTTTCTTTTCTATAGTTTTTAAATGATTTGCCTTCTTCTTCTGACTCTTTCCAGCTTTCAAACCCCAATCTAAAACAATTAGAAATGCTCTGTAAGGCTACAGATTTACTGTTATTGCTACTTTATTACTCATCTTTCTATGCAGGCCTCTCCTATTCATATTCCAGACTCTTGTGCAAATCAGTGCATGGTTGCTAGGGTAATTTGGACCTCAGCAACCAGATTGCTATAATTTCAAACTAGAGAGATGCTGGATAAAAAGCTAAATAATTCCAAAACCACAAATAATAAAAAATCAAGACCAATTGCAAATTATCTCAGGATATCATTCTCTACATAATGTTATAAGTTAATTTAAAGTTGAACAACCCCTTTCATTATATGAATATCAGTGTTTTTAGTAGCTATGGGGCATTGTCTTGTGGAGCGTCCCCTTATCTGGGAGGTACCAAGTTGCCTATATTTGTATTGGTCAACAGGGACAATTAAGCTTTTGTGATATTAGATGAAAACAATATAAACTTGTTTGGCTGCTGTAAATTGTTTTTTTCTGTGTTAAAAACTATACTCTAAAAAATAGGAATTTAACACAAATGAAGAAGGGTTTCCTTGTATACTTACCTTCCATTACCTGAACACTTCAATGATGGGTATAAATGTTTTAATTTCTAATAATAATACCCTATAAAATTGTTTGCACCCTATTCCTAAAGCAGGTCATATGTAGAAACACTTCTTTTCGGGCCAAGTCTCATAAAGAAAATATCTTTATTAAACTCCACCAGAATAGGTAGCCAAATGGGATGATCTACAGTATATATTCATGGACTCCCTGGCAGGCATAATTTTATGACAAACAAGTTTTGGTACAAACAAGACTCAGAGTGCAATCAATATGAATTCTATGAAATACAGCAAAAAGCTGACCATTCTCTCAGATAAGCACAAACCATTTCACACTTCAGTGAGCTTTGTTATTTTCTAAACAGCCGTATGATGATCTTAGGCATCTTTTTTAAATGGTGAGAAATGATAGGCTGGGGGACTGTCTCTTATACATCGGTCTCTTAACCCATTCTGGATTACCTGCTTGTCGTATCATCTTACATTTATTTTCCAATATCACAACTGTGGCAGTAACTGGTGTCTTCATACGCGCTGCCTCATATTAAACAAAATTTAACTCAAATGTTTGCTAACTGGTTTGATTACATGTTCTCCTCTTTCATAATCAGTGTTGGATGTCTGTCTGGATAGATTATTGATTGATTCCTTAAGCTCATGACAACTGATATTCTGAGTATGACTAAAGAAATCCTTGCTAATAACATTACAGATATTTATTCTTGTGCTTTGCATGTCATTAGATATAGAAAGTGTTTGTTATCTGCATTTGCTGAAATGTATTTCCTCTTTGCCTCTCATTTTCTAACCACTTCTCTTCAGTTGCCAATAAAGCAGCCGATTTATTCTATTGCCAGCCTAGCAGGGTTCCTATTCCATGATGTACTCTCACTGTTCTCATCTTTCCAAATATACCGTATATGAAACTGGGGGCTATTACTGTCTCATTCAGTTTACAAAAATGTCTTTGCAGAAATCGCTATCCGTATCAGAATCTAATCATTTAAATAACATTTTTCTCATTTGTTTTCAAGTGTGCCAAAAGAACTATGCTTTGAACTAAACAATGAAACAATATTATTTGAAATTATAGAAGACATTATCAATGTAGTAAGTAATTTAGTCTCAGAGAAGCCAAAAAATGGCGTAAGAGTGGAAATGTAAATACAGTGAAAATGGCAAAGCAGAAATGAATCTCAAAGAGGAGCAACTGTTCTCTATCATTCATAATTCATACTGTTCGATTTCACAATGAGATCTATAAATATAATATCACTGTATTTACTTTAATAACACACGCATCTGATATATGAATACTTCTGAATATAACATACAGTAGAAATGTAGAAAGCTGTTGTCGAGGCTTTTGCCTTAAAAGATATTTTGTGCAAAATGCAGAATCCAGGTTTATTATTATCACGTATTTATAAAGCGTCACCATATTCCCAGCTCTGTACAATAAATGGATGTTTACAATAAACTAGGGTTGACACCTGCCCAGTTTTGAAAGGCTGCCTGGGTCAAAACTGCCTGCCCGGTTATCCAAATTAGGAAAACTGGGCAAGATTTCTTATGATTGATGCGGCGACCTGTCAATCGCCAGTCGCTACGTCATAGCCCCGCCCCTGATGTCATGGCCCCGCCACTGCCCCGCCCCCTGCCCGGATTCCACCCGATGAAAAGGTGGCACCCCTACAATACAGATTTATATAATAAAAACACGCAATAACCAATATCAGAGCTATAGAGAACCCTGCCCTAAAGAGCTTACTAATGAGCTTTACGTAGAGACCCTGAGGTTTGTGTTTTGCTCAGGCAATTTCCCCTATATATTTGGACACCTAAGTGGTCCTTTGATCTACCCAGGCAGCTATTGTCTCCTTTACTAGGTCCATTGTAATTTGAGCTAGGTTAATTTTGCCCAGTAGGGGGCAGTGTTTAAAGGAGAATTCAACCCTTAGGCGCAAAAATCCCTCCCCTGCGTAGGCACCCCTCCCTCCCCCCCAGGCCTACCTCCCCCCCCGGGCAAATGCCCCTAACTTGATACTTACCCCTCCTTCTAGGTCCTCCCCAGCAGAGTTCACAGCAGCCATCTTCTCCCGGGTGCTCTTCTTCCTGTATTCAGCGGCGTTTGGTGGCGCATGGGCAGTAGGATGAATTTACCGGTAAGGATCTACTGCACATGCGATGAAAGTCACGAAGTTTCCGAAAAAGAAATCAGAAACTTCGTGACTTTCGGGCTCATGCACAGTAGCTCCGTACCGGCAAATGCCTCCAACTGCGCATGCACCCGAAAGTCACAAAGTTTCCGAATTCTTTTTTCTGAAACTTCTTGACTTTCAGTGCATGCGCAATAGATCTTTATCAATAAATGCCTCCTACTGCGCATGCGCCACCAAACGCCGCTGAATACAGGAAGAAGAGCACTCGGGAGAAGATGGCTGCTGTGAACTCTGCTGGAGAGGACCTAGAAGGAGGGGTAAGTATCAAGTTAGGGGCATTTGCCCGGGGGGGGGGGAGGTAGGCCGGGGGGGAGGAGGGAGGGTGAGGGATTTTTTTTGCGCCTAGGGGGTTGAAATCTCCTTTAAGAGAATAAAAGGAAGAGCACACATATGTTCAGGGCTCTCCCTGGAGGTGGGTACAGGAGCGGGTCTGAACCAGTGACAGACCCTGGTTAGTGGAAAGTTTATTTAAAGTGAGAAGCTTCTGTAATAGTCGCTCTTGGAGGGAAAATTAGAGGCAGTGTGTTTATTTAACAAGGAGAGTAGTTGGGGTTAGCACCCTTGCAGTGATGAAGCATCAGACAGGGGCACGAGTGCGTGAGCTCAGGAGCAGGGAAAGTGCCAAGGAGCAAGATACCCCATGGGATCCCTAGGGCTGAGGAGGATTCACCAGAATAGGCTGTACCACCCCAAGATGAGGCTGATCTGAGTTTACTACTATTGAGTGTACTAAGCACGGAGGGTTTTCACTGTCTGCATTGAATGTCTTTGATGATTTTATTGCCTGATTGCTGTGACCGAGATCCACTGTCATCTGTTCAATAAATAATAATTGGTTTGAAACAACCCTCTGACTGCTGTTACTTCATCCTGGGTGAGCTGAACACCAGGAAACTCACAGGACTCACTGGAGGGAAATTGTTTCAAGAGCGCACGCGCACACACACACACACACCGCGGGGAGTTGCAGGGAGTTGCTCACAGCAACTGGGAGGTGCTGGCAGCAAAGCACACCACATTCATAGTCTCTACACTATTTTTAGGCCCACCTACAGGTGTGCTACATTTAGATTGAAGTTCTCAGACTCAGATGTTCAGGTCATTGTTTCCATGCTTGGGATTTAACCAATCACTGAGCCTGCTGCCATGTTATTTTAGGGGATTGCATCCTATATTCAACTACTGGGCATCACTATATTTATCAGCACAGATTATTTCTCAGGAGCATTTATCCAGGTAAAGTGTAGAGAGTTGCGATATACAGCAATTAGTCATATCCACATATAATTGACTCTATCAATGACAAAAACTCAGCCGTGTCCAATCACACACATTTCATGTGACATGCTTTTCTTGTAAGTATAATGCACTCCCGCAGGAACATATGAACACTGCCCTAACTGCCATCCCCTATGGGGACCTTCCCCATCACTTTTCTAAGGTTTTTTTGATCGAAGGAAAATCCTTTGATCAATCGATTAAAATCTTTCGAATCATTCGATTTTTCCTTAGATCGTTCAATCGTAGGATTTGCGGTAAATCCTTTGAATTCGATATTCGAATTCGTAGGATTTTACTTTGAGGGTTTATTAATCCTCGATATTCGACCCTTAGTAAATGTGCCCCCTGTTGTATGACATCACAGGAAGTGTGCACCTTTAATGATGAGACATGGACTTCTCATATGCGAGATGTTACTGATGATATCTGTGCTCAGTTTGCACAAAATCAATACTGTTTGTTCAAAATATAATAACAGCAATGGCACGTTTTAAATGTAGAAAGAGATATTTTAGAAATAAATATCAAAGAAAAAAACTTTAGTCTCTCAGTCTCTATCTCTCTGTATATGTACGTGTGCATGTACAAATAGCTGCCACATACAGCAGTAATAGAAGCTTAAAGGAATTGTAACACCAAAATATGAGAATGTGTTAAAGTAATTAAATACAGTATATTACTGCCCTGCACTGGTAAAACCGAGCTGTATGCTTCAGAAACACTACTTGACAGTGCTGGGCCAATGCAAGCAGGCGCCCTAGGCAGTTTGGCCCGGCAAAGCGCCCAATACGCGAGTGCGCGAAAAAACACAAGTGCGCATGTGCAAAAAATACGAGTGCGCATGCGCACTTTCGTTTTTCATGCATGCGCACTAGTATTTTTCGTGCATGCGCACTCGCGTATTGGGCGCTTTGCAAAACAAACGCGCTCGTCGGCCAGATAGGGTTGCCACCTTTGAAAAAAAAAAAAATGACAAAAGTGGTTGTCACTTATCCCTTCACTAGAGGAGGACCAGTGGGAAGAGGCTAAGGATAACTTGTACCCCTGTCTAATATCACTCAGAGACCGAATGGTTCAATTTAAAATGATTCACCAAATTTACATCACCCCTCTAAGGCTTGAAGCTATGGGTAGATCAGAAGGAGCCAAGTGCGTAAAATGAGGCAGGGGAGAAGCTGGATTCCTCCACTTGATATGGAATTGCCCTAAAGTAGCGGCATATTGGTCAGAAGTCCTGGAATTAAGTCCCCTGAAATGTGTCTATTGAGTGTTATTGATGAGGCAGTCCCTTTACAAAAACCCAGAACACTATTACGATCTATTTTGTTCTACACAAAGAAGCTAGTAATAATAATGAACCCGAATCCCGCCACACTTCAGCAATGGATCGACCTAATAAATGGGGTATTGGCTCTAATTAAATTGACGTATAATGCTAGGGGAACACCTCCGAAATTTGAGAAAATATGGGAACCTTGGTTAGAGGTCAACCCTCATGCATCCCTATCAGACGACTGAGCGCTAAAATGACCTGAAGTATAAGTTGATAACTGATGAGTAGGGTACATACTTCTTTATGTATTGAAACTGTCACTAAAACACAAATAATTGCCATGTAACTGTCAACCCTGTGGTTTGCTTTATTTGTTTTTGTTGTTTGTTTTGAAAATGCAAAATAAAAACCTTTTAAAAAAAAAAAAACACATGGTCTGCAGTGCACGTCACCCTGTGTGCTATATTGAACTTATGTCCAGTCCTAGGATGAGTGAATTGGGAGCCCTGTAACATCCCATTACACGTAAGACAGCTAGCACACTTGAAACAGCCATTTCTTAGGGGTCTGTCTAACCATAATCCATGACAAAGATCAAGTCAGGATTATTTGTATGACAATGTTCCTGTTTATGTAGCAGTTCTTCCTGTGTGTGGAGTTTAGCCCATTGTAGCTGTTCATTGATCAACTTGGTCGGATAACCCCTGGAGGCAAATTGTGACACTAGTGCAGTGAGTTGTAGTTCAGCCGTCACCACATGGTCACCACAGACCATGTGGTTTACATGGCATGGTGCCCATGTGGACTCCACTATGTATGAAATGCCTCTACTACATATCGTGAGCGAATGAACAACCACAGGAGTGCTATTAGACTGGCTTTGTCTTCAGGGAAGGCTGATCAACCTATTTCGAAACATTGGTTGCTTCACAAGCATACGTTACCACAGTTTTGCCACATGATCATTGATCACATAGCTGCCCCCAAGAGAGATGGGAATAGAGACTTATTACTTTTGCAGAGAGAGTCGATGTGGATTTATAAATTGAACACATTGGTTCCTCAAGGACTAAATGAAACTCTTCCAATGTCTCCCCTCTACTAATGACTTCTCCAATTGATAGTCTTTGATTGACTTTTCCATTGAACAGCGCAAGAGGCTACTAGCCTCTTAACTTAATGTTGGTCTATGAACTAAAGATTTTATCCATCAGTGCAAGAAAATAATACGATACCAGAAAGTACAGTCTGGATACTTTATTGGATACCCCATTGTGTCACCTTTTAGTTACATGTATACATATGGATACACTATTGAGACTTATTGGCTAGAATTTGATACTTAGCAATCATTACAATGATTGTAGATTTAACAGTTTGTGTACTAACTCTTAGGTTCTATTTTTCCCCTCAATGGACGATTTGGGTAGCCTTGAGCAGTGATACGTGCCTCCGAGCAGGAGTAATAGATCCCTGGATGGACATGTGGTTATACACTTGTCAGAGCGCCGAATACAATACCCCAACATGGCCTTGAGTGTGGATATGCTAACCTTATGATGCCTGTCACAACCAAACTAATAGACCATACTCTATATTTGCAAAATATGTACCCTATGGATGGACTGAGAGGTGCGGCGTATAGGTGCCTGTTGGTATCCTGTGCTGCGCGCCGTTCAGCTCAGAGAATAGGCAGGAGGTCTTGTTACAGCGGCACAAGCAATGGCTAAGAGAGCCACGGTAAGCTGTTAAGGTTGCATGATGGATGAACTTACACCAATGGCACAAGACGCATGGGGAAACATGACGTGACAATGAGATCAGTGCAGGCTTGTTGTGGGTAGGCGCTGACATATTGAAGCGGAATGAAATAGGGTTACTCCGGCACAGATCATAGGTACGTGTTCCACACATGAGGCGATACATCACAAAGATGCATTTGATAAGGTCCAGAGGGGTAAGGAGCTATGTTTATGCGAAACGCTCTATGCAATGTTTTTTTTATGTACACGCAGTCACAAAGAGGATATTTATGACACAGCACGTATGATATACCTTCTTTAGACACTTACCATAAAACAGGTATGTCCTGTTGATGCTGTCACTAATTTTAAGTCTGTCACAGGGTTTGATTAGTCACTAAGGGTATACACCCATTCACTGCTGGGTCATTCACCTTGTAATATGATCACCAATGAAAAGCACTTCCTGATGATGACGTCATGATTTGATTTTGGAGTCATCTTATGGTTTAAATATGTGTGTTGTTTGTGTTGTTATCACTTCCTGAGGACGGCTTGAGTTAGGAGCCGAAACATCAAAATAAATATGATTTGAATGAGACCTGGAGTGAGATTTCTTTGCTATTTGGATGTATATTATGTAACCTGCACCCAGGCGTTTGACATATTTTTGGAGTGCTCCAGGTGGATAGTGTTGTGTGTGTATATATATATGCACTGAGAAAGGCTTGAGTGCAAGCCGAAACGTTAGTTACTTATATTGAAATAAACACCATTTTTGATTTTGATAAGTCCTGTGAGTGCGAGCTTCTTCACTTCTCTCTATATATATATATATATATATATATATATATATATATATATATATATATATATATATATTGTGACAACTGGACCTGTAGGGGTACCTGGGTCAGTGTCTTGGGGCCGCTTTCCACAGTCTTTTAGGGTAAAAACAGTCACAGTAGTCGCTCCTCTTAAAGGCAAGTGCCTGCAGTTTATTCGGTTACACAGTCTTTAGTAACAAGCTAAACAAAACAAGGAAAAATAAACCCTTGCACCAGAGCGCTGGCTAAACACAGTTGGCAGCCTAACTACAGTTGGGTGGCTTGCCCAACACCAACTTAAAACAAAAGAATCAAAACATAACACAAAAGTTTGGTAATCAGTACCTTCCTTGTGCAGTGCAGCTTCTGCTCTCTCGCTCTCTCGCTCTCTCTCTCACTCTCAGGTGGGAGGGGTCCCTCCTCCCAAGGTCAGTCAGGTACTTTACCTGCAGCAATTACCTTGCAGCTTTGGTCTGTATTAATTAATCCATGTTCCAGGGTGTTGTATTATATAACACCCTGGGAGAAACATATTGCCCATCTATAACTAACCCAGCTGCTTTGTTACTATATATATATATATATATATACTCTCTCAATTTGAAACAAAGCATTCCCAGGCAAAATTATATTTATTCCAAATTGAGAGTATGATTGATATTTGGTCATGCACCCCTGCAATTGCTTTGTTGGAGTGCAGGTACTGAATATATATATATATATATATATATATATATATATATATATATATACGCCCAAGGCCCCTCCCCCCAAACTGCCACCCTAAGCATCTGCCATCAGTACTATGCAACCCATTATCCAGAAAGATCCGAATTATGAGAAGGCCATCTCCCATACACAACATTTTTATCAAATAATTCAGATTTTTACAAATTAATTCCCTAATTTTTTGCCTTGTACTTAATCTCAACTAAGATATAATGAATCCTTATTAGTAGTAAACAATTCTATTTAGTTTATTTAATGTTATTTAGCAGACTTATGGTATGGAGATCCAAATTACGGAAAGATCCCTTATCCAGAAAACCCCAGGTCTCAAGCTTTCTGGATAACAGAGCCCATACCTGTACCAATAAACTGAACCAGGGTCTTAAACAGGGGCCTGGAATTACCTTCTGTAAAGAAGTACAAATTGCTTTGCAGAGGAATTTCCTGATTTTGTTCTTTTAAAACAATTTGTACAAAAATTGGTAAAATGAGACATTTTTCTAAATAATATTCCATACTTATTCAAAAACCATGTTTCCTTATTTTCCCCCCTTTTCTTTCCAACACATTCGATTCTTGGGTAATCATTTACGTAAACAGTTTTTCTGATAAATTGGATGTTTTACTGATGATGGCATGGTAATCTATTTAATGAAGGGGAAAGAACATTAGTAAGCAGGCTCCGTTAAGATAAGACATAATGAAACACAGTGTAATATTCTGTATGTGCCAACTTGTAATATATCCAAGAGACCATAACCTTTAGGGGGTAAAATCCTGCCAAATATACAACCATTCTTTGGTAAAGACAGAAATACTCTTCACTAAATTTAAATAAGCTACACTGGAATGATGGAATACAGTTTAAAGGAATTGTTCAGTATAAAAATAAAAGCTGGGTAAATAGATAGGCTGTGCAAAATAAAAAATGTTTCTAATATAGTTAGTTAGCCAAAAATTGAATCTATAACGATTGGAGTGACTGGATGTGTAACATAATAGCCAGAACACTACTTCCTGCTTTGCTGCTCAGTGACCAATCAGTGACTTGGGGGGGAGGGCACACGAGTCATAACTGTTTGCTTTTGAATCTGAGCTGCATGCTAAGGCAAACTTGCAAACTTGAAAAGAGCTCTGAGCTTAATCGTTATAATGGAGGTATGTAGTCTAAGCCACTGGCATCTGTGCTAGGACTGTGGGACAAACTGAGTAGTATAGAGCTCAATAAGTTAGATACCTGTTGAGAAGAGCTCTGAGCTTAAGCCTTATAATTAATGTATGTACTCTAAGCCCCTAGAATCTCTTGTATGAATCTGGAACAGACTAAAAAGCATAAAGAAGTAAGGAAGAGCACTCCAGGGGGATATATGATCCTATAAAAGGCAGCAGCTTTGTTGGCTCACCCCACTGTTTCAAGTGAACCTTCGATAAGGAGCATCTTATGCTTGAAACATGTTTAGAGAATACATTTTGCAGGATACATTCAAATGCTAGTGTCAGATATAAACTGATTGAACCTGGAAGAGTCCTGTGAATTCTCTTATCCTGGTGACTCTTCACTTTTGTTTGGAAAGGGCAGTAGGGGGTCTTAATATCTACTTCCAAAATGGGTTGAACCTTTCCATCACTAGATGTTGACCATTTCCACCTCTACATACATAACCCAACACAACCTAGAGGCTTAAGTTTCTCTGACGAAAGCAGGCAGATACGGTTTTTATTCAGGCTCTGAAATTGAAAAGTAAAACTGGATCATCATTGGCGGTATGCAGCACTATAGAAGTTGAGTTTAGTAGGAAAGAGATGATAATCAATGGGAAGGGGTGTAATATTAATAGAGTGCAAGTTAGGTTGTATGTCTGGAGTCCATTACCTGGGACTATATGGGTGATTGCACATTTATAGTATTTTTTTTGTTGTGCCTTTATTTTCATGACACACACTGAGCCTGTTTTCAAATACATAATGATCATACATCCTTTATATTCCACCTACTGTACAAGAGCAAATTAAATGTAACATGAATGGTTTTCCAACAGAGTAGGATCAAAATGTTTACTAAACTGTGGAGAGAAGTGGGTGGAATTGGTTAGTAAATATTGAAACACACTTTACTCACGTGAAGTGCTTTTTTATATAAAATGTCATGCCATTGTAGACTAAATTGTTCATCACGAAGACGTAGAACCCTTGGCAGCAGAGTCGACATCAGCATTGTGAATGTGGAAACAATAACTGATACTGTGATAAGTGCTTTATGTATTTCTACTGTAGGAATAATATGGCATTTTTAGCAGCATGGATTGAATGAGACAACACATCTCCGTTGCAGACCCTAGAATAATGATAGCAGCGACAGTAGCTGAAACCCAGGTATTATGAAACCAGATCAACTGGAGAGAGAACATACACTTGGGATATGAGAGATCTAATTACATTGAAGCTGAATATCATTTATATAGCTAATCTGATTAGTCTATAGCAAAGGCAATAACAGCTAGCCAGATGCATATCTACTAATGGGCATTTAATCACAGGAGGCAACTTCAGAGATTAATGATCAGGAGTATTTTTTGAAATAACATTTGAAATGTGAATTCCTTAAGTCCTTAGGTTTTTTTATCCAGACCTTACATATAAATCATAGTCAACACCTGGGCCTGGATTCATCCATCTTGAAAATTACATTACAATTACGACCACAGATGTCCGTAAACAATACCATTTATATAAAGTTTAAATCAACAGAAACTGCTGCTGTGAAGCAAGGGGCCCACTCAGGCCTCCTCAGATTTGCAAGTGAGCTACACAAGTCTGGTCATAGTTTGAAAAACAATTGATATGCTGAGCTGAGTCCCTCTTTTGACAGCTCAACCTGTAGTGCCTCATTTGAACTGGAAAATCCAATTTTTCACTGCACTGAACAGTGAAAAAAAGAAACAAAGTTTGAAACTTAATTGGCTTTTGGCAGAGAGCCCAGAACAGCCAGAGCAAAACAGCAACAGCTGAAGATAAGATAGTTTTGTAACAATTTCGAGATAAGCAAATAAGTAATTGTAACAATATAAGATAACAGGTCCCTTGGGAAAAGTTAAGGTGGCCATAGATGTGCAGCACCTGCAATATCGGACAAACGATCGGACGTCCCCATCTCCCGACCTTCCACTAAGCTTCAGTTTAAATAAAGTAGTAAAAGAACAGATCAGCCGATGTTCTGCCCCTGACAGCAATCGTACAAAAAATTTATGTCTGACAAAGCTGGTGACAGTACCATAGGTCTTAATATATCAGGCTAAAGGCATTTCTCCATCAACATGGCAGGCCATTTCCTGTCTTCTTCTATTTTCTTTTTAATTATAGGGGTGCATAACTAAACATGTGTATTTGTGCCTAATAGCATGTCATTTTGTATAGATTTTAGAAAGCTATTTGTATAGTTATCAGGGCAGATTTATTAAGAGGAATCTAGAAGGATTCTCAGCAGGTTCAACTATTTTGTCATGATACTCTGTCTGGAATGTTCCAAGCAGTAAGCATTAGTCCTGCTCGTAAGAAGTTAATGTTTAACAAATCTGCCCCATAGTCATTTATGCTATTGTGTGTCTTGTTTGTTGTTGGCTGACTTCTTTGATTACAAAAAACAAAACAACTAGAGCTGCAATTGATCAAGAAAAGGAACTTTTCAAAATAAGATGCAATTTATTCCTTGCAAAAGAAGGCAGCCAAGGACACCACTGCTGATTTATATTTACATACTCCAGATTTTGTTATGTCTATGTCACTTTTTTAAGAGACATTGAATGGCCCTCCACCCTCTCACTTGGGCACACTGTTCTATTGGAAGAAGGAACAAAAGGCTTCGAGTGGTGCCGATGTTTTAAAGTTGAACTTAGAAAATAAAGAATAGTGCAGGGAGGAGAAGAAAGCAGATATAAACAAAGGGTGAGGAGAAGAAATCCTTAAGTAACAATAAGTGAAAAGAGGCAACAACAAGAGCAATGGAAGAAAGCAGGGCAAAAATACATTATATAAGGGAAGAAAATGCTTAAAGATATGGAAAGAGAAGGTTTGAAAAAAGGGCGCAGTAGAGAAGAATAGAGCATGGGTCAATAGTTGAAAAATAAGCACCAATCTGGTTTTAAGCACATCACAGAATTTTTACTGTATAATTGTTTGGTCAGTGGTTCTTACACTATGGCAGTGCCCCCTCCCTTTCAGGCCTAGAGCTGTAGCAGGGAGGGCTCAGTCTGAAGGCTGACATTGGGAGAAAGAATATTTGAGCTTGTAGATAACCCTGAAAGCCTAGCTGAAAAGTCAATCATGGTGAGATTTGGGGTGAACACTTATTTCATGTCCTAGATATTCTTGGAGCAATGGCCGATACACCAGTATTTCCTATATCTATAACCTTGTTATGGAGAAAGAGATAAAAGTCTGGATCTTGAAATGGGACTTGAACCAAATAAAGTTAGGCAAGCAGCGCTTTAAAAACTGCATTTTGGCTGTTTTTTAGTCCTCAGTTTAATGGGGGAAAGTAATATCTTTCATTAGCGCAAAAAAAGTTTGCAAAAACCTTTGCGAATGTTAGTGACCATGTTTGTGTCCTTTTTGACAGATTATAGACCTCAACGAAATTCTTGCAAGGTTTGTGACCAAATGATTTTTGCGAACATGCACAGTGTATGTTATATAAATGTTGCAATCCCAAAGTATATTTTGCCACGAAATATTTAACGAAGAGGCCCATTTATCAATGGTCGAATTTCAAATTCATGTGAATTTTTTTTTATCTGAATATACTCACAATTCGACTGGGAGGTTATTTAAGAAAAAAAAAGTCTAATATTCGATCGAATGGTTCTGACTCTGAAAATTTTCGTACGAATTGGGTTTTTCTCCCCAAAAAAACCTTGAATGTCAGGAAGGCTATTAACATCTCCAAATGGCTCAACGGACCTCTGACAGTGACTTGTACATGAACTCCGCAGGTTTTAGGCGGCGAATATTCGAATTAGGACTGTTTTCATGGTGGAGGTGTGATAAATCTCACATTCAAATTTACATTTGAATAGGGGATTAAAACTTGAATGTGTGGATTTTGACACTCAAAATTTTGAATTTAAATTCACTATTCGACCCTTGATACAGTAAATGTTAGTGTTAACACTAACCTCTGCTTAGCTAGCAAATCAATTTACATTGCTAGTAGCGCTAAACATTCGCCTTGTAGTCCAAAATATATGGTACCACTGAACTTATAACTTATAAAATATAGATCTGTGGCAGTAAAAAAAATTCCAAAAAAGGAGCAATTGTTTGATGAGTATTTTACATGCATTTCTCTGGAAAAATAAGAATAATACCTTTCAATTAAATCATATTTTCACAAAAAAGTTGGTACTCTTCAGCATCAGAAAAATTAGCAGAATGCATAATGATAATATATTTCTCAATAGGGTGTTTGTGAAACCTTAATGAACATTATCTTAAATGCATTGGCTTACCCTTTGTGTTTTCTTTCACCAGGGTCTGCTTGAATTTGCCAATTACCATGGATGAAGCAGTGGACGTCACAACAGAAAGCAACTCTCTTATTAAAGCAGTTTACCAAAGCCGACTGCGGCTCACGAGATTGTTATTGGAGGGAGGTGCATATATCAATGAGAGTAATGATCGGGGAGAAACTCCACTGATGATTGCTTGCAAAACCAAACATGTGGACCACCAAAGTGTCAGCAAGGTCAAAATGATTAAATATCTGCTAGAAAATAATGCAGATCCTAATATCCAAGATAAATTTGGAAAAACTGCCTTAATGCACGCATGTCTGGAAAATGCGGGTGCAGAAGTGGTCTCTTTGCTATTAGAAAGTGGAGCTGACCCCAGCCTCCAGGATCACACAGGTTTTTCTGCGCTGGTGTATGCGGTTAATTCAGAGGACAAAGAGACACTTAGAATTCTGCTAAATGCCTGCAAGGCCAAAGGGAAAGAAGTTATAATCATCACAAAGGACAAGTCCGCATCTGGAAAGCAGACAACAAGGCAGTACCTCAATGTACCACCATCTCCAGGAATCGAAGGAAACAATTCCCCTAGCCCCTGCACATCGCCCTCAGATATTGAGCTTAAAACATCTCCTGCTCCAATTTCAAATGCACTTGAAACTGAGAAAGAACTCTTCAACTTCAAAGAGGCCGCCTCCTCTTGTGGGTTCAAAGGATCATCCCAGCCAGGCTCTCCTACAAAGAAACCTCATTTATCGCATGTTGGAGGAAAGCTTCCTCTTCTTCAGAGACTACACTCGGAGCCCTGGTTAAAAATCCCACCCTCGCTGCTACACCAACACAAAGTATCTTCTCTACAAGAAGAGCTACAGGACATCACTCCTGATGAGGAGCTCTCTCTTCAGATGAATGAACTGATGTTCTCGAAGAGGTACTTTACACGCCACCAGAGCATTGATGTGAAGGATGCAAGTCATCTACTTAAAACATTTGACACAGCAGGAGCAAGAAAACTGTCATACGATGAAATTCATTCACATTCAATTTATCCTGAAGCCAACCCAAACAGGCCAGAAACCCTACCTGTAGATCAGGAGCCTGATTTGATGCACTCCATATCAGTATCAAGCTTGAAAAGTATTGTACAAAGGAGAAATTTAGGAGCAAATCACTACAGCTCTGATTCCCAGCTCACAACCCGAGCTGGTCCAGCTGCAGCAGAAGACAGCAAATCTCTTTTGGAAAAGAAGAAAATGTTATGTCCTCAACCATTGCTGACAGGTTCAAGAGAATCTTTAGAGAGTATATCTGTAACAGCTTTGAGCAGAAGAAATCATGCCATTTTAGAGAGGCGTGGCTCAGGGGCATTACTCTTAGACCATATTGCTCACACCAGGCCAGGGTTTCTTCCACCTTTGAATGTAAACCCTCACCCACCTATCCCAGATATAAGTATCCACAGCAAACTCATCTCTTCAGGAACAAAATCACTCATACCATCAGCTCCACATGTCCCTAAAGAACCAAAAAGCAAGAAAATGCTCCTACGGAGGCATTCAATGCACACAGAACAGATCAAACAGCTAATGAACCTTGAGGAGATCTTTGGCTAATGCAGCCATTCAAGAGCACGTCTTCTTCTTGTTTTTTTAAATTCAACAAGGTCACTCGCCATTTGCACCTGGTGCACAAATGCTTCAGACCTTTTCTGTAAAGAAAACAGAGCCGTTCAGCTTATGCTGGATAAATTATTCAAGCAAAAAAAGTGCTTGTTATATAGCAGTAATTACAGTTTTCTCTACAAAATAAATGAATTGCTGTCCTACACAGTTTCCTTTCACTTACACCAGGCCTCAGGTCTTTGGAAAGATGGACGTTGCAGACAGTCTCAGGTGACTGCCAATGAAGGAAAGGAAATATGCTTAGTAGAGACCTGAGCTTAACTGGGACTAATATCCGAATGGATCCTTTTTGCAGTTAAAATATTAATATTTCTCTGTTACATTTACCAGTGAGGTGAATAATGACAAGGAAATGTCAATTGCACTTATTATTTAGCAAACCTACATGCATAATAGCATGTAATTGCCTTTTTTTAAATGAAATTCAGCCATTTTTGAGTGTATCAAATGTTTATGAAGCATCCTTGCCTTGGGACGGACTAATATTTGCCTTGGTATCTAAAGTCATATTTTTAATCTCCCAACATGAACATGAAACTTGATATGTTTGCTGACAGAATGAGTTCTACATCCTTGATTTACAGCATGGCCTATATACACAAATGATGTGGGTGGAAACTCAATCTCTACTTTTTTGTTGTTTTTAATGATTGCCAGTTGCACAGATGTACTTGAGTATAAATAGAATCCTTGTGCTACATACACCTTGCGTTACATTTGTGGTTTATAAACACTCTATTCAATTAATTTTTCCACCACATTTGCTGCTAGTGATGCCGGGAATTGGAGATGACTGCTCCCATGGCTTCCCTGTGCTTCTGGAAATGGAGGCCAAGGTTTTTCCCGCTACAAAAGGGCAGATTTTTTTAGGTATCGAAAAGGCCATATGGGTGTGATCCAGTGTGGGTATGAATTAGTGCTGTGTAAAATGGCCTGGGTAGTAATGACTGATAAAGAGGAAGGTACTGGCTCTACTGCTGCCATGTACTGCAAGGGCTTTTTATTTGAATGTTACAGTGGACTAGAGTGATTATTTCTTTTCAGATATCTAGTTATGAATATGAAAGGCCGTGCGCTGTGAGCATTATTGTGCTGGTCTTGTACCAGCTGCCCTGCCAGAGGCCTCACCTGACTCGCATGCTGGTTGCGCTCTCCATTGTTCGCTCTCCCAGCTGCATCAATGGACGTTAAACCAAAGAACTGCACAAAACTCAAAATTTTACTTTTTAAATACCAAATATGTCATAATAGGAAGCTGAAGAAAACCCAGTACTGTGATGTATGGGTGCAATCACTGCAGATTTTGCATGAGGCAGGATTAACCCTAGTTTTTGTAGTTCTCCTTTTCTTTATACAGGTTGGGGTGTGTGGTACCATGTTGGCCCTCCACAGGGTACATTTTATTGATAAAAGCTACTAAAGCTAAGTTAACTATGGCAAACTACAGGAAACATTATTCTGGCTGAGCCAGAAATCTTGCTCTGTGTTGCTCTTTATGGACCTGGAATTGTTCAATTTTGAAACCTGTTTTATTCCTGGTTTTATCAAAAAAAATTCTAATCGGGCATTTAAAATATTTTAATACCAAAGGAATGCGTCATTTTATTTAGTCCAGTACAGACCTGACGCAACCTTGACTTGCTTTGCTAAACCCCTAACCTACCTTTGTTTTTAGGCTGTTTGAATAAGAATTCTAATTTATATGTAAATAGCAAAGATATAACTGTACACTGTGTTATAGTGCAGTGCTGTGTAGCAGCTGCTTACATTCTTATTTTAAGAGATACATCGAGAATGCATTTTAAGTGGTACTTAAATAATTGGACTATTAAGAGAAGGATCCTTTAAATGACTTTTGCACATTAGAAGGAGAATTCCATACTCTCTTTGATGTGAACAAATGGACTTTGCTTTATTGTGAACTTCATAATCAAACCTAGTGCTCCTGTAGGAAAAAGCTATGTAAGCAAAATTAAGCTCTGCTGTATTTATTGATGCTTGAATGTTAAATTGTATAATTTCTGGTAAATTATAGTAAACATAGGCAATATTTGTCAATATTACTTAAGTAATATCTATAGTATTTACATGTCTTAGTTTAGACCGTGTATAAAATATGCCATCACTATTTATTTTAATGCTATTTTTAACTTAATCGTTAGATAATCAGGAAGGGAAGATAATAAGGGCAAATCGCATATGGCTTATTTTGGTGTTCTAAATATAAATTGGGATTGCCATACTGCTTACCTTGGTTGGGGTTTAATACTACAAACAAGCTGGATGATCCCATCAGTGCAGACTACCCAACTGGAAGCATTAAACACAGCAGCTCACATTCATATCTATAAATGCAAATGATCAAAGGAAGAGTATACCAGAAAGCTACGGCTTACTCTCCATTTAAAGAAAATTTCTATTACAGGTAAGGGTCATGCTATACAGAATGCTCGGGACCTGGAGTATTCTGGCTGTGTCTGTCTGTAATTTAGATCTCCATATCTTAAGTCTACTAAAAAACATTTAAACATTAATTAAACCCAATAAGATTGTTTTGCTTCCAATAAGGATTAATTATATCTTAGTTGGCATACAGTACAAGGTACTGTTTTATTAATACAGAAAAAGGGAAATAGTTTTAAAAAAAATGTAAATGATTTGATTAATATGGAGCCTATGGGGCACATTTACTTACCTGGGAATTTTAGCTTCAGAAGTCTCTGCCATACTCTACGCAACTACATCAGATGCGCATATTCATCAAATAATTAAATTACGTCTTAGCAAAAAACAGTGGCACACATTCGTCATTGATATAACAAATTTTCTCTAGTGTTCCTTCCTAGCGAAACTTCATTAACTTACTTACGCTTACATCAAATTCAGTGGAAATATAAAGGTCATATGTTTGTATTTATTAGTGATGTTGGTGAAATTGCTGGAAGTGGCCACTTCGTTTTATAAATGTCCAAGGAAGGGAAGAGAGATTATCTATTGTCCTAGGCCACCTAAAATATATGTGGAATAAGCTTGAAATTTAAAAAAAAGTGTAAACAAGATATTTTTAACAGTTACGACTTGTGAACATAATCCAATTTAAATATGACAAAATGCCAGCGTTTTGACTCTTGCTCATGACATTTTTGGAATACAGGATACGAGGTCACTGACATAATAATGTTGAGGATGAAGCTTCATTGTATTCGATTTTGGTAAAAATGGGTAATGATTTGAAATTTTCACACTTTGATAATCAGATTTACAATTGTTTGCCTGAATAAAAATCAACCTGGCAAAACGCAGAGAAAGTTCTCGCTAGCGAGGTGTGTTGCTTGACTTTTAGTAAATAGGCAAAGTTGCTGCTAATTGTCTTTTTAGCAAAAATTCGTAAAACAAAACCACAATTCGCTCTATGGTAAATGTGCCCCGATGAGAGATGGCCTTCCTGTAATTCTGAGCTTTCTGGATAACGAGTTCCCAGATAAGAGATCCCGTACCTGTACTCATGTTTAGCATCAAGGGCATAATTTAAGATTAAGCCGACCCTGCGATTGCTGGGGAAGGGCAGTGGGTCAGAGACTAATAAGCAAGTTTTAGTACATGTTTATGAATAATACCTCACAAATTAGTGGGACCCCTAAAATGGGTTTGAGTTTGGGTTCTGTATATCACAAAGATGTAAGTTGACAAGGTTTCTAAATGGGAAACTTAACCAATTTATTACAGTCACTGATGTGCTTGTCTAAGCTTCCGAATCTGAATTGTATTACATTATAGGTAACCTTGCTATTTACTTTGCTGCAACCTTTTGTCCTCTGATAGCAGCCTCTTCCCATGGGCTTGGCTACAGAACATCCAATGGCAATAGGGGAAATGAATAGATTCAAGACCATGCTTATTTTGTACTACAAGCATGAAATAGGATGGGGTCACCTAAACAACTATAGGGAGCCAACCTGTTCATAGCTGGTGCATAATGCTCTTGCAAGAGGTGGCAGCAGTAAGACAGGGTCAGGCAGAAAAGGCCAATTATGTCCTATTCTAAATGCAGCGTGCTGTGCTTGTGGCCGGCAGTGTAAGTTTTGGATACATCAGCCCCCCCCCCCCAGAGAGAGGCTAATTTTGGTAGGGAAGTCTGATCATTCACTATTGACTGTCACCTGTCTAGCTGCCATTGTAGTGGACGAGCGACCTTTACATTCATCAACTTAGGGGCAGATTTAATAAGAGTCGAATTGTAAATTTGAATTTTCGAGTTGGATTTTTGGTCAAAACCTACAAATTCAAGTTGGGAGTAATCAGAGAAAAAAAGCTTGATTCAAGTTTAGTCGAATTTGATTCGAGTTTTCAGGTCAGTACCGAGCAGGTACTAATTTCTACAAGTTCGGATACAGTCACTGCTCATTGGATCAGATATTAATTGAATGTGATTCTATTAATTACTTTCTATGTGCTCCTCATTTTGAGCACTGCACAGTGGGGTCAACTCTCCCTACTATAGCACATTGTTTATCCAGTCACAGTATCAGCAGAAATGTGTATTATGTGTTTTTATTCCATGCGATGGTCAAAGTGTCATTTCCAAAGCGATTACAGCAAAACTGATTTCATTTACTTGAACTTATAAAGCTGCTCACATTTAAATAGTTGTAGTTTTTATTATTAAAGTTGTATTGATTTGTAAAATATTATTTATTAATGAACACAGTTAATTTTTTATCTTCTTCTCTTTGCATAACTTTTATGTGCCGGAAGGTGCAGGCAGCTCGCCACTGAGAGATTTATAGCATGTAAGTGAATGTGATACAGTTTTCCAATAAAATCATTTTGTTTGGAGAAATAACTTGAGGGCCATTACTTAACAAGGTGCAGAGCCCCTTTGCTCCCAAAAGCCCTCCCTCTTCCAAATATATATATATATATATATATATATATATATATATATATATATATATATATGGACTTTACTCCACAAATTCACTAACATGTGGATTTTACTGAACCAGACTTCGCTTCACCAGCTCAGACCAGGCGAAGTGCACTGGAGTGCATATATCTTCTACAATCTTCTGTTACTTACATCATATTTTTAGTGGAAAAAGTTTCTAAGTCCCAAAAAATACTGGCGTCTTTTCCTTTTTTCAGAGTGATAGCCAGCAAAAGTTCTTAAAATTTTATTGGGTAACCGGGTTCCCCCATACATTTTCTTACATATGGAACATAAACTATACAGTGGGCTCATATGTAGGGCATTATAACAACTCTATTTTCTTTATTAAGGTTCCCTGGGCTTGTGTTATGTAATGTATTTGCTGCAACATATACGTCCATTCTTTATAATTTCCCACAGTATGCAAATTAACCTCTAACGAAGTTGCGATACGCATAATTGAACGCTAGGGCATCTTCGTTTGATTGCAAACATTAGCGAAAATTCACCAGCATTCGGCACCCTTGACACAACTTTGCATATTAGTAAATTAGTGTTGTCTGAGCAAATTTTCGCCTGGTGATCTGTTGCAATACCGTCGCTGGCAAATTTTCGCCACTTACTAAATTCACACCAAAGCGAGAATAGGAGAATTCCTAAATGGAACAGCAGAAGTGTTGAATCTCTTCTATAGTACGTTAAATTGGATATTAGAAGTCAAAGATATCAAACTCTCACCTCTTATTATGGTGGGGTAAGACAGGGTCACTGCCTACAGATGAGCTCTGTGAACCTCTCTGCTGACTGGCAGGGCATCAAAATTCTTCTGCCCCATGTTTGTAATACCTTGGTTCAGGCCATAGTAAATTGTATGGAGATACACATATGTATTTCAGTGCTCCTGGGAGAACAAACAAGCCTTAATGACTCACTCCCTAAGCTATAGCTGCAAAATCGGGGTAAAAAGGTTAAGTGTGACACACTATGCCCACAGTAGAGCAAGTCTGCATAAGTCCCTGGAAAGCATTTTTCATTTCGTCAACTGTATTACAAGGTGTAAGCCACTTTATGGTGTAATGTAAAAAGACTGTGTTTGGCAGAAGCCTAGTCAGATTCAATACTCAGAACTGTTGTACTCACTTATCATATGGAAGTCCTGCTCAGTGATGATTCCGTTCACAAAGTTAAAAAGGAAGTTGTTAACTTAATATTATCTGCTATTTCCTTTAAGAAACTATTTCTGTAAGTGCTGAGTGTACAAATAAAGTTCATAACCTCATTCCTCTCTCTCTCTCTCTCTCTCTCTCGTTTATATGGCACAGTCTGAAAAACATTTATTATACATCAAAGCAAGGTAAAGTCATTCTGAATATACAGTTAAATGTATATGTATGCATGTAAAGAGCACATGAGGTCATGTATTCAATATACAGTTGAATGTGAGACCAAAAACAAGCATCGCTTTTTGAATTGTCCTTTATATGCTAATATGAAGTGACCATATACCTCCTTAAGGAAGATTAAAAAAAACCAAACTTATTGTTGGCAATGAACTGTAGAAACTAGTGTTTGGAAGTGTGGTCTTTGACAGCCTGTACCATAGACATTTATGTTTGGGTAGAACTGAACTGCTATGTCTAGTCAAGACCTGTCTCCTTATATAATTAGTAAAATACATTTCATGTCAGCCTTTTTAAAGGGGTTGTTCACCTTCCAAGCACTTTTTTCTACATTTAGGGGCAGATTTATCAAAGGTCAAGGTGAAGTTTCAAAGTGAAGAACTTTGAATTTTGAGCTATTTTTTGTGTACTTCGACTAGGGAATAGTCATACTTCTATTCGAATTTAAAAAACTTTGAAATTCGAAGATCGAATTTTTTTTGAAGTACTGTCTCTTTAAAACTTTGACTTCGACCATTCACCACCTAACAGCTGCCGAAGTGCTGTTTTAGCCTATGTTGGACAACCTGTATGGATGCAATTGGGGGAGTTTGGGAGATCGAAGGTAAAAAAAAAACTTCGAATTGAAGTACGATTCGAAGTATGATCGTATGAAATGTATCAAATAAATGTATCCATTTAGAACAGTTTACAGGGTCGGCGACCCCCCTCCCAAAGCTGCTTTAGAATGACACTTTTCACTTCAATATTAGAAAAATGGTCACGCATAGAAAATAGAAAGTAATTGGAAAAAGTCTTCTGGTAAACTATCTGAAACCAAATGAACAAAGTGTTGGAAGGTGAACAACCCCTTTAAGGACAGCTCAATATAACAGTAGGAGCAACAAGCATTTATACTTGTATCCCTATCCATCTGTACCCCAATATAAAGTGTGAGCACTTATCCTGCACTACCGTCTCATTACTGAGACCATGGCTGTTTAAGGTGGACAGTAACAATATACATTATTATAGCTATAGACATTTTCTTATCAGTGTCATCTGTCTTCTGAGAACAAAGCATTTCCAGACTTCTACCCAAAGCCTAATGCACTCCCTAGACTACACCTGCAATCTTGTTCCAGTTATCCACCCACTTTTCCATTGGCTGCATGCACAAAACCCCTTTTAGCTGCGTCTGTTAACACATTAGCACATCTATATTTCAACTGGTGAGGCTCCATGATGGAGAAAATAAGTTGTCTGGCCACAAGTGAAGACAGACATTAACATCTGGATGTTTGCTAAAAAGGTACTCTTCTTTAATAAATTAATCAACAGTACCAGCCAGTACAGCATCTTCTGGCACATGAAAAGCTTCTTGTTGGGTTCCCCTTATATATTAAATTGTTTCCCCCATACTCTTAAATAATATCAACTTGACCTGTTAATGTCTGTAACATTACCTGGTACAGGTATGGCATCTGTTATCCAGAATGCTTGGAACCTGGGGATTTCTGGATAAGGTATTTTTCTTAGATTTGGATCCCCATACCTTAAATCTGCTAAAAAATGTAAATATTAAAGATAGGATTTTGTTCGCCTCTAATAATAATTAATTACAGTTAGGCCCATAAATCTTTGGACAGAGACAACTGTTTTCTAATACTGGTTCTGTACATTACCACAATGAATTTTAAATACAGATGCAGTTGAACTGCAGACTTTCAGTTTTAATTCAGTGGGTTGAACAAAAAGATTGCATTGCTGAGGTGTTCAGAGACACGGTCTGCTCAAATCCAGCTAAATGCAGTCAAATTGATTGGAGGCGTTCCATAATACAGGTGGACAATGACCCAAAACATACAGCCAAAGCAACCCAGGAGTTTATTAAAGCAAAGAAGTGGAATATTCTTGAATAACCAAGTCAGTCACCTGATCTGAACCCAATTGAGCTGCATTTCACTTGTCGAAGATTAAACCTCGGACAGAAAGGCCCACAAACAAACAGCAACTGAAAGCCACTGCAGGAAAGCCCTGGTAGAGCATTAAGGAGGAAACCCAGAATCTGGTGATGTCCATGAGTTCAAGACTTCAGGCTGTCATTGCCAGCAAAGGGTTTTCAACCAAGTATTAGAAATAAACATTTTATTTTCAGTTTTTTAATTTGAAAAAAGTTGTCTGTCCAAATATTTATGGACCTAACTGTATATCTTAAGTTTGGATCACGTACAAGATACTGTTCTATTTTTACAGAGAAAAGGGAAATAATTTTTAAAAATTTGAATTGATTAAAATGATTGATTAAAAGTCTATGGAAGATAGCCTTCCCATATTTTGGCGCTTTCTGGATAACTGGGTTCCGGATAACGGATTCCATACCTGTATAATAATACTGAGACCAAAGTGGGCAACAACCTGCTAATCTGTACACATTTTAAATGGGTCAACTAGAAATCTTCATATATTGTTGTGGAGAATTTTCTCAGTTCTAGATATTCACATTGAATGGAGTAGTGGGACCTCCAAAGCAACATATGGGGGGGGGGGGCAGTAGCAACAGGTACATGAACAGGTTCAGAATAACTACTTCCAAACAGTGGGATGAGAAAACAAAAACTAAAATTCTGCTTATAAGAGTGAGCCCTGTGGGTAGCATCAGGCTGCCAATGAAGTGGGAATCAGCATTTCTTGTTTATTTTTAAGTGGAGTCCAAACAGATACATATTCCAGGCTTTTGTTTTGCAGGTGCTGAGATAATATCCATGAGGTTAAAATAAATAGAGAGACAAATTCATTCAAACAGCTCAGAGAAACTTGGGATGGAGACAGCTGGTTGGGGGATATTTGAATAGCCTATGGATAATTGTTTTTTAAAGATTAGTTTCTATGCAACAGAATTGCTTGTGACTGAAAAGCTGCATTTTAATCAACAAATCAGGGTAACAGCATATTTGTCTGCCACCTAAAACATTAAGCTGCTGGAACAGTATAAAAATGGAAATTATTTAAATTTTAAAAAAAGTAAATAAATGGAACAACCAGCAAACTTTTTGAGTTTTTGTCTTTAAAGAAAGAATAAATGTAGCTAATTATTTATTGTTCTTGCAGTTTTGATTAGACAAACCTTATCACTCTGAGGTTTTCCTATTAGTCACCAGATAAGGTAAAAAAAATAATCTTGGTGGCAAGGACTTATTTCATAATCCAGTTGCCATGACATATTCCTTTATAATATGTTCATCGATTTTAGTTGTCAGTGCTTTATGAAAAAAACCAGATTAAAAAAAACCCTTTAAAGTAATGTTCATTATTGAAATGAATCTGGTAAGAATGTAATGTTTCTGAATGTCAATAGCAAAGCCTACTCCCAGCTTCTGAGCATGTTCTATTGCCAAGGTTATTCTGACTTTTGTCTGCAGCAGACAATAGGCTTCTTGGTGAATATCTAGCTGCCTTTTGTTTCCTCCTGTGTCCTTTCCAATAAAAAATGTTCTTTTCTAAACAATTCTGAATTAATGGCATTGTTTAACATCACATTCATATATTGTCACAATCTATGGCTCAATAAGGAAACTAAACATTGATAAACGTTCTTTTCACATAAGGAGCCATGTTGGGTTAGCACCAGCATTTGCACAACACTTTGGTGATGTCTATGACTTTATCTTACCTGGCTTCCACCAGAGGGCAAATCATCTCCCTGAGGTTGAAGGAGTTTGCACTAGGGTTGTGATGACGGACAAAGCAGGCTCTGTAACTTCCAGGATGGGGGGCTTGGAGGGGTTCGGAAAGTTTAGGTGGCTGCATAATTATTCCCAATAACTATGAATTATGTTGTTGATTTGCAATAATTGTGCATATTAATCATATCCCCTCGATTTGGTTAACCTGTGAACTTTTTCCAATTTGTTCCATCTCTACTTGAACAGGGATGTCGGATATGTGAAGGCCCCTAAGTTTTTTATCTGCATCTCCCTCTGGAGACAAACATCCTCTCTTCCACACCTTAAAACTGGATCTAACTGCAGTTGCCATTTGCAAAAGCATGTTGTATTAAGGTAAAACTGCACCCTTGAACATTGCAGGTTTCTATAAAAAAATTACATTAAACAGCCAATATGTAAAACAGTGTTTACTATAAAAAAAAAACTCCTTTCCATGTGAAATAATTTTTTACTGACATTTTAAAGTACTATGTTTATTTTTAAGTCTTGCTTGTTAGGTAGTGTTTAACTTCCTTGTTTCTCCCGCTCAGTATAACATAAATAAGAACAAGCAGAACTATCGGCCAGGGGTGCACTGAATCGACTATTTGGGGATTCTGCCGAATCCCATATCCACCATGAAAGATTTGTCCAATTCCCAAACTGAAGCCAAACCCTAATTTGCATATGCAAATTTGTGCCTGACAGGGTTAAAAACAACCACACTGTAAAAAAATCGTCACTTCCTTGTTTGCGTGATGAAAAGTCACGTGATCTTAAGGATACAGATTAGGTTCGGCCAGTTAATTGGATTTGGCCGAATCTGAATCCTGCTGAAAAAGGACGAATCCCGAATTCATGCACCCCTACTATTGGCACATACCTATACATAGACAAATATTATAAAGATAAAGTAACTAAGACACAATTTAGAAGGTTCATACCTAATCCAAGGTAATTTGCTACCCCCTTGATTAGTCTATAGCACGTTTAAATTGGCTGTTTTGTGGCTCAAAGAGATCATAGTAAATTCTGCACTTTTCAGAATTATCTCTGATAAACAGCAAGTCTTCCACAGGATACGTGTCATCTTTTCCAGCCCAGACTGTCAGGCTAAACCTGCAGAGGAAACAAAGTTATTGATCACAAACCCTTATTCTGATGGTAAACTGTTGACAGGTCGAGCAGCAATTTCACTGACCTCTAAAAAGAATTACTGCTCAATACAGCTTAATTTCTGAATGTGGCATGTACTCTTGATTACACATTAGACGATAAATAGTGAGGTTTTCGTTTTTTTAAAACAGGTCAGGTAGAAAAGAAATAACTCTTCTGATGCAAAACTGATTGCATTTCTTTCTTTCTTAATCAATGAATACTAAAAAGCAGAGAAGTGGATACAGAAAGGACCATAAGAGAAAGAGGTTGACATGGGCCCTAAACATTATGTTGGGCCCTACAGAGCAAGAATAGAAGGCACGGGGGTTGTGGAAAAAACCCTCAGGCACCGGAAACAAGGTGGTACCACTGTACCTCTAGCAAAGGGGTGTCCAAAAGGTAGATCAGGATCTACCAGTAGAACTTTAGCTGGTGAGCAGTAGATCTCAAGACACTGTCAACAAACACTTGTTTAAATCACCCTCCTGTTTCATGCTTTTCATTCAAATATTTATGTTTAGGTTACATAAGAAGTAGTTTTTTATTAAATATAACAATATACGTTTTCTTATGAAACAATATTTAAGTTATATTTTCCATGGAACAGAATGCCAAGAATGATTTTATGGATGTAGATCCTAATGGGACAGCATCACTAAAAGTAGACCTTGCATTAGCAAAGTATGGGCACTCCTGCTCTAGCAAAGTAGAAAAGCCCATGGAATGAGATTGCTGAGTGCATAGAAAGCAACATGACAAGAAAGAGTATTTGGTTACCATGGTTTCCTAGAATCCACCTCACAATATGATAAACTAATGGGACAGACCAAAAAGTCTATAATAATATCTAACTCTGGCATTACTGAACAGCCACTCCAACGTTACTAAATGAGATTAC
Organism: Xenopus laevis; assembly: GCF_017654675.1. Taxonomy (NCBI): domain Eukaryota; kingdom Metazoa; phylum Chordata; class Amphibia; order Anura; family Pipidae; genus Xenopus; species Xenopus laevis. Next base: position 198,286,864 of record NC_054371.1, read on the forward strand.
ACATTTGTTTTCACGTACCTGTCTGCTGTCTTTAACAGCCACTGAAACTGAGGCCAAGACTGACGAAGCAGTGCTGCCCGCACAGGGAATGTCACAGGTTGGCTCAGCCCTTTACAGATTTTCTCCATTTCCTGCACCATCTCCCATGAATAGCCTACAAACCAAAATGTAAATCACTCAGAAATTTAAATCACTTTTCATAGAGTGGGGCATTGTGCTTTCTGATAAAAACATGAAACAGAAATGGTTGTCATTTAAAATAATATTAAATCATTACTGTTCTCAATTTATTCCCTTAAGACGTGATGTAAAAGTGTTAAGAACCACCCTATGTAGTAAAGTTAAAGAGGACCTGTCACCCAGACACAAAAATCTGTATAAGAAAAGTCCTTTTAAAATTAAACATAAAATCCAATTTCTATTTTTTATTAAAGCATTCATAGCTGCTGTAAGCTCATTTAAAAATCTCAGATGTCAATCAAATATTGTCTGCCCCTCCTCTATGCCATGGGCATAGAGGCGGGGCAGACAATTACTTTCACTTTCCATTCAGCACTTCCTAGATGTCACTGCTCTCCACACATTCCCCCTCTCTCTTTACCATTTAATTGTGTAGCCAGGGCATGGGAATGGACATCGGGTCCCCCATTCTGGTGTACAAACAAGATTCTGAGATGATGCAAGGCTTTCCTTAAAAACAGTGTCCACAAAATGGCTGCTGCCTGCTTGCTATCATTTTGAATTCCCAGACTGAAGGAAACACAATTCAAATAATTTATACACTGTAATTAAAGTTCATTTTGCTTGACTAATGTGATAAAATAGGATTTTGAATAATTTTTTTGGGTGACGGGTCCCCTTTAATAGGAATGAAGATAAAGGCATTTGAAAATGTTTGTGGGGACAGAAACTGCATTTAATAAATATAAACACTTAATAAATGCTGTAAAAAAGCTATTGTGACGGCAAAGATAGAAAATGAGGAGCACAGTGCAGCAGAGGCTAAGACTAACCCCAACAAGTTTTTAAAGTTTATTAATAGTAAAAAGATGAGGGTTGAGAGTATGGTTCCTTTAAATAATGGCACCAGTATGGTTGTAACAGATACTGAAAAGGCAAATGTGCTAAATCAGTTATTTTCTTCAGTGTATACAATAGAGGAGGCAGAGTTTCCAGACCCACCTCATAGCTACACTGTTGGTTTAGCTTAATCTAGTCAGTGGCTGACTCAGGATACGGTAAATAAAGGTTTACTCAAAATCAAATGTGAACAAGGCACCAGGGCCAGATGGAATATTCCCTCGTGTACTAAGAGACCAGCATCTATTTCTGATTTTCTCAGACTCGGTTTCATCTGGTATGGTAACTATAGATTGCAGGAAAGCGGACATAATTCCTATATTTAAAAAGGCATTACAATCTCAGCCTGGCTTGTTGAACTTGACTGACCTGTATCTTTTTGTTCAACCTAATATATGTTTTACAACGGAAATCTCCTCATCCATTATTTCTCTACTGAAATATCAACCAGTGATGTGCACACATGTCACAGACTATGGCATACTCCAAAACCAAACCAACCTCCCAGGGAACCTGCATTTGGCTGAGCCAGAAGATCCTTACTCTGAACTGGAGCCAAATTTGGTTGGTGATGTCACAGAGGGGTAGGGACCTATCCCTGATGTCACCAACAGGACGGACTCAAGGAAGCCAGACCTACACGTGCCTGAACCTGCACCAGCAACCCCACTTTATGACCCAAACCCCCAGACCTGTGGGTTAAACTGCAGGTATCAGATATACCTGCATATCATGAATACAGACACAATACATTTACACACTGTAGAGAGATTGCACAGTGTAAAAAACAAAACAGCTCAAAACAGCTTAACGTCGAAAAAAGTAAAGTGTCAAGAAGGAGACCATACAATATGTCAAAAATACAGAAATAATATCACAACTTGTAAAAACTCAAATGATGGCAATATCCCTAAGATAGATCAGGGAAAGGAACAGAGGAACAGAGGCCTATCCAACAAAGAGAGAAATGCATTAATTTAAAGGGATACTGGCACTTTTAGGTCATACCCAAGAAACAATGTTCTGAACAGGGACAGACTGAGATTCAAAAGATGCCATGTTGTTTTTAAGTGCACTCAGCCAAAACTACACCATTCCCCAAAATGCCCAGTTAAAGGTGCTGGTCTACTGCACTGCATAGCAGTCTTTCTGCCATTTGCCAAAATATTCAGATCCTGGCCTGGTCCTGCAGAGGGCTTATTTTTTCTAAATGACCACATTTGCTCCTTGTAGCATCAAGAGCCAGCAGATGCACTTTCACCTCTGTTAATCCATCTAGTTGTATTTTAAAGGACAAGAAAACATCTTATACCCCATTGGATAAGTGTCATCCCACACTGTTCTACCTCCCGTTTACAACCATGCAAATTGCTCCCCAAGAGGCTGCATCTGGTATTTACACACAAAGCAGATCAAGAGAACAAAAAGTTGACAGAAAGAGAACAATGGGCTCTTCTGTAATGCTATGAAATTGCCATTAGTAGCATCATATAACTTAAAGAAAAATAAAACACAAGGCAAATAACTAGACATTTGCCATTTAAAATGTCCACAGATACAAACATGGTATAGTGGCCCTTTAATAGTGCAGTGCTCCTGCAGATGTTTCATCTGTTTTTCAAGTATAATATTTGTACTAGCCAAAGGAAAGGAGGAGTTGGGAACTGGCCTTGAGCATAGGCTTCTTTCATATTGCGGACGTCATGTTTAATAAAACATATTATTGTTAGGAGAGGGGTCAATGTTATAGCTCTAACTGTTGCTAAGCATTACTGATTACACTGAACAATGTTTCCCAGAGCAGCAGTTAGGAATAAGTCTTGTTTATTTCATCAACATATACACCTTATATAATTCATGATTATGTTGCCCATGTGCCCAAGATACAATTTCTGTCTGGACAAAATCGAATTTCTCATCCAACATCATTATATATGGTCCAAAGGACTGAAAGCATTTAAAAGTTAAGACAATTTATTTGACCTTCTGGTAAGAATACAAGATCCAAATTGCCATTATGGGGGAATTCCTTTTGACTCACCTTAGGAACCATGATAACTTCATATATTGGGCCAAACTCTTGTTTTTAATATATCCATCCATCCCAGAAATACATTGCAGGTTTACTTCACAACCCAAAATGTCACATGACAGTTGAAGCATAATTCTATCAACAGAATTACTTCAGGATAATATCAAAACTATAAGAGATTTTACTGCCATTTTGGGTATTCAGCATTACTATTCTCACCAAAGATTACTGGGAGGTAGTCATTCAAAACTATTAAAGGTCCCTTGTTCCCCCTAAAACTAAGAGAACGGGTGGATGAATGAATGACCCCAGTTTATAGTTCCTAGTTTATGGGGCAGATTGTCTTGTACTTAGATTACCAGGTGCTGAAAAATAACTGGGGCTTCCCAAAGATCCTACTTGTTTAAGGACACACTAGTAGATTCGGGGAGATTAGTCGCCCGAGTGACAAATCTCCTCTTCTTCAGGGCAACAATCTCCCCGAACTGCCTTCCCCCTGGCGCTTCATTTTCCGATGTCGCCGGAAGTTGCCTCACAAGAAACTTTGGGCAACTTCAGAAAACGAAGCGACGCGTGTGCCTTCCCCCAGGTGATTTTCATTTTAGCTGGCCGTGTGCAGGTGGAAGGCATTTTGGGGAGATTGTCGCCCGAAGAAGAGGAGATTTGGTGTTGGGCGCGACTAATCTCCCTGAATCTGATCGTGTGACCAGACCCTTAAGGGACCTAGACAACTATCTACACAACTAGCTAGGATACATATTAAAATCAGGAGAAATATCATTAACCACTGGATTAACACTGTCTGCCCAACCATTAATACCTGGAAGAAACCTGGTTAACAAAGCTATTGTTCTTATAAAATTAACTTTTGAAGTAGAGGTTACTGAAAGGAAGCTAAAAAAAAACCTGGAGAAAATCCGGACAGTAATATACAATCCAACTATTGGGCCTAATAACTACAGGCTACAATATTATGCATGTGCAACTGTAGAATTTGTACTTGGTGTACTGTTTCTTTATTAACTTACTTCAGAACTACTGCATAGACATTAAAGGGTAAATAACACTGAGTAGAGTTACAGGTTTTCATGCAAAAGTTGTAGGTATTGGATTCATAATCCATCTCCTATAGACTCCATTTTAAGAATAAGATAAGTACCTTGTAACTGAGCCCAACTGAAATATAATGTATCCTTATTGGAGGCAAAATTATTAAAGGGGAACTCCACATAAACATAACAAGCTTTTTGAAAAGTAAACCTAATTTCAAGCAACTTTGTAATATACAAATATGCAGACTTTTCATGATGTTTAATGATTTGGAACAATTCCCTAAGCCTAGCCCCCTGCTCTCCTGCTGATCTGTCTGACTACTTTGCGGAGCTGGCTAACTACTGTTACTTTGTATCAACAGCCAGCTGTCCACAGCCTGCGTCCTCCAAACCCCACAATTCCCTGCACACGTGATTTCAATAAGGAACAGAACATCACAGTGCAATGCATTATGGGTTATGTAGTTCCTGCATGTTGTCTGTAAACTTTGGAGAAGTTGTTACAATTTGTAACATCAGTGTTTAGTCTTTTCCCTGCCAGGATTCCACATGATGCAGAAAGAGAAGAACTGTTAAACAGCTGGATTTCAGCATAGAAAATGGCATTCATTAATACTTTTTGAAGAAACAGGTAACTGTGATGGGTATATTAGGGGTTTCTGTGTTATGTGGACCTCTTTAGCAAATTTTGGTTTGGAAGCCAGAGTTCCCCTTTAAGTAATGCTTCAATTATTTATTTTTTTGGCAAACAAAGTAATGGTGATCCAAATTATGGAAAACCTCACGCACTGAACATTCTGGTTAAAGGGTCCCATACCTGTATTTACCTGTAGCACACAAAAAGAAATTCTTACAGCAAATATTTTTAGGGCCCCAACACTGTGTAGTAGATCTACTTTGCTTAAATAAAGTGGGTTAAAAAGGTAGCCAGACCCTCAACCACTTAAAAAATATGGAAAACTCGCAACCCATACCCATGTATATGAAAACCTACTGCCAAAACATTGCGTTAACATCACACAGCCCACACACATGATTTATAGATTGAAATCTGAATTGCTTTCACTGACAAGAGAAAAACAGACAGAATGGGAAAAATATTTGTCCTTTACACAATGTTCAATACACACATTTTCTATCAATCACGTCAGGACCTGCAGTTACGACTTTTACAATATTCACATCAAGGACAGCCTTTTGTCGTGTAGAAAAGAAGCACATATGCATAAGCATTCAATCAATAAGTGCTTTGCAGTACATAACATCACCTTCAGTCCTGTTCAGATACAGCGGAAATGATTAATCTACAGTAATGTGAAGAAGCGGCTTCTGCTAGATGGAATGGGACTTGAGTACCATCTCTTACTTTAGACTGATAAAAGCAATAAATCCCTTATAGAGTTGCAGAGTGTGCTGTTGGGTATATAGTTTAGGGAAATAAGACAGCAGATACTGCACGCACTGTTATCCACAAGCCTAAGGAAATCAATTCTACTGCTCACCCTGAATAGTTGCAAGAAAGAAAAAAAAAAAAAAAAAAAACTTGACCAAACTCCCATGCCCAATTTGACCTTATTTATTAATACATTTTTTTTTATTGGATCATGAAAAAAACTAGGGATGCACCGAATCCAGGATTCTGCCCGGCCGAACCGAATCCGAATGTGCGTATGCAAATTAGGGGCGGGAGAGCGAGTGACTTTTGTCACAAAACAAGGAAGTAAAAAATGTTTTCCCCTTCCAAACCCTAATTTGCATATGCTAATTAGGATTCAGAATAGGTTCGGTATTTGGCTGAATCTTTCTCGAAGGATTCAGGGGTTTGGCCTAATCCAAATCCCTAGAAAAAAACTCAATAAAATCGAGCGAAAACTCAAATTGTCTGATTTTTATAAATCTTATTTCTCAAATTGCTTGATTATTTCGTTTTTTTGTCCGAAAACCCTGAATTTTTTTGATTTTCAGGCTAACATCAGCAGAAACCACAATATTTGCTCCCATACAGAACCGCGACAGGTCTGAGATGGCAGATTTTCGGATTCTGGCTTTTTGTAGCACCGGGGGTATAATAAATCAAGGGGTTTTTTTTCCCACAAAAAATCCAGTTTTTTCCCCAAAGCCGGACCAGATAAATTTAAAGGAAAACTATACCCCTCAAACAATGTAGGTCTCTATTAAAAGATACTGAGTAAAACAGCTCATGTGTAAAACCCTGCTTCATGTAAATGAACCATTATCATAATAATATACTTTTCTAGTAGTATGTGCCATTGGGTAATCATAAATAGAAAATTGCCATTTTAAAAAATAAGGGCCGCCCCCTGAGATCGTACGATTCACTGTGCACACATACAAACCACATGTAAGGTCACATGAGCCAATTAACAGACAGAGTTCTGCCTTTTGCTTCCTCACTTCTTCCTGTTACAGTTAGAGTTGTAGTATTTCTGGTCAGGTGATCTCTGAGGCAGCACAGATAGAGTCACAAAATGGTGGTTCAAGGCAAGAGACGTAAAAGGGCAATATTTTGTAAATATATATTCCAGTTTCGTAAGATTCTTTAATATGTCATTCAATTTGATATAAACTATCTGTTGCTTAAGTATTAATTTTGGGGCTATAGTTTTCCTTTAAGGTTAATTAAATAACCCTCTTAATGGGCAGCAAAGCAAGGATAGAGGATTAGAAATATAAGATAAAAAAGGAAAGGTCAGCTTTCATTTTGACAGATTATTGTCTGTCAGTGTGCAGAGTGTTACCCATTGTTTATTTGAAAATTTAGGAATAGACTTGCTGTAAGTTATTTTACCAGCAGAAGGAATAAAGGTTATGTCAAGACTATGATGCTCCATTAGGGAAGGCTTCAGTATGAGCTTGCTTACATTCGTTTTTTTCTACACTTTTTACCTTCATTGTCTTGCCCAGGATTCCATCCAGTGGTCCAGCCCAAAGATAATGTAACATCAGGGAAATACAACATTACTGTGCGTATAAACTCCTTTGCGTCCACTGCTTTGGCCTTTCCACCAGGTCCTGGAAGTATGTCGGCATTAATCCAAACAGGTTGTTTAACTGTGGCCTTCATAGCTGCCAGGATCTGCAATGATGGCAGGACAGCTTCTATACTGAAAGAGAATACATTCAAGCTCAAGACAAATGCAACTTTAATATAATGTATTAACATTTACCGGATCCAAATTTATATATACCGGTAGATTGGTCTTCTTTTGATTCATCTGGGAAAGTGTTTGTTAATGACTTCTGAGTATTCACTTTACAGCTGCAGTGGGCCAAATGCAGAGAACAAAGCACAATGGTCACAGGATTACAGCAGGCTTAAAGCAATAGAGAGAGGAATGTGATCAGTTTCCAATGTAATTTGTGCATTCCTGCTTAAAGGGATACTGTCATGGGAAAAAAATTGTTTTCAAAATGAATCAGTTAATAGTGCTGCTCCAGCAGAATTCTGCACTGAAATCCATTTCTCAAAAGAGCAAACAGATTTTTTTATATTCAATTATGAAATCTGACATGGGGCTAGACATATTGTCAATTTCCCAGCTGCCTCTGGTCATGTGACTTGTGCTCTGATAAACTTCAATCACTCTTTACTGCTGTACTGCAAGTTGGAGTGATATCACCCCCCTCCCTTTTCCCCCCAGCAGTCAAACAAAAGAACAATGGGAAGGTAACCAGATAGCAGCTCCCTAACACAAGATAACAGCTGCCTGGTAGATCTAAGAACAACACTCAATAGTAAAAACCCATGTCCCACTGAGACACATTCAGTTACATTGAGAAGGAAAAACAGCAGCCTGCCAGAAAGCATTTCTCTCCTAAAGTGCAGGCACAAGTCACATGACTGGGGGCAGCTGGGAAATAGACAAAATGTCTAGCCCCATGTCAGATTTTAAAATTGAATATAAAAAAAGCTGTTTGCTCTTTTGAGAAATGGATTTCAGTGCAGAATTCTGCTGGAGCAGCACTATTAACTGATTCATTTTGAAAAAAAATTTTTTTTCCCATGACAGTATCCCTTTAACTGGCAAAGCAGCAATCTAATTCATCAATGAATTAGGTGCAGGTTAAGGATGCTAAGAAGAGAGGATGGGAGGAAGATGTAGAATAGATATGTTGTATATTTAAAGGAAAATGTTTTTAAGGAGAAGGAAAGGCTTGCAGCACTTGGGGGTGCCAAATGTCAGGCACCCCAAGTGATTGTATTCACTTACCCACTTAACCCAGGCCGGTGCTCCTATCAGCAAAGAACTGCACCGGCCAGGGTTATACCAGTGAGCACCACAGAGTGCTCCTCTTCTGGCTTCTTCTTTCTTCAGATTTATCTGGGCAAGCGCAATGCGCAGTTGAACGAAATAGCGGACTGTATAGTTAAAGTTCGGCTTTTCGCTCTACTGCGCATTTGCAGCCGCGTGAAGAAGGAGGCATACGGAAGAAGATCGCTCTGTGGTGCTCACTGGTATAACCCCGGGCCGGTGCAGTTTTCTGCTGATAGAAGCACCGGCCCGGGGGTTTAGGTAAGTAACTACAATCACTTGGGGGTGCCTAACATTTGGCACCCCCAAGTGCTGCAAGCCTTTCCTTCTCCTTTAAAGGAATGACAAAAAAATGAACTGTTGCCCTGCACTGGTAAAACTGAAGTGTTTGCTTCAGAAACACTACTATTGTTTATATAAACAAGCTGCTGTGTACCATGGGGGCAGACATTCAAAGCCGAAAAAGGCACAGGATACACAGTTGATAACAGATAACTTCTGAAGAATCCCATTGTATACTACAGATCTTATCTGTTACCTGCTGTGTATACTGTGCATTTTCTCATTTTCTAGCTTTGAATGGCTGCCCCCATGGCTACACAGCAGCTTGTTCATAGATTTAATAGCACTTAATGCAATAGTTGTAATTTCACTTTAAACTGCAAGCGTGTGACGAATGAAGTGTGCCATTTTGTTCCCAATTTAACACGCCATGTAATTTAATGTTGCATAATGTCTATTCAGAGTTCCAGGCAATTTTTAAACAGATTCATTTCAGAACTGACATTTTCTTTTAGACTAAAGCCTTTTGCAAACACCTACGGTATCTGAATCTTTCTGTAAAATGATGTTCTTCAGCCCACATATTCTTAACTTAAGGAACTTGTCAGTACATTGATGTACATTAGAAAAACACAGACGTATAGAGTATATTTCCCATAAGATTATTGACTTGAATCTTTACACAGTACATCTTATGAATGGAAAGGATTGAGAAAATACTTGAGTGAATTTTGCTTATATATTTAGGGGGTTATTTATCAAAGGTCGAATTTTTATGCCTCAAATGAACTTGAATGAACCATATTAGGTCACATGAGCCAATTAATGGACATAGTTCTGTCTTTTACTCCCACACTTCTTCCTGTTACAGTTAGGGTAGAACTCCACGGGCGATTTCGGCGCGATCCGACGTGCTGCGCAAAAACCCAGGCGTCAAGTCGGATGCAACGGAAATAAGGTAAGCAACAGGAACGTCGGATGGTGCATCATTCGTCCAACGAGACACGACTGTCAGATACAGACGCTGCATCTACATCCGATAGTAGTGTCGCGTCGGAAGAACGCTGCGACTTCATCAGAAAATTCCTTCTCCTACCTCATTTCCGTCACATCCGTCATGACACCTGCGTTTTTGCGTATCGCGTCGGATCACGCCGAAATCACCCATGGAGTTCTACGCTTACAGCTGCAGTATTTCTGGTCAGGTGATCTCCGAGGCAGCACAGAGAATAACATTAAATGGTGACAAGATAAAAGATGTAAAAGAACAACTAATATCTATATTTCGGTTTAGTAATATTCTTCAATAGGCCACTTAATATTATATAGACTATCTATTGGTGACATATTCAGTCTGGGGTTATAGTTTTCATTTCAAGGAAAACGACATCCCCAGAATAAATACTTATCTAACAGATATTAGTAAATGTTTATCCTTTTAAATCTTTTCCCTTAAACCCACTTTTTTGATGGGTTGTGTGCTCCCTCAGAGATCACCCCTCAAACAATGTAGGTCCTTATAAAAAGATATTGCAAAAAAAAAGTTCATATGTAAAACCCTGCTTCGTGTAAATAAACCATTTTCATAATATACATTTTTTTTAGCAGTATGTGCCATTGGGTAATCATAAATCTAAAATTGCCATTTTAAAACATAGGGGTCGCACACAAACATAACAAACAAACTATACGTAAGGTCACATGAGCCGATTGACAATTCCAGTTTGATAAGATTCTTTAATATGCTACTTAATTTGATTGTTGCTTTATTATTCATTTTGGGGGTATAGTTTTCCTTTAACTGACTGATATCACCGAACGTATATGCACACCGGGAATCGTATATTTCCGGGGGGGGGGGGGCGTTAGAAAATAGTTTTCTATTTAGGATTACCCAATGGCACATACTACTAAGTAATATCACCACCTGGCCAGTATATGACTGGCCCAGCCAGTAAGAGCTGAACTGCACGTTCTTCAGTTCTGGCGTACTGAGAGGAAGCACAGGCGGATGCTCTAAATATAATGCAAGTAATACAAATGTTGCATCTACAAACTGCATGTATCCGACACAACACGACTGTCGTATGCGAACGTTGCGTCTTCTTCCGAAAGTCGTGTTATGACGGAAGCAATAAGTTTGTATATGCGACATTTGTATTACTTGCATTATATTTGGCGCATCCGATTTGCCCCCCCCCCCCACTTCCTCTCATCGCGTTGGATCTGCCTAAGGCATAGAGGAGGGGCAGGCAATATTTGATTGACAGCTGAGATTTTTAAATGAGTTTACAACAGCTATGAATGCTTTAATAAAAAAAGAATTTGGATTTCATGTTTAATTTTAAAGGACTTTTATAATACTGCTTTTTATGTCTGGGTGACAGGTCCGCTTTAAACTAGGAATACAATGTATTGTACTGCTTGGAATGCACAAGCCTGTGTCGGGATCTTGGAAAACTGAAGTTTAAACACTGGGCTCAGAGCCCATGATCTTTCCACTTGACAAGCTATATAACTGTAACTGGGTCTTTTTTCAGCAAAAACTAGAACCCTCCATCTGCAGTCTTCAGGAAGGCTTCCAAGCACACAGTGGACTCTGCTTAGCAGCACAAATGGACTAATGTGTACAGAATTATGTTTCTTTTCTCTGTCAAACTCCATGATTACTGTTCAGAAAGAGAGCAGAACAATAAACTGTGGAGAGGTAACACATTGGTACATTTAAAAAGTCAGTTTGCCCAACATGTAGCATATCTATATCAAATTTTCTTGGGGTTGTGAGGTGGACAGCAGCAGCAGTGCCTTCAAAAGTGAATGAAAAATCTTCCCCAGAATTATTAAATTATTGCATATACATATCACAGTGTCCCCACAACAGCACCACAATTTTAAAAAAAAAAGAAGCCCCTTAAACAGTACCACAAGTTGCATAACTTGCCTTGCTAAACTGCACCAGAAAACACAGCAGGCTAAAAGCCTATGTATTACATAGCTCACTGTACAAAATGCTATACAGGTACAGGTATAGGATCCCTTATCCGGAAACTCGATATCCAGAAAGCTCCGAATTACGGAATGGCTGTCTCCCATAGACTCCATGTTATCCAAATAATCCAAATCTTTAAAAATGATTTCCTTTTTCTCTGAAATAATAAAACAGTAGCTTGTACTTGATCCAAACTACGATATAATTAATCCTTATTGGAAGCAAAACCAGCCTATTGGGTTTATTTAATGTTTACATGAATTTCTAGTAGACTTAAGGCACGAAGACCCAAATTACAGAAAGATCCCTTATCCGGAAAACCCCAGGTTCCGAGCATTCTGGATAACAGGTCCCATACCTGTATGGGATCCGTTATGCGGAAACCTGTTATCCAGAAAGCTCCAAATTATAGAGAGATTGTCTCCCACAGACTCAAATAATCTACATTTGTAAAAATGATTTCCTTTTTCTCTGTAATAATAAAACAGTAGCTTGTTATTGATCCCAACTAAGATATAATTAATCCTTAATGGAAGCAAAACCAGCCTATTGGCTTTATTTAATGTTTCATTGTTTTTTTTAATAGACTTAAGGTCCAAACTATGGAAAGATCCATTATCCGGAAAACCCTATGTCCCGAGCATTCTAGATAATAGGTCCCATTTACAATAATAACTAGGCAAAACACTAGATGCTAAAATGGGCGCAGGATTGTGCCTATTAATGACATTCATGCAGCCAAGCCAAAGGCTTCATACTGCAGGATTATGGGCATTTATATTCCCCCTCTCTAGGAGGGACTGATATTATTATTATTATTAAAGGGGTTGTTTACCTTTAAATTAACTTTTAGTATGATGTAGAGAGTGATTCTGAGACAATTTGTAATTGGTTTTAATTTTTTTATTATCTGTGTTTTTTGAGTTATTTAACTTTTTATTCAGCAGCTCTCCAGAAATCTGGTTGTGAGGGTCCAAATTACCCTAGCAACCATGCATTGATTTAAATAAGAGACTGGAATATGAATCGGAGAGACCCGAATAGAAAGATGAGTAATAAAAAGTAGCAATATCAATAAATGTGTAGCATTACAGAGCATTTGTTTCTTAGATGGGGTAAGTGAGCCCCTTTGAAAACCGGAGTCATAAGAAGACAAAAAATTAAAAAACGTAAAAAAAGAAAGAAAACCAATTGAAATTTTGCTTAGAATTTGCCCCTCTATAACATACTAATGGGTCAGATTTATTAAGGATCAAATTAAAAATTTGAATTCTCTAAAAAAATGTTATGGTCAAAACTGTCAAATTCGACTAGGGAATTATCCAAATTGGATTCAAGTTTTTTTTAAAAAAAATTTGAATTTGATTTTCAAGATTTATCTTGAAGAATTTGACTATTCGCCACCTAAAACCTGCCAAATTACTGTTTAAGTCAATGGGAGAGGCCCAGGGATCAATTTGGATCAATCAGTTTTTCTCGAGTTTGATTGAATTCTAATCGAATTTTCAGGTTTTTTAAATTCGTCCGAGTAAAAAAAAAAAAAAAAAAATTAATTTCATGAATAAATTTTAACCAGTCGAATTTCGAATTCATGGGAGTTTTAAATACACAATTGAAATTCGACCCTTGATAAATATGCCTCTAAAAGTCAATGGAAAGGTGAACTACCCCGTTAACATGTATTTTTAGAGCGCCAACATATTGTATTGGCTGCATGAAATAATCACATCTGCTCTAAAACAGAGACTTAATTTACATCTGCCCCATGACATTAATGATCCCCCCAAAAACCCTGCACAATGGAAGTAGGGCCGGTAGGACAATACACATATAAATAATTATGCTACAATATGGATTTGAATGGTTACTAGGGTTGCCACCTTTTCTAAAAAATGTTACCAGCCGGTGGGGGGGGGCGGGAACAAAAGGGGACAGCCCATGATGCAAAAGGGCGGAGTCACACACTGTGCCGCAAAAGGGGCCGAGCAACACGCACGATGGCCAGAAACATGAAAAAAAAGGGTAAGTTCTGAGTGAATTGTGGGCGGGCCAACGGCTTTTTTTTTTTTTTTAAGTGTATTACAAATTACCGGCAACTACATTGCTGGTAAATTTGTAATACTGGCCCCGGCAGGTGTTTTACCGGCTATGGCAGTAAAATACCGGCCAGATGGCAACTCTAATGGTTACAAATACATGCACATATTGTTCCAATTTTAGCCCTGGTGTCATTGCAATGAATTCTCCTATGCAGACTGCTTAGCAACCCCTAATTTAAGATAGAAATTGCTAATTGGCATTTTTAAGTGCATCTATTCCGTTTGTGCACCGACGTTACTATTAACCCAATAAAGATTACCCGCAGTGCTAGACATATGACCTTCTCATCTCAAAGCCATTATGTAAATGGGTTCAGTCATTTGCAGCAAAAGGGTGGCGTTTTGGTTGAGGTTGGGTTGGTAGCTATGCAGGGAAATATCAGAGGTTAGTGAATCCTTGACCTCATCATGCTCGCAGGAAAGTGGATAAATAGTCTATTGGCTGTGTTTTAGAAATTCAAAGCAGCCGTAATTGGTGGAGATTGCATATTCAACTCATCTAAATTGCAGCATTAAAGAGCTGACAGCTTGAAAGCTCATTTTCAAGAGTAATTGAAGAAGAATTGTTAGGCTGTCATGGCTGCTTCAGCCTGTACTAAATCACACGACCCCAGTGCTACCGGGGGAAGCGGAATGCTAAGAGCAGCTACACTGGCATCACTCACTTGGCAGCACTGGGATTTCATGAGGCGGGGGAGGAATAACTTCATAGGAAACCCCTACTATAATGCCATTCCTGCTTATTGTCAAATACTATTTTTTATTATTACACTACTCAATAATCTTCTACAAAGAGTGAAACAATAGTGTCTGTAAAGTGATACAGGTATAGGATCCTTTACCCGGAAAACCTGTTATTCAGAAAGCTCGGAATTACGGAAAGGCTGTCTCCCTTTTATCCAAATAATCCAAATTTTTCTCTGTAATAATAAAACAGTAGCTTGTACTTGATCCAAACCAAGATATAATAATCCTTATTGGAAGCAAAACCAGCCTATTGGGTTTATTTAATGTTTACATGATTTTCTTGTAGCCGTAAGGTATGAAGATCCAAATTATGGAAAGATCGGTTATCTGGAAAACCCCAGGTCTGGTTACCCGGAAACCCAATATCCAAAAAGCTCCAAATATGGGACAGTTGTATAGGATCCGTTATGCTGAAACCTGTCATCCAGAAAGCTCAGAATTACGGAAAGGCCAACTCTCATAGACTCCATTTTCTCTGTAATAATAAAACAGTACCTTGTACTTGATCCAAACTGAAATATATTTAATCATTACTGGAGGCAAAACCATATAACAATTAATCATTACTGGAGGCAAAACCAGCCTATTGGGTTTATATAATATTTGAATTATTTTATAGTAGACTTATGGTATGAAGATCCAAATTATGGGAAGATCCATTACAAGGAAGGAAAGGTCCCAAGTATTCTGGATAATAGATCCCATACCAGTAGTATGCTTTCAAATAGTGACCAGTAAAGGCTACCTGCTGACTGGTTACTGCAAACTGTGTGACATGTATTACATACAGTATTTCTCCTATATCTTCCATAGCACTTAAAGGGGCAGTCACCCAAAGAAATTGCTTAATGAAAGAAAGTATATCTAGAAGCTCATTTCCAATGTACAGGAAAACCCCAGATCCCAAGCTGGTCCCATACCTGTACATTAAATTGAAAAATATGAAATGGTTTAAAGTTATTTGTAAATGTAATTGCAAGTGAAAACAGCATCTGTCTGTCCTTGGCTACTTTGTTGTCTGTTTGATCTGTTATCCGGAAATCCATTATCCAGAAAGTTCCGAATTAAGGAAAGGGCGTCTCCCATAGACTCCATTATAATCAAATAATACAATTTTTTTTTAAAATGATTTCCTTTTTCTCTGTATTAATAAAACAATACATTGTACTTGATCCAAACTAAGATATAATGAATCCTTATTGGAAGCAAAACCAGCCTATATTTTTTGTTTTAATGTTTAAATGATTTTCTAGTAGACTTAAGGTATGAAGACCCAAATTACAGAAAGATCTGTTATGCAGAAAACCCCAGGTCCTGAGCACTCTGGATAACAGGTCTGATACCTGTACAATAATTCGGCAGGTTTTATGTGGCGAATAGTCTAATTCGAGGTCTTAAAGGTCCAAAGTATGATAAAGCTTGAAATTCTAATTCAGATTAAAACTCAAATCGAGCTTGGATATTTCACAATTCAAATGTAAGAGTTTTGACCAAAATAAAATTTTGAAAATTCTAATTTTCACTTCGACCCTTAATAAATCTGCCCCTTACATTTTAAAATAACGGAAAATATTTGATGTAGGCTAGAAAAATCTTAGAATTAGATTTTTTTTTTTATCATGCACCCCATTCTTTGGGTGAAATACCCTTTTAATTGAATAATAGCTAAGAAACACGTGTAGTACCATGAGTTGTAGGTGGCTTCATGAAACTTTTTCAGCTGCATTCTGTTAGCGCTTATAAAAGGATTATCATCACAGGGCATGCTCTCTTAAATCCCAGATTTTGTTTCAGCACGGCAATTAGCCAAAAAGCAAATTCCCCTTGCCTGCTAATAAAGTTAGTAACACAATCTTCATCCTTTTGATAGAGACTATGACTATTGTGACTGGCTGTTACTACATTAATCCATGCATAGAAATAAAGAGAGAAAGATACAGGGGGAATTCACAGTTATGTTTTTTTTTTTTTTTTTAAGCGGTTGTTTGCCTTTTAGTAGGATTTAGAGACAATTCGTTTTACAATTGGTTTTAATTTTTTACCATTAACTATAAATCTGAAGCCTTACAGAGCACCCCAATATCAATGATGGAACGAGTCAGATGAAGGCAAATAATTCAAACTATACAAAATAAATAAAAAAATAATGGAAAAAAAGTTGCTTAGAATTAGCCATTCTAGAACATACTAAAATTTAATGTAATGGTGAACGTCTCCTTTAAATAACTTTTGAATTATTTGCCTTCTTCTTCTGACTCTTTCCGGCTGGGGTCACTGAGAGCATCTAAAAACAAATACTCCGAAAGGCTACAGATTTATTCTTGTTGCTACTTTGTATTACTCCGGTTTCTATTCAGGTCTTTGCTATTCATATTCCAGTCTCTTATACAAATCAGTGCATGGTTGCTAGGGTAATTTGGACCTTAGCAAACAGATTGCTGAAATTGCAAACTTGAGAGCTACGGAGTAAAAAGCTAAATAACTTGAAATCAAAAATTAAAACCAATTGTATATTGTCTCAGAAAATCACTCTCTACATCATACTAAACCAGACATGTCCAAAATCAGGGCCGAGGGCCAAATGCAGCCCATTTTCAAATTTACACCGGCCCTCAGCCTCCATCATGAAATTTATAATAATGAGGTCCCCCAGCACAGTGTGATCAGGAATTGCCTATCCGAAGTAGTAATATTTGGGCACATTAGTTAAATGATCTGCCACTTGGTCTATACTGCTACCTGTGTGCTGAAGGTGTTAGCAATAGACACATAGGGGCAGATTTACTTATGGTTAATTAACCCTTGATATTCGACTGTCGAAGTTAAATCCTTCGAAGTCGAAGGATTTAGCGCTATTCGTTTGATCGAACGATCGAAGGAATAATCGTTCCATCAAATGATTAAATCCTTTCGAATCAAACGATTCGAAGGATTTTAATCCATCGATCGAACGAAATTCCTTTGATCAAAAAAAGCTTAGAAAGCCTATGGGGACCTTCCCCATAGGCTATCATTGAGGTTTGGTAGGTTTTACTTGGCGAAGTAGGGGGTCGAAGTTTTTTTTAAAGAGACAGTACTTTGACTATCGAATGGTAGAACGATTTTTAGTTTGAAACGTTCGATTTGAAGTCGAAGGTCAAAGTAGCCAATTAGATGGTCGAAGTAGCCCAAAAAAACATTGAAATTCGAAGTATCTTTTCTTCTATTCCTTCACTCGAGCTAAGTAAATGTGCCCCATAGTGACGTGCCGCTTCACATACTT
Source organism: Xenopus laevis (assembly GCF_017654675.1). Taxonomy (NCBI): domain Eukaryota; kingdom Metazoa; phylum Chordata; class Amphibia; order Anura; family Pipidae; genus Xenopus; species Xenopus laevis. The sequence continues at coordinate 198,304,681 of NC_054371.1, forward strand.
TAGGGCTAAAGGTGTCAATAGACGTACTGACGTGCCAGTATAGTAAACGAAAGTTTGGCGTCACTAAATTCCAGTACGTGTCTATTGCTAACACCTTCAGCACACAGGCAGCAGTAGTGGCAGATCATCAGTAAGTGGCAGATCATTTTACTAATGTACCCATATATTACTGCTACAGCTATGCGATTCCTTGTTTAAATGAGTTAAATGATGTTAATGGTTCAAAGAATGTCAGGCTGAATGGTCGGCCCCACACATTTTCACCTCACTAAATCTGGCCCTCGATGAAAAAAGTTTGGACACCCCTGAGCTAAAGGTTATGTTAAAGGAGTATTAAAGCTTAACTAAAGAAGTAACTAGAAATTTTGTACATTATATTTTGGGCTTCTGTGCCAGCCCAAGGCAATAACAGCCTTAAGATATGTGCCCCAAAAGATGCCCCAGTAGCTCCCCATCTTCTTTTCTGCTGATTCACTGCACATGCTCTGTATTGCTGTCACTTACTGAGCTTAGGGACCTACTCACAATATACTGTATATACAGAGTTTAAATGTCACAATATAAGGCTGATTAGTAATTAATACAGATAATTACATGGCAGCACAGAAACCAGTGCAACAAGCGTTCAAATTTAATAATCAGCCCTGTAGCATCAGCTTATATTACAGACAAACCTCATTTTCTGCTTGATAATTTGTGACGACCCCCTTAGCTAAGCTTCTCAACAGCTGCTCAGAGTCCACTGAGCATGTGAGTGTCACAGACACTTTCCAAGATGGCGACCCCCTGTGACAAGTTTGAAGTCCTGGATCATTGCTGCTATTGACAAGCTAAAACTTTACGCTGGTGCAATAAGTTCAGTATATAAAATATGACATTTTCACCAAATTCATTGTTAGGGTTTAGTTCTCCTTTAAAGATGAACAACTCCTTTAAGATAATATCAGTCTAGTCTTATCCCATTATCCGATATGCACTGTAACAGGAAATTCATAATCACTTTAAGATGAATATGAAAACTTTATAAATGCTATTTTATCACACTAAAAAGTAAGCTGTTCATTCAGACTCATGCAAACTATTTTTTCTAAAAACATAATGCATGTTTTAACAATATACCATTTGAAATCGAGCTTGATGCCTTTTTCACATGAAGAGACATCATTCAACCACTCTTGCAGAGTTATGTCACTGTCTGTTTCAGGGGGGTGTGCCATTATTGGTCCTTTGCTTTCTCGGAGCAGAACATCAGCCTCTATCATGTGAGCTTCACCTGTGCAGGTAAATGTGAAAAGGAGTTATATACTGTAGTTGTGGAATAATACATTTATGAACATGCAGCAAATTAACAACAACAAATATAATGTTCTGCTTTTGAGACTTTTAACAGGATACTATTACTGTTTTATTATTTTAGAGCGGTGAGCGATTTAGCTTTTTATTCAGTAGCTCTCCAGTTTGCCATTTCAGCATTTCTAGGGTCAAAATTTCCCAAGCAATTAAGTGTTAGTTTGAATAAGAGAGGCCTTAATAGAAAGATGATTAATAAAAAGTAGCAATAACAAAAAAACTGGTAGCCTTACAGGCATTTGTTTTTTTTAGATGGAGTCAGTGACCCCCATATGAAAGCTCATAAGATTCAGAAGAAGGCAAAAATTCAAAAAGGATAAAAATAAAATAATGAAGACCAACTGAAAAGTTGCTTAGAAATGGTCACTTTATCCTACTAAAAAGTTAACTTAAAAGTGAACCACCCCTTTAAGTTAAAATGAGATCTGCATTTCAGTTGCACGACTGAAAATAGGTGGCAGTTGTACAGTAACAGTTCTGATAATGTAACAAACTAAAATAAATGAATCGCATAGTAGCAAAAGCCTAGGAAAAAGCAAAAAAGCTGTAATCTTCAACTGAAATTTATTGAGAAAGTGGGTAACTGGGAAAAGCTGAAATGTTTTCAATTTGTGTGATAAATTCAACCACTACCTTCTTGGAATACAGGTATGGGATCCGTTATCCAGAAACCCGCTATCCAGAAAGCTCAGAATTACGGAATGGCCGTCTCCTATAGACATTTTCTCCAAATAATCTAAATTTTTAAAAATGATTCCCTTTTTTCTCTGTAATAATAAAACAGTAGTGTGTACTTGATCCCAACTAAAATATAATTAATCCTTATAGGAGGCAAACCAGCCTATTGGGTTTATTTAATGTTTACATGATTTTTTAGCAGACTTATGGTATGAAGATCCAAATTACTGAAAATCCCAGGCCCGAGCATTCTGAATAACAGGTCCCATACCTGTATTACAAACTAGGCTACTTACAAATGTATTAACTACGCTGAAAAGGTTGCTAGATTTTACCTATATACTTACTCTGTATAGCTTCATTTAGCTTGCTCTTGCTGTTAACTGCATGGCACCATGTGACTTCCGCTCCATCTCTGGATTTTATTCGGTTTTTCTCCAGTAAATAATCCAAAATGTTTTTATTCCAGGAGCCTTAAAGAGTAAATAAACAGTTTATATGAGTGTAGTAAAGGAACTGCTATACATATCTGCCATTTACTCTACAACAATTAAACTTGACAACAAGAGTCTTTTTATATTCTTCTTCAGAATGTTTTACAATAAATTAAGAGGTCCCTCTCAGGACATTGTAGGAAGGAACCAACCACAAAAACTGCAGGGGTATACTGGCGTGGCCCAGACACTGAAGCAATAGGCCAGCTTCCATTTGATAAGTAAATCTTAGGATAAATATACACTGAAGTGTTACAGGGCACTTGTAAAATATATTCAAATATATTCAAGGAAAACATGTCTATGGCCATATTCTGATTGTAGAAACCCTGATGGAGATGCAGCATTTTTTCTGGCTCTACAACATGTTTGACTTCTGCCCATTGTAGTAGTACAAAGATGGAGAAAAAATGATTACTATATACGGGCCCCACATATGATAGTGATTTAGAGTGCACTCAATCGGCAGCACCCCTTGAATGCATTTTACTGCTCACATATAAAATCAGATATGAGCCCTAACAGGGATACTAGAGCTTTTTCACGAAGGCTAAAATAGTTGTAACTGTAAAGCTGATGAAAGGGCTCATGCTGCAAAAATAGCCCCTGAATGCCACAGAACAGACCTCATATACAACCAACATCTGCTCCTGACATCATTACATTTAAGGGCTAGTTCACCTTTGATGCAGGCAGTAATAGTCTATCTAAGGTAACTTGCTATTGGTTTTCATTTTTTATTCTATGTGATTTTTCAACTGGTTGTTAGGGTCGTATTTACCCTAGCAACCAGACAGTGGTTTGAATGTGAGAGGGACTGAATAGACTAAAAAGTCTGCCAAGGTCAGTGACTCTCACATGAAAGCAGGAAGGCAAATGATTAATAAGGTATAGAAAAAACCCCTCCGAATATTTAGGCGGAACCTCTTTTCTTCTAATCGGAATGGGTGACCTTGTGTCAGCTGGAAAGACCTACTGGTAAATAAAGCATTAGAGAGATTATTATATGATCCCCTTACATCTTTATACATAGTTATCATGTCACCCCTTAAAGGAGAAGGAAAGCTAAAATTAAATAAGCCTTATCAGAAAGGTCTATTTAAATACACCAGTAAACCCTCAAAGTAATGCTGCTCTGAGTCCTCTGTCAAACGAAACATAGAATTTCTTTCCTTCTATTGTGTACACATGGGCTTCTGTATCAGACTTCCTGTTTTCAGCTTAAACCTCCGGGGCTAGGGCTTGGGCATGCTCAGTTTGCTCCTCTCTCCCTCCCTGCTGTAATCTGAGCCCAGAGCTATGAGTGAGCAGGGAAACTCACGCCGGATGTGAAGTCACACCAAGTGAATATGGCAGCTGCTATCCTAAACAAACAGAGAGAACGTCTAGAGCTGTTTACTCAGGTATGGTAAAGCATTCTACAGAATAAATAGTGTTATAGTTTACACAATTGTGGCTAATCTATTGACTTCGGTCCCTTTCCTTCTCCTTTAAACGCCTCCTCTCCAGTGTGAACATCCCCAATTTGGTCAGTCTTTCCTCATAGCTAAGATTTTCCATACATTTTACCAGCTTAGTTGCCCTTCTCTGTACCCTCTCTAATACAATAATGTCCTATTTGAGCGCTGGAGACCAAAACTGTACGGCATAATCGATCGGCATAGAAATAAACTGAGGGGGTTGTTCTGAGTATCCGGTTGTCTGCCTGTCTTTCTGAAAAACGCTTGGGGCCACAAAATGCAAAGATTTGAGAAATGAAAGAAAAAGTACCCCGCCTATATCAAGTTTTAACTTCAAACTGGTCACTTTTAAACTATTGTGTTTCTATTTGAATACAATGACAATGGGCAGTTTCAAAATAAGTTATTTAACTATACAAGACACCAATTTAAGTTTCTCAGGGGACCAGAAAAAAAAAACGGTGTAAAATCCAGGAAAATGTAAAATGAGGGAAATGTATTACGCATCATATATAGGTGGGACCACAAAACAGCAATGTAAAATGAGGGGAAACTTAAAACCGTGGGATGTAAAATTGAGGTTCCACTGTAAAGTGATATATGCGCTGTACATTTTGTTTAAAAAAAACTGTGATATACTGACTTTATTCAGACCTCAGCTATAAGTAGGGAGTCAACGGCATCTTCCCTCTTTTTTCTAATATCAAAATGCAAATCACCATGAGAAGAGACTAATGAGTGGGACTACAGCACAACCCCCACTAATGATTTTTTTAATGAGTGCACTTGGCTGGGATTCCTATTTACTTTGTTCATTTGTCTTCTTCCCACCAAGTTGCAAAACTCTTGGGTGACAACATGTTTGCAATTACCATCAGTCCAGAACTGCTAATGAGAGTGCTGATTGGTTACTATAGTAACTGCTGCGGAGTCACATGTTGCAGACCTCCAATGGCAGCGCTGCAGAAGAATCGTCCAGGTATATTTATGAAAGGCAGTCTGACTCTGTTGGGCATATTGCACATAACTTTTAACATTGCAGAGAAGAGAATTCCCTCACTTTTCTTCCACACGTCGTGCCCTACTGTCCTCACACAATAAATGTGCGTATTTCTGCCTTACCCGGACTCCTCTCCATAGCTGCGCGTGCAAGGCCCACTCAGTCCAGCTGCAATACAATCACTAAACACAACCAAACCTAGAAAGCCGTGGGTGACGTCACGAGCACGTGAATGTCTCCGTCACGTGACATTCGGCGCTTTCTTCAAATAGTGGTACTCAGGGATTGGCTGGAGAAGAGCGCAGTCGCAGTGCCACACTAAGTGACAATTGGGTTGCACTGGGTCGACTCGCATTAGGTTTTTTTTCTTTGGGCAGGATTTTATATGGTTCTTGCTGTTCAGTGGAGGCTGCGAATCTTTTACACGCTTGCTCGTTCTCTGTAAGGTGTGTTTGTAGCCTTAAAGGGGTAGTTCAACTTTAGTGTAACTTTTACTATGTTATAGAATGGCTAATTCTAAGCAACTTTTCAATTGGTCCTCTCATTATTTATATATATATATATATATATATATATATATATATATATATATATATATATATATATAGTTTTTCAATTATTTGCTTTTATCTTTTGGCTCTTTCCAGCTTTCAAATGGGGGGGGGTCAGTGACCCCTTCTAAAAAAAAAATGTTCTGTAAAGCTGCAAATGTTTTGCTATTTGTGCTTTTTATCACAAATCTCTCTATTTCAGGCCTCTCCTATTCATATTCCAGTCTCTTAATCAGATCAATGCATGGTTGCTAGGGTAATGTGGACCCTAGCAACCAGATGGCTGAAATTGCAAACTGGAGAGCTGCTGAATAAAAAGCTAAATAACTAAAAAAAAAATACAAATGATGAAAAAATGAAAAGCAATTTCAAATTGTCTCAGAATATCACTCTGTACATCATACTAAATGTGAACTACTACAACCCCTTTACTATTACGGGGTTATTGGAGCCTGCTTTTATATGTGCCGTGTTTTTAATTTTTGGGGTAAGGGTATTGATGAGTTGTGAGTGTTTTTTTTGTGGGGATAGTTGATTTTTTTTGTGTACTCTGACATTTTCAGGTGAAGTTGGGTTGGCATGCTGCAAATGGGGAAGAGTTTTAGTTTCACACAATTCCATATTAGAGGATTGGAACAGTCCAAATTCATAGGAGTCCTCATGTATCCATATCGGTAAAAATGTAGCAATAGATGTAAAATATCGCTATTAAAAGAGAATCTACTTTTTTTTAATCCAGGCTGCCTCTCTCCTTAATAATTGTTGGCTGAGGTTCCCTACTCTGGGTAAATGAACTTGTTCCAATATTGCCCCTCTCACTTGGGCTGCTTTATGTTTCGCATAGTAAAAATTTTGGCAACCGATAACGGTTACATATTTGATTCCTCATGTTTCATCTTTTCTTTCTCTGGATTATAATTTCCTATATTACTTTTATGTTCATTCATTTTAATATTCCTGGTTGTCTGCCTCACATAGGGCATTTTATCAAATAGATAACTGCACAGCTATTACAAGTGAAATGCCCTTTTATCTCAAAATTGGGACTGTCCCACTAAAAACGGGACAGTTAGCAGGTATGGAGAAGCCTCAATTTTACATACTGTACTTTAAGTTTTCCCTTATTTTACACCATATTTGTGGTCTCACCAATATATAATGCATACTACATTTACCTGATTACCATTTTCTTGGGATTTTACACCATTTTTTCTGGTCCCCTGAAAAACATAAAATGGGAGTCCAGCAACTATGATCCTCATTAAAGAGGACAATATGGTGTTTGGCCATAAATCTAAGCCTAAATCAGGGGACTTTTGTGATGTGTGGGCCAGCCCAATACCTACATGTCGGGCGGAGGATTTTTAGATGCGGGTCACGGGTTGGGTTGCAGGTCTCATCTAAATTTCTTATCTTATGTAATATTGTCTCTATTTTACTCCTTTTAAAGTTTTACAAAACTTGTTACTGTCCGCGCCCACTTTTGATGACGTCACTTCCGGGTTGCAGCAACATCACTTGATTGCAGCAACATCACATTAATGATAAACAAGAGGCAACAATACACAAAAGCTTTTTATTCAGCAGCTCTCCAGTTTGCAATCTGGTTGTTAGGGTCCAAATTACCCTAGCAACCATGCATTGATTTGAATAAGAAACTGAAATATGAATAGGAGAGGCCTGAATAGAAAGATGAGGAATAAAAAGTAGCAATAACAATAAATGTGTAGCCTTACAGAGCATTTGTTTTTTAAATGGGGTGAGTGACCCCCATTTGAAAGCTGGAAAGTGAAAAAGGCAAATAAAATCAAAACCTATAAAAAATTAAGACCAATTGAAAAGTCGCCATTCTAAAACATACTAAAAGTTTATTTTAAGGTGAACCACCCATTTAAAGTGGCAGTACATGGGCAGATTTCGTTCTGTGAAACGACCAATTCGATAAAATGTATTTATTACTATACATTAGAGTCCACAGGTGTTTTTTTCTCAGTGGAACGTGACAAAATATTTTGCTCATCACTGGCCATGCCTTTTGCGAAAGTAAACAAAGGGACAGACAGTTATCGGTTACTATATGTGCTGATAAGGTTATTCACAGAGTACCGACAAAATCTGTTTGTGTATTGCCATCGTTAGTGTTGGTGGATGTGGGAGAACAAGTGGGGAACAAGTTGGTATACCTGTTATCTCTACTGTACCCAGCTTTGCTGTCAACAATATGTATACTTCGCCACACCTCTGATCTGCCCAACCAACCCAAACCCCACTCCTTAAAAGAGAATTCAGCCCTAACGTAAAAAACCCCTACCCTACATAGACCCCCCTGGGCAAATGCCCCTAACGTTTCACTTACTCCTCAGTGCAGATTCAGGTATTGGAGTTCACAGGCGCCATCTTCAGCCACTTCGGTAATCTTCGGAATCAGATTTTTGTGAGTTGTCGCAAGACAGAAAATTGCTCCAACTGCGCATGCACCACCACGCCGGTCTCATTCCAAAGAATTCCGAAGATAAGAAGCTGGCGCCCGTGAACTCCGATGCCTGAATCAGCCATTCCACAGTGAGGTTGTGGAATGCACTGCCGGGTGATGTTGTGATGGCTGATTCAGTTAATGCCTTTAAGAATGGCTTGGATGATTTTTTGGACAGCCATAATATCAAAGGCTATTGTGATAATAAGCTCTAAAGTTAGTATAGGTATGGGTATATAGAATTTAATTAAAAGTAGGGAGGGGTGTGTGTATGGATGCTGGGTTTTCATTTAGAGGGGTTGACTTTTTTCAACCCAATTTAACTATGTAACTATGAATCTGCACCGAGGGGTAAGTAAAACGTTAGGGGCATTTGCCCTGGGGGGAGGGGGGGTCTATGTAGGGTAGGGGGTTTTTAACGTTAGGGTTGAATTCTCCTTTAAGCGGAATGCACCTGCTGCAGGAGCAGAAACGTAACTAGAGGGGGGCGGGCCCTGGCGCAGGACGCGCAGCCGGGCCCCCCTCTGTACACCCGGAACTGGCCGGGAATATGTGCCGCAAAGCGGCGCGCGGACTGCCGGGGGGCCCTGAGGGGGTGCGGGCCCTGGCCCGTTCGCACCCCCTGCTCCCCCGGTAGTTCCGCCACTGTGCAGGAGGGCTGATACAAGGAATATTTTTCATTTTCTTCACATTTTTCAAATTATATAGATATCTGAATGATTTTTTGTATTATATTACTTACTATGTATATTTATATATATTTTTGTTTCATTTGTGTATTCATTCATCTGGCTTGTTCTTGTTCTCCCAGCTACAGTGTCCAATTTGTCCAATGTGTTAAAATGTTTTACTTTGATTTTGATATTGCAACATAGTCTTTGACGTTGTAACATATTTTTGCTTGATGGACACTTGGATACATTTTCTGCTTATATAGACTGTTTAATAGCTCTATTATAAGTTTATACCATTTGACATTTAAAATCTCTTTACTCTGTGCTAGTGCACGTTTCTTGTGATCTTTTGAATCAGGTTTTTTCTATTGATTTTAATGGCAACTGCTATTTTAATGTGAGCCCAGTAGAGGGCACCCATGCTTCTGATGAAGTGACATAGAGGTCACGAAACACGTCAAGCACACATCCCCTGCCCGCATGTGATTTTAACTGAGTTTCAATAAAGCATATTTAATTTTATGAAGTTGGTTTCCACGTGGTTATCATGGTGTCCGGTGAAGTCCGTCTCTCTATCCCAGGGATCCCCAACCTTTTGAACCGGTGAGCAACATTCAGAAGTAAAAGGAGTTGGGGAGCAACACTAGCATGAAAAATGTTCTTGGGATGCCAAATAAGGGCTGTGATTGGCCATTTAGTAGCCCTTATGTGGATTGTCAACCTACATTGAGGCTTTGTTTGACAGTGCACCTGTTTTTTATACAACCAAAACTTGCCTCCAAGCCTGGAATTCAAAAATAAGCACCTGCTTTGAGGCCACTGAGAGCAACATCCAAGGGGTTGGAGAGCAACATGATGCTCACGAGCTACTGGTTGGGGACCACTGCTCTATCCCCTGAAGTATGACCCGTTTGCACCTGGGCTGACTGAGGCTACGGTTTCTTCCCGAATACTAAGCACCATATGCAGAACCCTAAATGCAGGCCTGGAATGGGATTCAAAAGAGGCTCTGGCATTTCAAGTACACAGAGGCCCAAACACCGAAGTGGCTGAAGATGGCGCCTGTGAACTCCAATACCTGAAACAGCCCACTAAATAGTGATGGTATATGGCATCTTACAGCCTCTGGCTTTTCCCAGAATCCACAGTCTGCAAGTTCGGCCCAGCATAAATGCCTCTGTCCATCAAAATCTCACCTGTTTTTTTTTTATTTATGATCTTGAACATTGCAGCATTCTATTTTTTTAACTGATAACATGGAAGTCAGAGTGTAAGCGTTGCCCTTGAGCCTGTTTTGCGCTTGACAATGACCTCACCTCTCCATGATCACGATTAGCAAGTTGTGGAACCGGAGACCACTTGAGGTAAAGTTTATTTGACACGAGCTTCGTGGATTTTGAACTCACCAAAAGTCGGAACCCAGAACAAAGAAATCACAGAGTTTTTATAAACTTGGGAACATATGACATAAGAACTTACAGGATAAAAAGGGCATTACCGATGGGAGAGCAGAGAGATGTCTTTTCACAGAACAGAAAAACAAAGAACTGCTCATATAACCAATGAGATGGTTCTTTCTCAAGGTCAAGGTACTATGACCAAGCCAGCTGGAGAACAGAATCCATCCCCAAGTCATCTGGGGGGAGGGCATGTGCATACACAGAATTGTATTCTCTCTCATTTAGCCCCATTCTTTCAAATTCATGTGAGTTTTTTTTAAACTCCCTTAAATTTGAATATACTATTCAACTGGGGTGGGGGGGGTTATTCATAAAAAAAAATCATATCTTAAACTTGGACAAATTTTACCGATTCGAAAGCTCGAATCGAATTAGACTAAACTCGATTTGAGTTTCTTCTCTGAAAACAACTCCAAATTGGTCACTACACCTCTCCCATCGACTTATACAGTAATTCGGCAGGTTTTGGTGTCGAATAGTCGAAGTCTTAAAGGGCCAGAGTGATAAATCTTGAAAACTGAATTTATATATATTTTTTTTTAAAAAAACTTGAATTGAGTTTGGATAATTCCCTAGCCAGATTTAACAGTTTTGACCATAAAAAAAAAAAGAGAATTAGAATTTTCAAATCGACCCTTAATAACTCGGCCTCTTGGTGTTAGATTTAAACCAACTTAGTCTCACTCTCTATCAAATGAATAATCCTTAAAACTACATACAATTCATCCAGTATCACCTTACAATCACTATTAGTTCTCCATTGCACATTTCCCAGTATTATTATTAGGGATGCACTGAATCCAGGATTCGATTCTGGATTTGGGCATTTTCAATAGGATTCGGCCAAATCCTTCTGCCCGGCCGAAGCAAATCCTAATTTGCATACGGGAAAGGAAATCGTGTGACTTTTTGTCACAAAACAAGGAAGTTAAAAATCTTTTCCCCTTCCCACCCCTAATTTGCATATGCAGATTAGGGTTCGGTATTTGGCTGAATCTTTCAAGAAGGATTCGGGGGTTCGGCGGGATCAAAATTAGTGGATTCGGTGCATCCCTAATTATTAGAATTGACTCACTTCATGAAAATAAAGTGCACTTACTGTATAAATGTGGCCACATTAAAGTCAAGGATCGCAGCACTTTAAAGAATAAAATATAATCAGCTTACATTTCACCTGCCTATTCTTATAGTCACCATCTATTCTCTGGGATATATATTACTGAGGAGTATCCCAGCATTCACTATATTGAAAGGTAAGTGTGATAGTGATTTTGGATTTATTGAAGATGAGCGAAACTCGTGAGTATGGATGGGCGAATTTGACCCGTTTCGTTTCGCCAAAAATTAGCTGCCGGCGAAATGTCGCAGACGCCCATTAAAGTCTATGGGTGTTAAAAAAATTGTCGCACGGCGAAATTGGTTTGATGCACGTCTTTTTTTTTTTTTATGCACGCCGCCATACAAGTCTATGGGCGTAATTTTTTTGGCGAAACGAGGCAAAAAAATTCGCCCATCCCTACTCGTGAGCAATTTTTGGGTACACAGTTTTCCAAAACAAAGAATTGATTCACTGAATTAACTGAACAGAAATGTTGATTAAAAACAGTATAACAGAAAGCCTTTATAAGGCTCATTTTGACAGGAACGAGTGTATTTAGCATACACTGCTGCTGGGAGTAGCCGGCATTATTTTTATTGGTTTATTAAATATATGTATAAGGGTCTGGGCACACAGGCAGATTCGGGGAGATTATTCGTCCGGCGACACATCTCCTCTTATTCAGGGCGACTTATTTCCCCAAACTGCCTCCCCTGTTGCGATTTACATTTTAGCACTTTTTTTCCCAAAGTCGCTTGAAGTTTCCTCATCATTCTCCCTGAACCTGCCTGTGTGCCCTGACCCTTATATGTACTAGGGATGCACCGAATCCAGGATTCGGTTCAGGATTCGGCCGAATTCTTCTGCCTGACCAAACCGAATCAAAATCCTAATTTGCATATGCAAATTAGGGGTGGGAAGGGAAAGTGCGTGACTTTTTGTCACAAAACAAGGAAGTAAAAAATGTTTTCCCCCTTCCCATTTGCATATGCAAATTAGGGTTCGGATTCGGTTCGGTATTCGGCCGAATCCTTCACCAAGTATTCGGGGGTTCGGCCGAATCCAAAATAGTGGATTCGGTGCATCCCTAATATGTACTGTATGTAGGAATTCTGCAAAAGGTAAAACAAAGGAACCAGAAAAAATACCAGAAAACATCACTTTTAATGAATACAAAGTTCTTTATTGTACATTGGTTTTATTTTACATGTCGGCCTCCCTTAAAACTGAGAGGTTAATCAAATAGACAATAATATAAATCAGCCACAGAGATCATGAAATGTGCATTTTTATCAGTATTGAAATGTACCATATTCATAAATAATTAGTTTACATATCATTTTACCAGGAATTTTAGCCTGAGGACCTCCAGCTATTGCTGAAGAACAACCCCGTGCATCTCTAGCCAACCCAAAGGGGGGCAGGTGGGAGGGTTGCAGTTCAGCAATGGAAAGGCATGGATTGAAGATCCCTGAAAACAAGCAGTACAGTTAGTATTTCAGATACACCAGCTTTCATACTCCATCCATGAAAAGTGGAACACAGACCACTTCTCCTCCAAAATAAGGACACAATGGAGGCTCAGGATACAAGAAGAAGAAGAAGATTAGCCCTTGGGAACTAGGAGAGGTTTATGGGCTATAATTCATCTTCTTCTTAACTCAATATTTAGTTTAACAAAAATTGCACAAAATAATCAGAGATTATACAACAAACCAAGGAATACTGAAGACTCGCTTAAATGAAATCGTTTTACATAACTATGAAAGGGCTGTAGGCACGGACACGGAGGGGAAGGAAGGGCTGAGAGCAGCAAGCACAGGGAAGGGAATTGTGTTCAATCTTTCATAACCTGACAAATTTTGTAAAATCAACAGGGTAATTAGGGTGTGTGGTCACAAAAATGGGCATGGCCAATAATTTCGCTGCGCTTTATCAAGGTAGATCTTCTGATGGGGGCCAAGTGTCGAGAGTAGATCCCAGTGTAACAAAGTCTGGGCACCCCTGCTTTAGAATAACCTTAAAAATACCCATACCCAATACAGCACCAGTTACGTTCACTCTACAAAGGAAAAAGAACGAGGGAACATGTTAAAGGGGCTGCTCACCTATAAATTGAAGGAGGAGAAAAGGTGTTTTTACTTGGCGGTGCCAAATGTTAGGAACTCTCCTTCTTTCTTTAAATTTCCAGGGGCAGACGCATGCGCAGTAGAACAAAATAGCGGCTTTTGCGTTAAAGTTCTGCATTTCGCTCTACTGCTCATGTGCAGCCGTGAGAAAAAAGAAGAAACATTAATAGGATCACTCCATGGTGCTCACTGGAACAATCCCGGGCCGGGGTCTTAAATAAGGTATATAAAAACAATCACTTGAGGGTGTCGAACCCCCCAAGTAGAAAATGCCTTTCCTTCTCCTTTAACTTTTTAGTATGATGTAGAGAGTGATATTCTGAGACAATTTGCAATTGCTTTTCATTTTTTTTCAATTATTTGTGGTTTTTGAGTTATTTAGATTTATTCAGGTCTGCAGTTCCAGCAATCTGGTTGTGAGGGTCCAAATTTCCCTAATAACCATGCATAGATGTGAATAAGAGACTGGAACATGAATAGGAGAGAAAGATGACTAATTAGTAGTAATAACAAGCATTTGGTTTTTTTTAGATGGGGTCAGCGACCCCATTTGATAGAGTCAGAAGGAGGCAAACAATTAAAAAAAACTAACAATTTAAAACTGAGGACCAATTGAAACGTTCCTTAAAATTAGAACATACTACAAGCTAACTTGAAGATGAACCATACTTTAAGGGGGTTATTTAACTAAAATCCTAACTTATCTCATTGTTTTATAAAAAAAAGCTTGACCAAACTGCCATGTCGGATTTTGCCTTATTTATTAATAAAATAACTAGAATAAATCAGATTGGTAAAAACCCAAATTTTTTTTGGGACTTTTTTCCTTAATTTCTCGATTTTTTTCTCCGTGTTTTTGACAGAAACCCCAGTATTTATTGGATTATCGGACTAAACCCAGCGCAAACCATGATATCTTCAAAATGGGATAGGGACATCACCCACTAACTTATACAAGACCTTGACAGGTCTGAGAGGGTGGATTTTCGGATTCAGGCTTTTTTCATCATTGGGTTATAATAAATCTTTGCCCCAAAAAGCCCAACCAGATAAATTCAAGTTTTAGTAACCCCCTGAAAGCCAAAGCTAAAAAAATAAAATGTTTGGAATTCAGGCTTTTCGCACCAAGCATCAGATTTTGAATCCAGCACAAGTGAAACAAGGCCTGGCAATTCTGCCCCTCCCCCCCTAGTGTTCTAGTACTTGCATTTGGGTCCTTTGTACATAACCAGTCTATTCTTTTATATACACTTTTGACTGTCTGATGCCTCTCTCATGAAATTAAAGGTGGTCATACATTGGCTAATACCAAACAATCTTCTTTTTGGCTAAATGGATGGATATTGTATGACCCACAAAACACGGGCCAAATGCGGCGGTTTCATCTGACAGAATATAAAAAGAAGCCATAGGTGATAAAAGCTGCGGACTGGGTGGCAGCTTATTGGCCTGTGCCTAAGGGCCTTTCAACTGTCACACTGATATCTGGCCTGTTAATGTTGTCCTCTATGAATGGGTCTACATTGGCTAATATGATAATATTATGATCCAATATTTGGCCTGGGGACCATAGATCAGCTAATTTGGCCTAGTACATATACGGCCAAAATATGAGAAATCTTTTGATCTATTAGTGTATGGCTAGCTCTACTTTCTTACCTGCCAATGAAACTTTAGTTCAGCCATTTCAACTGCAGTATAATAAAACCACAGTATGGACTGCCAAACAAACACTATACAGTATAAATATATATTTACATTAAATCAAATTCACTAGGCGTAGCTAATTAGTAATTAATGGAGATTACATGACAGCATAAAAGCCAGTGCATTCTGCATCCTAATAACCAGCCCTGTAGCTTCTATGGCCTCAGTTACTGCGAATAGTTTGATGATTTCCAACTACCCATGTGATAAGACTCTCAACAGCAGCCCAGAGCACACTGAGCATGTGCAGTGCCACCGACACACATGTGACGGTCTCACAAAATGAGGAATTGGGGCGTAGCTGTCGGATGAATAGCGCAGTCACTGCTAGTCAAGTGTATCAAATTAAGCATTTCTAGCCACATTATCATTAGAAGCTTTAGCCAAGAGGGTGTTCAACATTATTTTTATTTGATACAATTTTTACATATATTTTTGAAAATAGGTTTTTCTATTAAAGATGGTATGTTTTTCACCATTTGTGATTATAAATGATTTTTATGGTACATATGTAGGATCTATAGAAAGGAATTTTAAAACCAGCTATCTGATTAATAAAACCTATTCTGCATTGGAGAAGACAACAGTGTGGCAGAGCTTGGGTTAAACAGAATTCTAGGGATGAAATGTCCGTTAACTGCAGATGACAGCTCTTAATGACATACAAATGAGCATGGCACTCTGCTCAGGAGAGATTAATAAATTAGAGCGATCAAGGCCTTTTTTAATTACAGACGATTAGGAAGCTCTTGCATGAAATACAGCTTGAATGTCTGATGTAAATAGTGATACACAACAGGACCAACAGGCAAGTGAAGAATTATCTGGAGTAAAGTCCTGCGTCACGTCAGGTCCCATGGAAAATCCACAAAGCAGTTGGGTTATTTAGTAACCATACGGGCAGTCAGTGGGCACCTAGGGGCAGATTTATTAAGGGTCGAATTGAAAATTCTTTTTTTTTTATGGTCTAAACTGTCAAATTCGACTAGTGAATTATCCAAACTCGATTTCGAATTTCTTAAAAAATTTTAATTTAGTTTTCGAGATTTATCAAACTCTGCCCATTTAAGAATTCAACTATTCGCCACCTAAAACCTGCCAAATTCATGTATAAGTCAATGGGAGAGGGATCCAGTGAACAATTTGAAGATGTTAGTAGTAGGGATGGGCAAATTGTTTCGCTGCGGAAAGGACGCCCATAGACTTGTATGACGTCGCTCGTCAAAAAAAAAGACGCACCTCGAAAAATAGACTTTAATGGGTGTCAGCGTCATTTCGCCGATGGTGAATTTTTGACGAACCAAAACGGGTCAAATTCGCCCAAGCCTAGTTAGTAGCCTTCCTGACATTTTTTTCGGAGAGGAAAACTTAATTCGATTCGATTTGATTTTTCGGGTCAGTAAAATTGGTCCGAGTTTTAGATATTCGATTCTTTTAATAAATAACCCCCCAATGAATTTCGGGTAAAACTGTCATTGTGGTGCTCACTGGGATAACCCTGGGCCGGTACATTCACTTTGTGCCAAATGTTAGGCACCCCCAAGTGTGAAATGACTTTCCTTCTCCTTTAATGCAGAAAACAGCCAAAACCGTGACAAATAAATACCGTATATACTCGAGTATAAGCCGAGTTTTTCAGCCCCCAAAATATGCTGAAAAACGCTACCTCGGCTTATACTCGGGTCAAGCGCAAAAACGGTCGCCGGCGTCTAAGAATAGTCGCCGTGCCTAAGAATAGTCGCCGGCGTCCAAGAATAGTCTCCAAGAATATTCACCGGCGTCCAAGAATGATTGCCAGCATCCAAAAATGAGACGCCGGCACCTCCAATGGGAGCAGAAACCCTCAATTTTTTGATTGAAATTTACCAGAAGCTGCTGCATTTCTCACCCTCGGCTTATACTCGAGTCAATAAGCTTTCCCAGTTTTTGGAGGTAAAATTAGGTTCCTCGGCTTATACTCGGGACGGCTTATACTCGAGTATATACGGTATATTAAAAAAAAAAAATAGATACCGTTTGTTTGTTTTTCAAATATACTCCCAATTCGACTGG
Source organism: Xenopus laevis (assembly GCF_017654675.1). NCBI lineage: Eukaryota > Metazoa > Chordata > Amphibia > Anura > Pipidae > Xenopus > Xenopus laevis. The sequence continues at coordinate 198,321,808 of NC_054371.1, forward strand.
GAGGTTATTTAAGAAAAGTTTTTAAAGACTAATATTCTATTGATGGTTCCAACCTGAAAATTCGAATCAAATCGAGTTTCTCTCCCGAAAGAAAACCTGAATGTCAGGAAGGCTATTAACACCTCCAAATGGATCAACAGACCTCTGCCATTGATTTGTCCATGAACTCGGCAGGTTTTAGGTGGAGAATTAGGATTTTTTCCATGGTCGAGGTGTGATAAATCTCACATTCTAATTTACATTTCAATAGGGGGATTTGACCCTTGATAAATCTGCCCCTGAAAGATGCCCTCACGTACTATATATATTTATGGGGTTCTAAGTAATAGGCAAAACATATTCTACAACAGACTTGAAAAAGTGTAAATCTATAAATATAGACCAATCCTCAACAAGTGATTTGGTCCTAACCAAATCCAAAGTCTAATTGCATATTCAAATTTGAGGAAAAAATTGCACAAATTTGTATATAAAGTGTATATATATATATATATATATATATATTTTTTTTTTTTTTTTTTTTAAACATAAACCCATACTTATTTATCTGTGGGATCCAGTGTATGGTGCTGCTACCTCCAGCAGCCACCCCCACCATACATCTATATTTCCACCAATCACGAGTTACCTTATTTGTTGGAAAACTGCCAGCTGTGATATTTTGCCTTACAACATCAAAACGAGAAACTGACCTGTCGGAAACGATGTCACAGTTTTATTCTTATACAAAAATATATATGTGCATTTATGATTATTGCTTTAACAATTATAAATATAAAGTAACAATGTCGTCTATTCTATACAGCAGTGCTATACCTAAATAGATTTCTTTTGCATATAAACTTGTTTAAAATGAACCCTTTGGCTCTGCAGAGGCGGATACTTGTCTCTGGTATTGACGGGATTATTATCACACAGCACGATATATGTATATATACAGTATACAATTACAATTTAAGATTAATGTAAAATGTTACAGCACACATTTACATAGACTGCAAACTGGATGTCACCGTTCCTGTATATTGATTTTATCTTTCAGTTCACAGGGTGTCAATAGTGATCTTTTCATTTTTAATTCATTTTTAATTTATTTTTAATTCTGAGCAAGTAATAGTCAGTGAGGCCTTTAGCTCACTAGCTGGATAATTACCTATTTAGGTTCTAATTTACAGATTTTCTATGTTTTTTATAATGTCTTGCCACTGATTTCTGCTAATTTGCTGCCAAATGATTAGGAATAGAGAAATAAAAAGTGCATTCAAAACTGACAGTTGTAGCCCCTCAATTCAACAACTCGTCAGACAGAAAAGAATAAGGAAGATCAGTTTGGTCAAGCTTAATATTGCAACGCCCTAAGCACCACAGAGGGGCTGCCTTACCCTTAGTTAGTGTCCAAGTAAAGAGGCTGGAGAAGAATGTTTACAATTTAGAAGAAACTGCAGAATTAGCATTATTTGTGAGCATATGAAATTTAACAAGAAACCTGAAAATATAGAATTAAAACAGATTTTCCTTTCAGTTCATAACTTCAAGGTTTGAAGTCAGTGTTAGATCTGCTCCTATGCCTGACCAGAATACAATAGAAGTCAGTGCTAGATCTGCTCCTAGGCCTGACCACAATACAATAGCACTATAAGAATAAACAGGTGACACTCCATTTTATTGCCTAGATCAGTAGCTACCCTGGGCCTTAAAGCACATCTAGTGGTCTATTTATCATGCTGTGTAAAAAGTGGAGCTCATAGCAACCAATCAGTTATTTGCTTTTGTTTCTAACCTGAAATGCTGATTGGTTGCTCTGGGCAACATCACCGGTAAAGCTTCACAATACTTTTTGCACAGCATGAAAAATTGGGCCCCTAAATGTGTCCCAGGCACACAGTTTATTTGCTCTGCTGCTGTTCCTGCATCACATTAGTATAATGAATAAAGTTGGCATACAGACAGACCACCTTCCTGCTATTTCACAAACAAATGGACAATTAAAGGGCAAGTCAACCCCAAAATAAAAATTTGTCTAATAAAAGAAAATTATTCTACAATTCTATGCAACTTTCCAATATACATTTATTAAAAAAAATTCCAGTGCTTTTATAATTATTTGTGAAAACATTTGCTATTAAAAGCAGCATTTGTTTAACCTGCTTGTTACTTGTTAAACAATGATGGAAAAGCCTTGGTTCCCCAACAAAGTCAGGTCTGTTAAAGGGGTTGTTCATATTCCAAACACATCTTTCAGTTGATTTGATTTCAGATTGTTCTCCAGAAATAAAGACTTTTTTCAATTGCTTTCTATATTCTTTTTTTATTTTTTACAGTTTTTACAAAATCTAAGTTTAAAGTTGAATGTTCCTGTCTCTGGTGTTTGAGTCTGGCAGCTCAGTAATTCAGGTGCAGATTCTGAACTGTTACACTTTTGTAACATTGAGTTGATACATTTCTCAGCAGCATCTGTGGAATATTAGTAACTATTGTATCAATTCTAACAGCTGCCTGTAATGAAACTCAGGGATTCTGCTCAGCAGGGACAAAGATAAGAAATGTTTCGGCTAAATGTATCAATTCAGAACAGTTTACAGGGTCGGCGACCCCCCCTCTCAGAGCTGCTTTAGAAAGTAAAAAAGGACAAAACACTTGAATATTGGAAAAACAGTCACACATAGAAAGTAATTGGAAAAAGTCTTTATTTCTGGTGAACAATCTGAAACCAACTGAACTAAAAAAAGTGCTGGAAGGTGATCAGCTGCCTTGTCTTACATTGTATCAGCAGTCTTAGCCATCAAGGCAGAGAATAGAAAGGGACAGACAAACGCTGCTTTCAGTAGCAATACATATACAAATAAATTAAAAACCATAGAAAATGTGTAATGAATGTATACTGCAAAGTTGCTTAGAATAATATTTTCTTATTTTCTTTATTAGGCAATTTTTTACTTTGGGGTTGACTTGCCCTTTAGAAACCCAGTCTCGCCCTCCCTTGTCCTGGCCTTAACACACTTGTATCACCAATATCCCCTTGGTAAATGGCCAATACCACACAACACACTGTGACTAACTGGACAAAGAATAACACGCTAAACTTATTAACTGATGTAAGGAGAGGAAAGCAAAAGTCTGCTACACATAAATGTCTTGGCAAAAAAAAAAAAAAAAAAAAAAAAAAAAAAGAATTCCGGCTAAATACCTTGCCTTATCAGGTACAAGTATACAGCAGATATATTAGCACAATGTGGTAGAGGTGAAGAACACAACATGGGAGCAAATAAAGTCCTTTGTATTCTCTCATACCTAATTTATCAAAATACAGTCCTCTTATGTGTTCCAACATCATTTTCACTAGGAACAAAGCAAGTGTTACCTTACTGAGCTTTGGTGACATATTATAAGGAGTGTGACCCTAGCAATAATTTCAGTATGTTTGTACTCTACTGCCATCTTTAGGACTCTCTGTACAGTTACTGGAATAATAATATAATACTGTACTCTAATTTTGGTTTTTCATTTTTACTTAAAGGGGAACTCCAGCTTCCAAACCAAAATTTGATAAAGAGGCCCACATAACACAGAAACCCCTAACATACCCATCACAGTTACGGTTTCTTCAAAAAGTATGAATAAATGCCATTTTCTATGCTGAAATCCAGCTGTTTAACAATTCTTCTCTTTCTGCATCATTTGAATTCCTGGCAGGGAAGGAGGGACTAAACACTGATGTTACAAACTGTAACAACTTTTCCACAGCTTACAGACCGCATGCAGGAACTACATAACCCACAATGCATTGCACTGCGATGTTCCGTTCCTTATTGAAATCACGTGTGCAGGGAATTGTGGGGTTTGGAGGATGCAGGCTGAGGACAGCTGGCTGCTGATACAAAGTAACAGTAGTCAGCCAGCTCAGCAAAGTAGTCAGACAGATCAGCAGGAGAGCAGGGGGCTAGGCTTAGGGAGCTGTCAGAAACTATTAAAAATCATGAAAAGTCTGCATATTTTTTAATTCATGTATATTGCAAAGTTGCTTGAAATTATGTACTTTTCAAAAAGCTTAAATTAAGTTTGTGTGGAGTCCCCCTTTAAGCATTGTTTTAGTTAAATGGTATATGCAATTATTTTTATTCTGTGGAATAAAGTATGAATAATCACCTGCCTTGTTACTCCCAGGTAGTGAAGCTGCAGACAGAATGTTTGGCACCAGGCATCTTCTTGCTATAGCTACTATATACCAGCTAATATGCCATGAATCCACTTATCATATTGTGGTTCATAAAGAAAAATGGGCAATGATTTGTAACCAAAAGCATCCAATAATTGGTGAACTTTTACTGGACCAGTGTACTCTAAGGGGCAGATTTATCAAGGGTCGAATTGAAAATTCGTATTTTCTTATGGTCAAAACTGTCAAATTCGACTAGGGAGTTAATGAAATTCGATTTAAGTTTTTTAAAAAATTCGCATTTGATTTTCGAGATTTATCATACTCTGGCCTCTGAACTCAAATTTGACTATTTGCCACCTAAAACCTGTCGAATTGCTGTTTAAGTCAATGGGAGACGTCTAGGGATCGATTTTGAGTTGTTTGCAGCCTTCCCGACATTCACATTTTTTGTCGGAGAAAAAAACCTTGAATCGAGTTTTTAAAATTCAAATCCAATTCAATTCCAGTTTTCAGGTCGATTGCATTCATCCGAGTTTAAAAAATGTATTTATTTTTAATAAATTTCAATTTGTCGAATTTAGAATTTATGGAAGTTTGTAAAAAATCACATGAACTCGAAATTCAACCTTTTATAAATGCACCTCTAAGAGTTAGGAAAGTAAACATCTGATTGGCTGTTGGTTATAGGTTTCAAGATGATGCCTGTTTAACTATATAAACCTCATATTATCAGACTTACCCTATGTGATTTAATATACCCACCACATGACCATTTGCTATATTAATGCTTTACATATGTGTCTAGAAATTCCATATCATATATTCATATAAATATTGCTTAGTCACCAAGTATATCAATCAATAGTGACCTTGTGTGTAAATGCTGCTATAAAACACTCACCAAGTCAGCTTTCAGCCAATAACAGACAGTTATCTATAGTGTTAGCCTTCCCTACATAAATATAGTGACAAAGAATGAAAAGAAGAAGGAAAAAGTGACGCAACACAAAGTATAGAAAACAATAAGAATGATCGGATGGGTAACATAGGAGAACATTATATTAGTTATTTATAACTAAACTAAATAAAACACTGAAGCTGGTTTAGTTTGCCATGTTCCTCAGAAAGATACAGATGGAGAGCTTGAAAGCCTGGGGAAAAGCGACCCTTGTTTCACACAGGCAATACACTGAATTCCTTGATCTAGGTTAATTCAGGTTTTCAATTAAGAAAAAGATCAGCTCCATCACCAGAGGTAAAATGCTTGTGTCTGATGTTCTGTTGTGGATGACTGGAATGAGGGCGCAGTCTAGATCATTCAAGTAGAGCTGAGGAAGAAGCTGCCCTCTTGATCCTGCTCGATATTCAACCTAGTAATAGACAATATTGGAAGAAAACAGAGGATTACAAAGCTACACTCAGAATACAAACATGGCACAACAATAACCCTAAAGGTGGCCATACACGGGCTTCTCCATGAGGTTCACTGGCCCCCGAGGGCCAAGGGGCCATACACATGCACCACCTCTTTTGCATCCATCTGAATAGACCACTAAATAATAATAATAATAATAATAATAATAATAATAAAAGAATAGCGGGAAACTTCACTTCATTTTGGCCAATGGAAATTTTCCATCAGGAGAGATGATTTTGATCAACCAGAAATGTAGGATTATTAGTCTAAAGAGTGGACCCTTACGATATTCTGATGAAAGAGCCCAAGATGAATACTGTATGAGGGGCTGCATATGTGCATGGCCACTTAGCAACTGTTCCATCCTTTTTTTCGTAGCGGACTACCCAAATGATCGGAAGAGAAGGAACTGAAGAGCAGTGGTCAACAGATAGTTTTCATCAGGACAGATTTTCACCCATCCAAAGGACCCCCTGCCCAGATTTTTGGGCAGTCTGGTCAAAATCGGTCAAACTGCCGGAGCAAATCTGAGCTCACAAGCACAAGCTACACAGTAAAGAAATAAATACACTGAACCCAAATGTATCTGTCTAACTCAATGCTTTCCATTTCCAAGCATTCAGATCAGGTAAAATGTTTACTATCAATAAAGGTCTGGGGAAGTTACGAATGTCTTTGGTTCACTAAGGACCTCACTGTAGTAAAGCAGCAAAATGTTTACATTCTGTCCAAGCCAGGGCTAGCAGATCAATTACAAATAGAGGGTCACTTCTAAAAAAAAATAAAATGCTGACCTACGGCAATAATACACCCAGAAATATCCCTTCAGGAAGACTGCAGGAAGCAGGCAGTATAAGGTCCCCATTCTTAGTATTATTCTAACTATAAAAGAAATATACTGTGGTAGTTGCAACTGCTGCTTGTACAGCATGATACAGACCGATCAGTTGCTGGCTCTGTTTTAGAGAAATGCAAGTCTGGTCGGAAGAACTGTCAAAAATGGACATTTTAATGATATTATGAAAGGTACAGGTATGGGATCCATTTTCCGGAAACCCGTAATACTGAAGTCTACCATAGACTCCACTATAATCAAACAATCCAACTTTTTAAAAAGAATTACCTTTTTCATTGTAATAATAAAACAGTAGCTTCTACTTGATCCCAACTAAGATAATTAATCCTTATTGGAAGCAAAACCAGCCTATTCGCCGCAAATCCTTGTGCCTGGCCCAAACAAATCTGAATCCTAATTTGCATATGTAAATTAGCGACGGGTATGGAAAATTACGTGATTTTTCATCACAAAAAGAATTTTTTCCAATTTTTCCTTTCCTATCCCTAATTTGCATATGCAAATTAGGATTCCGATTCGGTTTGGTTTTTGGCCAAATCTTTCACTAAGGATTCGGGCAAATCCCAAATAGTGGATGCGGTGCATTCCTAGAAGCAAGTAGTTCTGAAAGTAGCAAAACGCCATGAAACGTGTAAAGTGTTGGTTCTTCTATACCCCACACATATTCATATATTTTTAAAAAGGAAACAAAAGTGATTTTTATGTAGCCTGCCTCCTGTGCGCCATCTAAGTTATACTGCTGCAACAATTTCTCACGCTGCCTTGCATTCTTTTTCGCAGATTTCTGCCAAATATTTTTTAATTTTCAGAGGCGGCAGAACAGAGAAAAACAAGGGCCAAAGAGCTACTGCATTCAATAGCAATTACTTTCACAAATAACTTTAAAGGAAAACTATACCCCCCAAACAATGTAGGTCTCTATAAAAATATATTGCATAAAACAGCTCATATGTAAAACCCTGCTTCATGCAAATAAACCATTTTCATAATAATATACTTTGTTAGTAGTATGTGCTATTGGGTAATCATAAATAGAAAATTGCCATTTTAAAAAATAAGGGTCGTCCCCTGGGATCCTAGAATTCACTGTGCACAGAAACAAACCAAACAAACTATACATATTAGGTCACATGAGACAATTGACAGACAGAGTTGTGTCTTTTGCTTCCACACTTCTTCCTGTTACAGTTAAGCTGGCCATAGACGCACAGATCCTATCGTACGAATCGAGGATTCGTATGATTTTCGGATTGTGTGTGGAGAGTGCTGACATCTTTCGTCCGGCGGAGCCCATTGCGCATCGAAATCGTATCGTTCGGCCAATACGGCCGAACGTTCAGAATACCCCCAATATAGCCATGCTTGTTAATGGCATATCGGGGAAAGCTCCGCTCGTTTGGCAATGTCGCAAAACGAGCGGATCTTTGCGTCTATGGCGACCTTTAGAGTTGTAGTATGTCTGGACAGGTGATCTCTGAGGCAGCACACAGACCATAACGAAATTGGGGTTCAAGGCAAGAGATGTAAAAGGGCAATATTTACTTAAATATATATTCCAGTTTGGTAAGATTCTTTAATATGCCACTGATTATGATATAATATGTTGCTAAAGTATTAATTTTGGGGGTAAAGTTTTCCTTTAAAACCACTGAACTTTTTTAAAGGGGAACCCTGACTTACAAACCAAAATTTGATAAAGAGGCCCACATAACACAGAAACCCCTAATATACCCATCACAGTTACCCGTTTCTTCAAAAAGTATGAATAAATGCCATTTCTATGCTGAAATCCAGCTGTTTAACAGTTCTTCTCTTTCTGCATCATTTGGAATCCTGGCAGGGAAGGAGGGACTAAACACTGATACAAATTGTAACAACTTCTCCACAGCTTACAGACAGCATGCAGGAACTACATAACCCACAATGCATTGCACTGTGATGTTCCGCTCCTTATTGAAATCATGTGTGCAGGGAATTGTGGGGTTTGGAGGATGCAGGCTAAGGACAGCTGGCTGTTGATACAAAGTAACAGTAGTCAGCCAGCTCAGCAAAGTAGTCAGAAAGATCAGCAGGAGAGCAGGAGGCTAGGCTTAGGGAGCGGTCAGAAACCATTAAAAATCATGAAAAGTCTGCATATTTTTTTAAATGATGTATATTGCAAAGTTGCTTGAAATTATGTTTACTTTTCAAAAAGTTTAAGTTATGTTTTTGTGGAGTTCCCCTTTAATGAAAAGTTGCTTACAAAGACATTTGCTTTCATCAGGCAAAATTGTATTTAATTTTATTTAAGGGCACAAAAATACAGCGAGACAAACAAAAGACAAGCCAATATCTTTTGGGAATAAACAAAACAATCACAGAAATGCATTCCAAACTGCTACCTAGTCAGTAGTCATAATGAATGGGGCTTACCATGTCAATATCCATAGAGACTCTCAGGCCAATCCTATTCATTCCACTGTTCTTCAACGTCTTGATGTGAGGACAAAGAGCAGCAGCACAGGCTGTGGCTATCTCCTTGGCAAACTGAGAATGACCCGCCCCACTGTTTGGCTCTCGTTCTCTTAACAGATAAAACACCTAAAAACACAGGAAAAAGATCTATATTCCATGTATCTTCATCAGGGTCTAGTCTTTAGGTTTGTCCTTTCGATATGCTCATAGAACACACCGTAATAAAAGTAAAGTGAGATTAGGCATATGAGCAAGAGCTAAGATATAATTTGTTCCTAAAATTCCGGGAACAAAAAGCACCACCTCTATGGTCACTACACACACCATGGCTTTTGCAGCTTATGTAAAATGGCTGTGCAGAGGGAAGAAATATTGGTGCTTATCCTAAAATACATGTTTACAAAAAGCAGACAATGTTGTTGAGCCCACATAAAGGCTTGTGTGAAAATTTTTTATTATTATAAAGGGGGTAATTATGAGTAGGGATGCACCGAATACACTATTTTGGATTCGGCCGAACCCCTCGAATCCTTCGCGAGAGATTCGGCCAAATACCGAACCGAATCCTAATTTGCATATGCAAATTAGGGGTGGGAAGGGGAAAACATTTTTTACTTCCTTGTTTGTGACAAAAAGTCACGTGATTTCCGTCACTGCCCCTAATTTGCATATGCAAATTAGGATTTGGTTCGGCCAGGCAAAATGATTCGGCCGAATCCGAATCGTGCAGAAAAAGGCCAAATCCTGGCTGAATCCCTGGCTGGATTCGGTGTATCCCTAATTATGAGATGACAGTATCCCTTTAATATGCAATGGCTGCCATTTGAAAAAGGCCCCACAGCAGTCTTATAGTTTCAAGAAATAAAAAGACATACCAATGATCCATTATTCCTTAATCATCTTACCTCTGTACATTTCACAGTTTTATCATTGACTTCAAAGTCTGTTTCCTGATAAATTCTCTCACTTGGAATTCCTTCCATAGATTGACCATCAATAGGGCTTGTAATTCTGCAAAAAAGATGCAGTTTAACAGCACAGAACATGCAATGCAAGGTGAATTATTGTGACAGATTAGATACAAATTCCTTAATCTGCACTGAAGAGCTGGCCATACATATACTTGTTCGGCAATCTCTCCCTGAAATGCCCAATATCGGGCAATATTGGCCAATGATCAGATCAATACTACAGGTATACAGGCTGCCAGATTAAGGACCTCATCAACAAACTAATGTTGATGGGATTATTAAACCTGTGCAATTGATATCTAGCAAATTATCAGCAAGATATTGATCGGGGAATCCTGACGGAGGGCTTCATGCAAGGAACAATAAGATGCAGATTCAGTGTGTAGGCAGCTTTTATCGGCATAACAGAGTTAAAATTGAAAAAAAAAACTAAATTTGCAAGATAGGAAAAGTAACCCTTTTTTCCTTGGCCGATCTTTTTCACACAAGAAAAATCTGTGTATAGACTTATTATGGTTCAAGACACACACATATTAGTTCCTGTACATTACATGTGTGATTTACTTCAAGCTAATGTGAGTGTTAAATTTGTTTTTAAAAATCTTTTTTAAATAAATGGTATTACACTATCCTGGATTTGTATTTTCCATATTGGAACACGTGAGCCGACCCAGAAGGGAACGGAGATCTGCTAATTCTACGGGCATCATATTGAGTTATCGTCTTGTGAGTAGGCAATTTAGCCATATGGTGGTGGAAAAAGATTGGATGTAAAGGAATCTTGCATGTCACAATTAATAGTGAAAGATTAAAGGGGAACTACACCTAGAAATAGATCCTGGCACTGCCGCAATACTGCACTATTTTTGGGTTTTTTTCTGTGGTCATAGGCGCTGATCCATATATAATTTTTGGACACACAGATCAGTGCTGTAACACTTTGGTGACTGCACTGAATATTAACAATATTGCACTAGGTTCTGTTATTTGTTTTTTTATTCCCATAGCCTGTGGAGCTTTTATCAGCACATGTATGGCCACCGTAACTGATTGACCAGACACATTGAGGGCTGTGTTTTTATGGATCACAAAAAAACAAAAAAAACAGTCATTTATAAGGCACACATACAGAGTGTACAAAGTTAGAAGCTCACTAAATAGAAATAGGATGCCCAGTAAAGCCAAAGAAACAATATCAGCAAAAAGTGCAAGTGTCATCACATCTCAAGGAAGTTTTGATTTTTACCCTTTGTTTTGCTTTTCTTCAGTCTCCACCCAACAAATAGTAACCTCTTCCGTCGAGTCTGTAGAATCAATCTTTCCACATGCAATTCGGAAATCCTTCTTGTCTCTGAGTGCTTGCCTCAACGATTCCATCATGTCTGGCATTATTTGTAACATAAGGCCGTCTAATAAGTTAAAAGAACTAATTACAGGCTAATACTGTTGTCCTTTGAATGCTTTAAGCTTTGCGAGACTTGTTCACCCGAAGTGCTTCACACTGCAAAGAATGGCTAATATGGTTCTGCATAGAGAAACCTTGTACAGGGCCTCTATAAAGTTGGGGTGGGGGGTAAGGTGTTTTTTTTTTTGGAAACTGGTTGAACTGGGGTTATTTATTAAAGTCTGAATTGGAAAAAGCCCATTTAAAATCTGATCTGAGCTGGGTTAGTTGTAGTAATCAGAAGATTTCATGATTCTTAGGAAAAAATGCGAAAAAGTCTTGAGTTTTTGTGCAGAAAATCCAAAAAATCCATACGGTCCGAATTTTTTGTGTTTCTTCCCCCCCACAGGAAATTTTCGTGAAAATGTATTGATAAATAACGGGAAAAAACCCGTACAGATTTTGTTAAGCAGTTTTCAGAAAATAATTAAAATAAATTCGGACTTTGATAAATAAGCCTCATAGTGTTGTTTAGGGTTCTATTATTGTCACACAAACTTCCTAATGTCCCCTCGTGTAGTATTAGAATCTCCTTACAAAAAGCTGGCAGGGTCTAAATATAATTGTGGCCAGTAAAGGAATTGCAGAGGTATTTTGTAGAAATAACCGCACACATTTTCACAGTTTTGCAGGAAAAGTTCTACAGGCCATTCATGGACATGCCAAAACCAATTACCAATATATACCACATCTGCCTGCTAATTCCTCCCAGCCACTGGATCAATAAAATAAATCATGGGTGCACTCAAGCTCACACTTTATTTATTCACAGATTTATTCATGGGCTGCTGTAACATCAACAATCACCTCTAGCTCACTACAGCTATCAAGAAGGTCACTGCTGTTTTATACATGGAATAACATAACCTCTACATTAAAATATACACAGGTGTATACAGTGGGGTTCCGTGACTATATAAAGGCACAAAACTTCAGGAAAATTGATTTTATACAGGTCATGAAATTCTAAAATGATGTCTAATATCCTTATATTTTACAACAGGGCATATGATATTTTTCTAAATATACAAGTGGCATAATTTGTGACTTATATATGTATATACAATATGTATAATGTAAAGTATAATGTATATTATATATGTATATACAGATTATTAATGGGTCTTGTATATTATAAGGTCATTAAACGCCTCAGTGACTTGTTATTTTAGTACGAGGTTCATTGTAATGAATTGTAATCTAACTCAATTACAAGAAGGCAAAGTCATGTGAAATGATACACGTTTAAACCATATACATACCTTCTACTATACTGGACTTTGCAAGAAATCCTGAGGACGTTTTCAGAGCTCCGTTAAAAACAACGAAACTTGCGCCCGTAACTAAACAAAATGAATATTGGTTTAAGTGAACAAATCAAC